>NC_135691.1:3845213-4190629 GCF_964276395.1 Gasterosteus aculeatus
TGTATTAAAATATGTTCCTCATGTTTGGATACCAAATTTCAGCTCGAGACCAGATTACAGTGTGCATCGGTGGCATAAATACAGACTGCTGCAGTGACACGTGGGTCCGCTTTTTGGGCCAAAGCGATGAAAAAAAACGGCGTCCAAACACACAGCGCTCTTACTGTCGCTAAGGAACATTTTGAAGCCAGGAAATATCAGTGCTGATTTATGATCTTGTGGCTCAGTTTGTTCCCTGAAGCAGAAAAAGCTGTAGCTTTGCAAGATTTTGTGTTTTGTGATTCTGTGCAGTCATCAAGATTCGGCTTATGAACTGAATGAATAGAGAAACGCAATGTACATCGAGGGAGCGGGCGAAGCACGTGCTCGTTCACCAGTTGCAGATCATCCAAACCGCCTCTTTGTGGATGGTGAGTCAACAAAAATCTAAACGCGTCCACGTTTCTTTGAGCCTGCTGTGATTTGTTGCAGCAGTTTTTTTCATAGCTCTCCGGTCAATGTAATATGAAACAGCCAGAGCGAGTGACCGCGTAGCGATAGCATCGTCGCCGCGCTTCGCTGAAGGCTATTGAGCTTGTGGCGAGATAGCATCGCGATTAAACATCCACCAAATGCGTTGAACATAAGCGGTCTGGAGAAGAAACCACGCAGCCGCCCGCGGGTTTTCCAGGGCGATATACATCTCTCTTTGTAATCAAGGGGCTCGCACACAGCCGCCTGCTTCGACGGCGTCGCGTCGACTGTTGTGACAGTGGTTTCTATCCTCGTCGGCTCATCGAAACTATTGTTTCGGCGTTGGGACGCGTTGGGTCGCTCCAGATATTAACATTAACGCAGCGGGTTCGTGTCTGTGCAGCCGGACGGTGCCGCTTCGTACCAAACGCAAAGCGCCGCTAAGAGAGAAAACAGATGGTGACTTCATGAGTTCATTTTGTGGACACGGTAGTTTCTCACTCACAGGTTCTGTGAGTCTCTCGACATGGAGATTGCTAAGCTGAGAGCTAGCAGCTAACGGTGCTACGGCGCTAACAGAGTGAACAGCAGTGCTGACGCATCAGAGCACATTTATTACTCTTATTAAACAGCGCTAACAGTTTCTTTTAAATGGGCTAAATCAACAAAACCTTAACCCCTCTTTCCTATAACAGTAATTCAGATATATTTGCTGTCGCTGCTTTTGATTATGTGATCACTTCAAACGATTGTTGCGCCGCACCGAGCTGTCCGGCTGCCGTGACGGCGACACGTGCACCTTCCATTTCACGGCCTTCAGCACGTCTCACTCATCATTGGCGTCCCGCTGCGTTTCCTGGCAGTCCGTCATCAGAACACGGGTTAAAACCCGCCGTCGTCGAGGTTTGAAGACGCCTCTGGAGGGTTTTTTTTTTTTTTGTGTGCTGGAGAAGTAGAAGTAGCAGAAGAAGAAGTTAAGACGGGTAGCTTAGATGGAGCACCGCCTCACATCTGCCCCGTCTTACGTCGCTCCCATTTTCTTCTCCCATCCCTCATTCTTTTGCGTCGCGGTTGCAACCTCGCTTGGAACGTCCCGGGATCGTCTTTTCCATTCCCAGACAGCTAAGCAAGTTACTGGCTGCTTGGCTGTGGGGGGGGGCACGCAGATGGTTTGATTCTCATGTCACCCTGTCTGCTTGGCAGACGTCCGCGAGCAAGTGGAGAAGGATTTACCCTCGCACAGACGCTGAACGTATATTTATATACACTCGCGTACAGATGTACTCACAAATAGGATCCAGTGCACACAAAGTCACGCATGTACGCGCGGAAGGCTTTTCGCACACGCGTTTTCTCTCTCTCATTTACATCGGAGGGCTTTTGCTCTTTGCTCCACGGTAGAATGAAGAATGCAACGACGTACCATGGAGGACATTTTCAGACGTCGCACAAATCCAAAAGTGTGACTGCAAACATTCCGCAGAATGTACACAAGTGTTTCCACCCACGAATCAATTCCTGTCCAAGTGGAAAAACCACAGATACCACATTTAGAGCTTTTAAAGGCGGCGGCGGCCTCCAGTTAAAGGACGATAAACAACAACAAGCAAACATCTCATTAGGCCTAAGCCTAAGTTGGTCAACTCAGTTTGAACTAGTATTAAACACATTTTAAAACAGTAAGATCTGAACGTATCTTCATGAATGGAAACAGATGATATGAGGCAATTCTTACAGGTCTTTTTTAGGTCAATCTTTGATTACTAAAAAATCAATTTGCCTCACATTTAGAAGCTGAGATAATACGTTTGTCACATTTGTCATGAATAAAATATTCACAGGTTGTATAATACGAGTTAATTAACAGCAGGCCCGGCACATTTCAGTCATTAGGTCTGCTGCAGACTTGCCAAGCCTTATATAATGTCTTCAGAATTGCATTTCTGGTGTAAAATAAACGCTATTCAATTCTTTTGGCCCTAACGGAAGCTTTCATATGGCTTCACAGTAGAGCGGCGTGTCAGGGATATTTTCATTAATGGCAAATAGTTGAACTAGTTTTTTGATAATTGAATTATTCAATCAAAAAATTTTCCCAAGGCTTCATCCTCAAGTTGCTTCTTTTGTCCAACCGTTTAAAAGCCAACATTTTTCTATTTATTAGCATTTATCCACACACCGCTGTTCCAAATAACTTTCTGTCAATCAACTATTTGACTCGACTTTTTAAAGAGAAATCAAAGTCAACGGCGGGTCGATTGAGAAAACGTGCATGCGGCATAAACATAAACCTATTCATGTTTTCCTTATTAACAGCCCATTTTACACACGGTGACGTGCCTCGCAACACATTTGCACTTTATTCAAACATACTTTTAGAGTAAACCTGGAACAATTTTGGAGAGAAAACGAGTTTCGTGTTTCCAGGAGATTTAATTTCTTTATTTTCTTTTCACAAAAAGGGGCCACGTTACAACTTAGAGGCTTCTCGTCTTCAATAATTGTTTGCTGAATGTTTTAAGGTTTGTTGTCGTACCCAATTATGGCAGAAGGGCAGACTGCATTCCTGCGGTCTATGGCCCTCTCCTACTGTGGAGGACACTACTGTGTGTGTGTGTGTGTGTGTGTGTGTGTGTGTGTGTGTTAACATTGCAGACACAGTAGGTGGGAGGTATCCATAGCTGGAAGATCCTGCCGATAGCTGCAGACAGGTGGGAAACCCTACAATAATATTACATGGGAGTTAAGGCAGCGTGATCGTGTGTGTGTGTGTGTGTGTGTGTGTGTGTGGGTGGGTGTGTGTGTGTGTGTGTGTGTGTGTGCATACATGTACATGTTCTCGGTACATGTTTCTGAGTGTCTGAGTGAATCCCTGCCTACATGTGTGACTATATGTAAAAGGATGCTAGTCGCGCCACACTACCGCAGACACTAACACACTTTATTTGTCACTAATTATTTGTCAACACCACAATTCCGACATCATATGACTAATTTGGGCATCGTCTTTGAGAATGGAATCTTGAAATACTTTGTACTGGAGATCATCTTCTAAGGGGATCACACCAGCTGAGTCGACCAATCGGACCAGGGGCCAAAAATGTGAGATGGGGGGGGGGGGGGTGCGTGTCATATGGTCGGATTCTGGTTCTATTTGCTTGTTGACACTAAGATGCATCTAAATTGTATCATGTTTAGTGGCGTTATTCCCCTCCGTAATTTGAGCAATCTGAGGATAATGTTCTGCATGTTCAGGCCACGTCCTCTCAATGCAGCTCCCGCATACCCACTAACAAAATCACCTCAGCGCTCCATGAATTAGATACGTAACGTTTGAAATGTGTGAGGTTTGTATGTTTGGTGGGTTTTTACAGCTCTACAAAAGGTTCAGAGAACTGAAATATTCTTGTTTGTCTGTATTTCAAAGGAACGTTTTGGTCGAAGACTTTCCCACAGCGCTTTAAACAGAATTCCAGGGAAAACACTGAATCTGTCTTTTTTATGCATTCATCAAATTCACGGATATTCAATATCGGGACATTATAACCGTAACAGCTTTCAAAGCCGCTCCGGGTGGAACCGTAACGTATGCATGCGTTTCATCCGTGCGCCCCGCTGCTGAAGAACCTCCGCCATGTGCATCTTCTCATCTTACCCTTTCATTACACTGAAAAGGGGGACGTCACATGCGGGAACAGAACATACTTCTATCGGTTCAACGCGACTCACATCGACACCGAGGTGAAAAGTTTTCCTTTTTGCTTTTAAGAAATGTGTGCATTGCAGAGCCGTCCCTTGATGGGGTTGTTTTTTACGGGCAAATAAAAGATAAAACCAAGAAGGTCATCTCCATCTCGGCTGACATTCCAAGTCAGAGGATGGTATTGACTGCAGCCCGCTAATTGAAGACACATTTGAGGCACGTTCAACGGGCCTTCAATGATCCGGCAATGCGTGGTGCAAGAGGGACCTCCAGTGGCCGGCTTGTTCCTGCAGAGATACCTGAGACATCCGGGCCTGCAGAGGACGCAGAGCGCAGTCCGATGACGGAGTGGAAGACAAACACGGACGTAGACCTCTGAGCTTTGGTGTGGAGTTAAAAGTACGTCAGGATGGTTTGAGTTGACGGCACCTGGACTGTGAATGTGTTGCGGCATTAAGCATTAATACTGAGCTTCAGTATGCTCATAACATGAATTTAAAATGTCAAGAAGGCTATGCTATTGAGTTTACGTTTACTGAAATAGTCAATTTGAGTCCCCCTATGAGTTAGTGTTTATGTCCAGGGCTTTTATTACAGCAAGATTGGATCTGGAGAGTTGTAGCAATATTCAGTTTAATAAAACATATACGCGGTTTGGGACGTACTACTTCGTCATAACGTGGCTTCTGAACTTTGACCCTCTGGCTCATAGCGCACAGCATTGTGGGTCAGAATGGGGGATTCCATACTGCAGCGTGGAACCGGACATCCTGGCATTTGGGCATTCTGCATTCGACACGCTATCATCAGGACACCCTGCCTTCCTGTGGCATAATAAATGGCGGGTATTGGAATGTGCAGCTGGTCTCAGATTGGGCCCAACATGGCCGCCCTCGTCGCGTGGCAAGTCTTTTCCATTTGCTCTCAATTTGCTCTGCTGCTCAACTCGGATTCCTTCTTCTCGCCCATGACATGTGTAGAAGCGGGAGGCCGGGACTGAGCTCGCCTGAGCCTTTTAATGCCGGGCTCCACCAGAGCTTTCATCGGGAGGGGGGGGGGGCGTCACGTGCCGAGGAAGAGCGTCACGATATGAGGAGGGCTGACGATAATTCTTCCCCACACAACGTGACGTAAGCCCGCCAGGAGCCGGGCTGCTGCGGCTCAGCTGAGGTCCTAGTGGCCAAAAAACAGGCAAAGGAAGACATCTCGTCTAACCTACTGTTAATCTGACAGCAAAAAAAAAAAACCTTTGACTTTCGTCCCAGGATCCTTCACTTGCATCTCCACAGTTGGTTTAAGCTGCCAAAAAGAATAGATGGATGTCTGAAGAAACAACTGATTTAAAGAAAAGAGAAGAAAGAGCAAAGACATAAAAAAGAATCTTGGCCTGGCACACAAGAGGCATTTCAGGTCTGGGAGAAAATCGATTGCAGATGTCGCTGCCAGGACCCGAGGAAGAAATGTTTACAACCTGCACACCAAATTGGTGCCAGCAGCTCGGCCTGATACCTCGCCGGTTAGAAACCAACAGTTAGAAAGAGACAAAGTCTGAGCCAATGATGTGGCTCTTTTCAACCTCTTTATTGTTATAATAATTATTATTATGTGTCCGTGAGCCGTGCTCATGTTTGTAAAGTACACATGGAGGACGCATCCAAGGATCTGAGGGTGCAGGAAGGGACATGAGCAACAAAAGCCCCCGGACTAGGCCTCTCATGGCTTCCATCCATTCAAAAAGCAACAACTCTGGTCTGGCTTTGCCTAAGAGCAGCATAATCCACCTTGTAGCTCTTCTCAAAACTCACTACTTAACATTTTTTGTTTCAAACGAAATGTAAAAAAGGACTAGTTGTGGTTTTGTGGTGGAGATTAAACATGTTGATTATTAGTTTTGGGTTTTGCCTTCAGAATGCTGGTTTCCCAGCCTTCGTGCTTTCCATAATTACAGTATAAACAGTCAAAGTGAAAACAGGACTTATAATATCGATTCCAGCAAATTCCAGTAAAAAAAATCAAAGAAATTTGCAGGCTAATGACATTCAATATTCTCAACAGTATTATTTATGTTTGTGTTTTTAACAAACACCATTTCCCATCATTTATAGACCTTTGGACGTCACGGGAGGGCAGAGTAGAGCAAATGCTGCAATACTACAAGCAGAGATTAGAGTTGTTGTAAACTGTAATTGTGTAGTTGTAGCTTATATTTATAGTTAGTCTCTGAGTTTAAAGGGAACCTGCCTTCATCTACCTCGTCTCTTCACGTGGTGACATCATAAAAAAATACAATCCAATAGCCGAAAAACAAATTCAAGCTGCAGCTTCCGGCTCCGTCCGCCTGGAAATCTCTCCTCCAGAGCAATTTATCAAAATTTAGACCACAGGCAGTATTGACAATGTAATAAGAATGAGGAACTGCCACCATAATATCAGTCAAAATGCTCTGCCAGTGTAAACACTCCATCGAGTGGAAAGAGTTAGTCCTCGACGTAAAGCACATCTGTCTTCCAGATCATTGATATTAGGCTTCATACGACGGGGAAGGGAGGCTTTTTCCTCTGGAACGGCCTCGCCGCTGTGCTTCACCTGTGCTCTCGATGGTCCGGACGCCGCCGCCGCCACACACACACACACACAGTCGGCCCTCGTTCGCCCCCCACGGGCTGTAAAACAAGCTGCGGCCACATGCCAACCAGGGGTCAATGGTGGGTCAACATCTTGCCAATGTCAAGCGAGGAAACGGCTACGCACATGTTTGCATTACTTCAGTTGGAAGGACCTACATCGCCTTCCATTTATTCCCCAAACCTCAGAGCGATTTCCTTCCAGCCCTGCGTGCTTAACCACAACTTTTACCTTAAATAAAGTCCAAAACCCATAAACGCTGCTTCAAGAAGTGACAACCGGCCAACTTGACCTCGCCGGGGGAACAAAATCTCCCACCGGCTCTCGCTTGGATGGAGGAACAAGTCCACTCAGATGGTGCTGCAACTGTCATCAATCATTTTCTGTCTGCTGACAGCCCGTTGAATGTGTACGAAAGGGAAGGCGTCGAGCCAGGGAGCAGAGAGCGGCTGAGGATGTGGTGGTGGAGGAGGTCTCCCGCGTAGGGAAGCGCTGCAAGCCGTTCGGCTCCGCAGAGATCAGCTGAATTTCTGCCCATCAGGCTGTTGAGGAATAATTCCGCGCGGCAACACAAAGTGGCGCCGGGAAAAAAAACCTGGCAGACCTGCGGCGCGTCGTCTTTTACAAATATGCCTTTTACACCCAGCTACTTGTTGACGACATCCCCGTTTTGCATGGTGTGCGAAGGCCGGTCGCCGCCTCGTCCGCCGCCTCCCATAAACACACTGGAGACTACAACGAGACGAGGAGACGAGAGTAGAAAGTGGAGGACAAAAACAACAACACGCATGCTGTTGATTCCAACTGCGGCATGTGGTCACTTTGAAAAATGAAACAGACACATGGCGCGCTGTTTTTTCCTGCCCGGCTGCGTCGATTCTTCCAGCAGATGCTCCACCGGGGGCCACAAAGACCACCGACGTGGCGACGGCCACGGTACGATGTTGGCTGAATGGACTGACGCCTTTCCGTCTTGTTGCGTTGTTGGTTTAATCAACTTTCGGGATTCATGTCACCTGGTCTGTCGGGCCAAACCTGAGCGCCCTCACCCGCGCGTTGGAGAGTTTTCCAGTTGTATTGTTGATCGAGTTTGTTTACGCGGGAGGATTCCTCCACGCGTGATGTCAGCGTGTCTTCGGGGGGGAGAAAAGCTCCGTGTTTACGCGCGGCTTCGTGCTCGTGTCACGCAGCGCGGGCTCCTCTCGAACCCCCCCCCCCCCCGACACCTCGCCCTGCCGTGTGTTTACTCACGCCACCGTTAAACATTTACATGCGCATCCAAACAGTGTCAAGAGAGAAAGACACCAACTCCCCCTCCCTCCCCCCAAAGAAACCCACATGCATCATCCCGCTCTGTTTCGCATTAGCACGCGAGCCCCGCTAATCAATCCGATGAAACCAAACAGCGGTACACACAGAGGACGCGGCGGTAAACAACCCTTAACTCCGCCGGGTGGAGGTCCGATCTCCACGTGGAGAGAGAACGAGACGTGACTCCGCGTTTCACAAACATTTTGCCTGTCGGTTTTAAGCTCCGAAAAACCGCAAACAGCTACGCGCCGAACATCCCGCCGTTTGTTTTTGCGAGAGCAGACAGATGAATGTATGAATTTCCCCGAGTGAACTCGGGCTCTCGTAAATGTTTAATGAACGCTTTCTATTCACAATAATTGAACTTTTTCCAGACTCCATGTGGTGTTATTTATGATCCACACCAGCTGCGTACAGTACATACTTGTACCACATAATCTGTGTTTGCACAAGCAAGTGCACAGACAAAAGTCTCCACTTTAACAAGTCCCACTTTGTTTAACAGCTACATCCTGGTGTTAAATATCTGTTATGTGCTTTGCCTGGCCAGGGACGACGGGCTGGACATAAACGTGCTATTCTTTCTCCACCCCTAATTGTAACGGCCATAACGTCTGAGTCTCGCGGCGCGGCGCTATTTATTGTGTGCAAACGCGACCTGTTTCCAGCCGCCACACGTTGTTAATCCCGGGCTACACCTCCGCCGCCGAGGTCGGGCTCCGTGTAGCGCTCGGCCTGGAGGCGGCCGCCGGCCGTCCCTCGTGGTCAAGCTGAGGGCCGAGGAGTGTTGCGGGGCCTCCGAGCTACACGTCTGGTGGCGCGACCACCCCTCCCCCCCCTACCCCCCAACTCCCTCACCCCACCCCACCGGGGGTCCAGAACTCTGACCTGAAGCCGCCCTGTGCCAAGAAGTTATTTTTCAATTTTTAAGTTGATGCGGGTGCGACTTTTTTAGTATTAGAAAATACTTTTTCGTGTTCTGTCCTCAACTTCAGCTCCTCCGAAAGATTTCCCCCAGCTTGCCTTTGCTGTTGTTGATATCTTTACCTTATTGTTGAGACTTTTGGACATTTATGACCCGTCACATCATTTCTCAATCCTCACATTTCCACAGAGCTTTCTGTTTAAGGGGCGTGAGTGCCGACTGGCATCGAGTCGTTCTGTTTCATGCAAAGTCAGCTTTCCCGTAAGCACAGCGCGACCTCAATATGCAGGAGCAACGTTCACCACAACTATCACACTGGGAGGGGTGGTAATGGAACGACGGGTCGGTGACTGAGATGCTGAAACAAACCCACAAAGTGAGTGGAAAGTATGTTTTTGTACGTTGTTTTTTTTTGTATTAAAAAATGGCATCGGTTCTCACTAAAACGGTGTGTCATCCAATGCTTGTACCTTCAACAAAGGTTCAAGACTTCTCAATTTGCCCCCTGCTTCCTACTTCACTTCCTACAAGCTCTGAGGCTACTCAAACTTTTAATTGAGGCTAGGAGAAAGGTTGCCCTTTCCCTTCTGTGCTCACTTTAGTTAAGGAAAACAACAATTTTTTCCTGACTTTAACAAAGTGTGCTGAACTGCCCAAAAAACAACATGTTGGATTATTTGTTGAACTTTGGTGGATCAAGTCGACATCTCTGGCTGCTGCTGCTGCAACTCCGATTGTGCAGAAAATGACTTATTCCCTCAGTAAACACTGTAAACATGAGTTTATGGCCTTGATCTTATTCAATACAGCATGATGTTCATTTAGTATATTACGGTCCACTAAACCATAGCGCACGAATATGCTTTAGGGCGGAGCTTGTTGTGATTCCAATTATCGTAACTTGCACAAAGTGACCGTGTAATCCACGACGGCGATGCCGTCGGACTCGAGGCTTCGTCGCGTCAGTCCAGCAACCAAAGGGTTACTCGAAGCATGTGTGCGTCACATGTTTCCCATTTCGATGAAGACCATCGAGTCGACAGCACTGGCCCCTCCCGTACGTCTCCCTGTTCCGTGCTGATAAGTGAGGATCTCCCCTCGTTCGGAGCGGAGATGAACCAGATCCTCCGTGCGGAGGAAACCATCCGCCGGGCCTCGGTTTGCTCTGAACGGCACGTTTTGTTGTTTCCTGTTGCTCGCCAGCAGCTGCTTCCCCCGAGAGAGGATTCATTGGCAACACAACAGAAGAGAACATTCGCAGGTGCTTCACCGCTCTGGTTGGTGGTGTTGATTACACGGTCTGAGTAACGGACGATTACGGGAGAATGTGACATCATGTGATGTGCACGTGTCACAGTAAAAGGAAGACAGGGGGAAAAAGGCTCTGGGAACGAGTCGGTTAAGCTGTTCCATGTTTTCTTTTCTTTTCTTTTTTTTTTACGACAACGACTGGCGGGTATTTTACAAAGTTCACCGCGCACACAAACATTTAGCGGTAAAGTTGTGGTTTGCAGAAGGTGGGAAGAGAAGAGGAAGACGAGTCCAGGCTGCAGGCTGCAGGTCCTCAAGGAGGGTGTTGGTATCCGCTGATGAGGACTCCTGCCTGAGGACAGAAAAAAAAAAAAAAAACTTTAAGTGAAGATGACTCTGAAAGTGAGCAAAAAGAGTAACCGGAGTAGGAGATCCAGATAGAAAGGTCTAAGCTGGGTTTCAACCGGATGAAAAGGTCAGAATACACAGCGTGACCCGATGAGGACTCAAATAACAATACAACAAAATAACAGCGGTTCACAAGCTTTTTCATTACGCTGAGTATCCATTGCTGACCAGAATTATTAAGTTTTATGTTACATCCCATAATTACGGAATTAACGAGTTTGTAGACCCCCATCCCCTCGCTTCCATGTCTCCTGCAGCTTAAGCAGATGATTTTAAATTGTCTTAAACTCTCCTGTTAACGTCTTTTGAGTCCTGGAATTTTATCTCATGAAGCTCATAAGGCAAACGCAAGAAGATGGTTGTAGAAATAGTGCTCCTTCAAAAAAAAACTGAAATTAGAAAAAGAAGAATGAAAAGCCCCTTGCGTCATCTGCACTCAATCAGAATAATGATGTGGAGAAACGCAGCGTGTGAGGGGAGCACAGCGCCGAGGCCTCGCTGGCACTCGCCTCCCCTCAAGCCGCCATTAGTCATCTCTCTGCCGCTTTGGAAGAGGGGAGGTTTGGGAGGGAAGCCATGCGCAGCCCACTGACAGACGGACAGAAAGAGACCCGATGGGACTCCGGTGCCCAGAAAGTATCGGCCTGATCTCCTGAAGGGCTTCTGGCACACGAGCATCGGCCTTATGTTCTGTCTCTCGGGCTTCCTCTCAATCGCAGATGTAAAGAGAGAGGAGGAAAAGAAACACTCCGCAGTGTATGCGGGAGATTTTTTTTTGAAAAATCCCAAAGCGGAGTGCGAGCACCTCTTGGGTAGGGTCTTCCTGGAGGAGCTCTTTGTGGGACAACGCGGGGCTTCCTGTCTGATTGTGATGCCGATTTTCAGTCAAAAGTCAAAGCTCTGAAACTTTTAAAGAGCAGACAAGACAGAAAAAGTGAATCACTGATTGGACTCCAGTGCCCGTGACCGGGGCTTTCATGAATGTTCTGGCCCTGCTACAAGTCCACAGGGGGCTGGCGCCCCCCCCCCCCCCCTCAGATGACTGTCTGTGTTTCTGCACTTGTCTCAGATTCAGGGTTTAAAAAACTACAACTGAACATGGTGACTTTAAAAGGCACTTGGTCTTTTGAAGGCAGCTCCAATAACTCTGCAGCTTAGGAGTCTTAAAGGTGAATTAATACATGTACAACAGGTACTTTTTATTATACAAAGACATCGAAGTACCCGGCAAGCTTTCATCACTCCTGGAGGATGTGTCGAAGGTATTTTAAATCTAAGGGGGACAAAGGGCGCCGTGTGCCCCCTTTTCAACCAGCCTTTCTAATGAAAAGGAGAATGACGAGAGTCTGGTGCCCAAGAAGCTTCAGGGCTCCGGAACACACCAGCTCTGTTTCTTTTCCTTTCTGTTGTCTTCTGTTTCAGATCTCGGATCAGTTCTTGTCTTTGATCCAAAGGCGTAATCATACACAAATGTTGCTCTTAAAATAATGGTTTGTCGAATGGTTGCTGTAAAATACCAAGAGAGGAAGAAGTTAGAGGATGCAGTTGTTGTCTTTTTTTAAGAAGGACAACTGTCTGATTAATGGATGGAAAAAAAATTGATCGGCAACTATTTGGTTCACCAAATTATGGATTTTCCGTAGAAATGTCGCCTAGTTCCCGGTTTCCTGATTCACCGTCTTCTCATATTTGAGGTTTGGATGCTTTTTCTTTGCGATGTGTGATAGTAAAGTCGCTATCTTTAGGGTTAGGACCACAATAAAAGCGCTGCAGCGGACAAGGATCGAGAAGCAGAAGAATGAAACGGGTACCTGGTTAAAGAGCGCCGCGTACAGCATGTTTGACTTCTCCACCCGAGACTCCAGGTCAGCCACAGCGTCTGCGTCCAACGACGTTAAGCTGCTTGGAAGAGAAAGAGTCGTAGGAAAATGTATGAAAATGATGGGAGACCAAGAGGAATTTTCTTTTCTTTATTTAATGCCAGTGGGAGTCCTTTTAAATAATTTTAAAAAACCGCAGCTGAACTCTGGCAGCTTCATCGCGGTGATAACTCTACTGAACCCGTCCGCTCGTCTGTCCACCTCCTGACCTGTCACGGCGTTTGGTGTCCTGCGGGGGACGGAGGACGCTCCGCGAGGGAGCGTCTTCGCGCAAACTCTTCTTCAGCTCCTCGACCTTCTTGTTGAGGGCGACGACCTGTCGCAGCAGAGCGTCCCTCTCCTCCATCAGGCTGTCCTTGAATCTGTGGCAACCCAGCAGGGAGCGAGCGTCTAGTTAAACCCGATGAAGTGAGACGAGTCCCGGCTACACGTGGACGTCTGTGGAGTGGTTTGCTCCTCAGAGATGGACATCTTTATGACTCAGAACTACTCAAGGGGGGGGTTGTTTTTCACTTTATTCAGAGGAATAAAAAAGAATGTTTACGAGAGAACGGATCAGATTTAAGAACTTTTGTCGGGAAGAAATGCGTAAATATGAGCGCTTCTACAAGCCTATGATAAATAAACAAACAAATAAATAAATAGACGTGACTCTCGAGGTCGTCTTCAACAGAAACACGTCACTCCGCCTGTTGTTCTGGAGGTGAATTGCTCTGCAACACACGCAAGACTTTTAAACGAGTGCGTCGACGCAACGACGCAGAAGAATGCGCCGGCCTTAAAGGTGCTTGGAGGCTTTATGCTAAGCTAGGCTAATCCAAATATGAGGGCGTGAAAATGGCTCCTTATTTTAAGGGATTTTTCCAAAAAAGTCAATCTGCTCAAGGTTGAGGAAACAACAAAGTTAGGTTTGGTAAACAAAACAATTTGGGTGAAGCTTAAAGAAAGGATTGAGTTTTGTATGTAAATGAAAATGGAAGAAGTAACTAAAGGCCGACTGAAGGCCTTTAAATCTCCCATCAACACGTATCAGTTTAATCAATAAAGACTGTAAGAAATTTAGCGAAAACTCACAACCAGACCCTAATGTGTCAAACTATTCCTTAACAATTGTCTCTTTGATCCGTGTGAAAATGGTCCAAAGACCAAAACCAAATAGTCAACCAGCACCGCTGTAATGTTGCCAGTTTGTTCGGGCTGCCGTATCGATGCTGTGCGTGATGCACGGAGAAGACGCCGTACCTCTTGACACAACACATCCAGCCGCGCTGCTGCTGACAGAGCCACTCGAACTGCTCCGCCGTCGCCTGCAGCTTCCTCAGACTCCCCTCGTTCTCCTGCTGCAGCTCCCTCACCTCCAACACAGTAAAGCAGGATGTTGTTATATCGCCTCATTTTTGTATGAATAATGTCAGGGGCTTAGACGGAGGCCTCGATATGGTCGGAGGGAAAAATAGGAGCCTCTTGAACCCGGCGCCGTCATCTGGAAAGATGAGCAAACGCAAAAGAAAAAGGGGGTCGGACGTGATCTCCGGCTCTCTGGACTTTCCCAATAATTCACAGGCTTGAAGGTTCTCGTTAGGTTTCCCACTGGCGGGGCGGTCTGTCGGTCCTTCTCGCAGCAGAGATAACCGTGTTCTTCTGCCGGTTTTGATGGACTGGTAGAAACGGGGGCCAGCGAGGGAGGGGGTCTAATACAAATATTAAATCCTCACACTGGGTGGGAATGCTTCGCTGGTGCCCCGACTCAAAACACATTGAAACGAATGCCGATGCCAGGAAATAAATTTTAAAAAATCTGAATTTGTGCCTTTTCTCACGGGTGGTTGTAGTTTTTCAAATTGGGGCCGTAAATTTGAACCGTGAGGTTTTAGATTTCATGCAAGTGAATCAATCAAAATCAGGCGGCAGCAGCAGACTTGTTGGTTTCTGATGTTAAACTGGCCCCGGATCAGTTTTAAGACGTTACTTCTGATAGGAGGAGCTGGCAGCAGGACCATGTTGCACATTTCTGGAGGAGTTGGCTGGAAGCTCGACAGCGATAAAAAAGCCACATTGGTTCTAAAAACATTCAACGCCCATTATTTATCTATTTACGCGGCGATAGAAAGTGCCAGAGCAGCGGTGGACAAAAAGTCCAATCCTGACACCTGCTGGACAACAGTCTCACTACGGCCACCGGCTCTTTGTTCATTGCCGGATGGGGTTTGAATGTCTGGTTTGTGTGAATAACCTAATCGAGGTCAGAGGTTAAGCGAAACACCTCGGAGCTGCATCGGCTCCTTTTACCTGCGTCTGGTGAGCCGAGCGTAGATCCTTCAGCTCGTCCGTCAGCGTTTGGTTGGTGTCTCGTAGCTCCTCCAGCTCGCCCCTCTTCCTGTTGGGGACAAATAGAGGAAAGGATTGTTTTTTTTAAATGTGTGTTTCATTCGCTTGACTTGGAATTTACTTTTCAGAGAGATTTCTCAAAATTACAAAATGTCGGCTATCATCTGGACAGAACTGAGAAAAAACACTACCTTTAGCATCTATAGCATTTTACTTGTGATTTTTGTTAGAGTTAAATAAAACGTGTTGCTTTATGTGTCGGTTTGAAAAGCTGTGTGAAACATGGAGGAATGTGTTTCAAATCCAACTAGCAACGATTCAACAGAACAAGGAGGTATGACAGTAAAGGAATGTGCTCAACCTTAATCTGAAAACACGTGCACATTCCTACAAATATCCCCACCATCAATGCAATGTAAGTCCGTACACGGACATTTTAATCTATACAATCAGAAAGCGTGCGGAGGGGTCCTGCCTGCGCTGCTCCGCCTGCAGGCTCTCCGTCAGGGCGGCCCGGCGCTGGGCCTCAGCGTGCAGCTCCGCCTGGAGGCTCTCTGCCATCCCGGCCTTGCGTTGGGCCTCGGCGTGCAGCTCCTCCACCAGGCCCTCCAGCTCCACCTCGGAGCTCTGCAGGCACAGCAGCTCTGTGCCGACCTGCCGCAGCAGCTCGCCGTCCCGGGAGCTCGCCTCCGCCAGCAGGAGCAGGCGCTGCTGCAGCCGGTGCACCAGGTCCTGCAGGAGAGACGCAACGTCACAATGCTCGCACGAGCACAACAATCCCACTCGCTGAAAAAGCTTTTTATTTTTTATTCTGCTTCATTGCTCTATTTTCACCGAGTTAACTATAATTGTCTGTCTTTTCACTGCAGAATTCTGTCATTTATTGAACTTGTAAATCCTCCCTCATCAAGGCATTATCATCTTGCGCAGACGGTGTGATGTCAAACGCACCTATAGGTCAAATAGTTAGAGACTTGTCCGAACCCGACTTCTCTCTCTATGTGAGTAAAGTGAGTGAGTCACACTCTCCAAATCTCTAACAAATACCATCAAGATTTCTAGAAGAGCTGCTGGTTCGTTACCTGGAAGCAGGGATGAATCTCAGCGGTCCAACGGGTATTAAGGGACACAAAAGAAACTACAGCAAACTATTTCTTAATTCACATAAAATTAAAATTGATCTCCCTTGAAGAAGGGCCAAAAACACAGAGCGCAAAAAAAAGCCCCAAAGAGGCTGGTGACCGCTGCCAAAGCCTCTGCACCTACGCAATGTTAGCGCGGCGCTGACTGGTGCCATGACCCCAGTGTGGTTTGCAGTAATCGCAGCGTAGGTGGCGGCTGGTGTGGCTTTTGATGTGCATTTAAATGATGGGATTGTAATGAGGTTAAACGCTACAAGATTGAATTACACAAATTCAAAAAGACTTTTTCCATCTACACAGTCATCCGATCCATTGTTGGTTTATAAATATTGATTATAGCCGCTCAAGATGGCCTCTGACACCTTACAACGACCCCCCCCCCTCCTTTGATTTCTCCCTTTGGAGATCTGCTGACCTGCTGCTGGTGGATCCTGCCGACGAGCTGCTCCTCTCTCATCCTGAGCTCCGCGTTGATCTGATCGCGGAGGCGGAGTCCAGAGGCCGCGGCCTCCAGCTCGCTGTGCAGCTTCCTCTCGCGGCCTCGGGCCAGCAGCATCTCCCTGTCGAGCATCGCTGCAGCGGCACAGAGCCGAGTCAGAGCCGCTGTTTCAGGAATCACCCTCTTTTTACTTAGAACCGTGACGCTTGAGATAAAGGGTCGTATGTCACTTCTGGCCTTGAGACACTTTCCCCCCCCCGTCCCTCTCACCTCATCACTGCACTTGTGTGTCCTTAATTGCTTCCACACATATTTCTTTTGGATCCCGTCCTCGTCTCTCACTCTGTGGTCCTCATGGCGTACGTCGATGCGGTCGATCATTCGCCACTTTTAACATTCAGCGCGGTTAACATTCGCCGTTTCTTTGGATTCATCTTCTCTGTCCGCACCTCATGTTGTTTATTGTTTAGTTCTGATTCTGATTGGCCACCCACCCGTCACCCATTGCTTTAGATGTTATAAGACATAATAATGCATCATATGATGGACATCACATCGTTCAATCAAAGTGTTCTGTTTCCTTTTTACAATATTTATTTTAATCAGTGTGATTTCTCTCATTAAAGCTAAAACCGATTATTAGGAGAGGACTCGTGAGGACATTTTTCTGCGGCGAGGTCCTAAATACACGACACACCCACAGTTGACCTTTGAACTTGAGGGAGGGACTGGAGGGAACTCTCCGGTTAACGTTCCTTCTGCGGTTTTATGATTTTGTTTTCTGCCCGTTAGTGACATGAACTTTAGTAAGAGGCAGAATCCACCTTCACATACCAGAGGACCATGAGCGATTATAGAATCTCAGACATTTAATTTAGAGAAAAACACTGCAGTGAATTTGAGCAGACAGAAGTAACACAAATGACTGGCACGGTCACAATGGCAGCGAGCAGCAGGGAAATGTAAATGTGTAACTTTTATTCTCACCGTTGTCGTGAGCCAGCCGGGTGCACTTGGCCGTCAGATACTGGATCTGACTGTGGTCCTCGTTCCTGTCCGCTCGGAAAAACCTCCTCATGATCGATCAGTGGATCTCTCTCTCTCTCGCTCTCTCTCTCTCCGAACACCACCTACAGCCTCCCGCGGCTTCCCATGATCCTTAGCAGCAAGGACAGGTGCGTCACGCCCCGGTCAGAGTGTCTCCTGCACCACTGTGTCTCAAAGAAGACCGAGCGCACCTACAAAGGGCAAGTTTAAGCATTAATCCCAGCTGCTGTTATCATACCAGGGAGGCGAGGCCTGCTGTGTGTGTGTGTGTGTGTGTGTGTGTGTGTGTGTCTGTCTGTGTGTGTGTGTCTGACGGGTTGCGTTGCTATGTGGCTCACTGTTTGAATAAATAGGAAAAAACGCAACTGGTTATGCGCACAAATTGCAGGTTTTATTCAACGTTGTATGCAAATACAGAGTAGTCCCCCCCGGAGGCGAGGGGGCTGCACGAGGGGGGCCGAGCAGGTCGGGCGTGTTGCGTCTAGCGAGCGGGCGTCTCTACAGCAGCCGCCGCGGGGTGCGGGGTAGCATGGGGGATTTTAACTTCAGTACTTTTATTTTTACAAATACAACGCTCAAAGAAGTGTGACGCATGAGGACTGAGCAGAATATCTGCTTTACTGAATTACAAACTGAAGGTACATACGCGAATGTGTCTATAAATGAGTCGCTGTGACGTTGCTCCTTTTCTTCTCTCTTGTCAGAAAGGCGTCAGTCAAACCGTGTGAGACGTCGCATGTTGCTGCAGATTCACTCGCAGAGGGAGACAGAGCCCCCCCCGGGTCTCCTGTCAGTTATCACAATGCATTTATATTTCATAAGAGTTCATTCTTAGCCTCTGTTACTGTCTTTAGTGGCTTGATTTATAATGTGCAAAGGCATAAAATCAATTCATAAAAGCAATGACTTTAAGGTTCAAGTTAAGTCCTGTGATGATTTTAAAGTCCTTCATAATGACGACATATTTTGTATAGTTAGAAGTTATAATCATTCATTATTTGTTTATACAGCAGCCTTTAACTACGAAGACCCACAAGAGGACTTATAGAATCACTACATTTTACTGTGTCATAAGTGAATCACTTCATAATAATAATACATTTGCCATTTTGCTACAAAAAATCAAGTAACTTCCTTTTAATCTGAACATAAAATGAGGCTAAGAGATGATTTCAGCTCAGCTCACTGCCTGTGAACCGGACATCTGATCAGACAAAGCAAACGCACGAGTAGTCATTCAAAAGGAGAGGATGGCGTTTAAAAATTGGCGTTTATTAAAAAAAGAAACAATGAAAACCACCATGCTGACTTCTGCCTCTTTAACAGAAAGGTTGTCGATGGAAAAACGGCGTCGGGACATTTTGACACGAAGCGTCCGAATGTTCAGACGAAATAAATACAGCATCCTCCCAAATGTGTGGGAGGACCAAGAGGAACACGAGAGACGCACGTGGTCGGACTAGACAACATTTGACAAGTTGAGCCTGGTGTCACGTAACAACATGCACACATCAGTTCAGTTATTATTATTATTCAGTAGTCAAACGTAGTTTAGACCTCAAACTAAGAAGCTGCTTTTTAATACAACCCCTGTTCTCTGGGAGGAAGTCGAGACAAACATCACAACTGAGTGGGACGTTTTAATGCCGACGTGTTAGTTGGTATTTTTATCCGCAGCTTTCCTCTGCAGATTTCCAATATTAGTGATTAGCTTAGCATAAAGACTGGAAGGTCTTCGTTTAAAGTTTACACATTAATACATATAGTTTCATCCCAATAAGCAGATATAAAAATGACAAAGGGGAGTTATGTACTATTAATATTTAATTACAAACAAGTTTCAGAGCAAATGCAAGTAAATCCCTTTAAAACCACAATTTCTCATTTCTAAAACATTTGATTTTATGGAAAAATTTGATGTTAATAATGAACTTTGATGGCGTATTAGTTGCATATTGTGGAACTTTTACAGGCTCGATGTCTTCCCTTATATGTATGCTAAGCTAAGCTAATCACATCTTGATTCAAACTCCTTTGACACGCTGAAAAAACATGGTAACAATCTCCGGACCTGACTTAAAAATAAAAAATGAAAAAAAACTAATCTTTTCCCCCCCAAACTAATCCTTTGAATGTATTTGATAAATCATGAATACGTCGATTGTAAAAGTGGAAATACTTCTATGGAACCAAACGTATTGACGTTATGTCCGTTAGAACCTTTCATTGGAAATCTGCCGTGAATAGAAGCCGGCGTTAAAAGAACAACAACGCCTATCAAATTGTATTAAGTCAGCATTAGTCCTCATTCGAAATCTGTTTTGTTTTGTCTTATCATCCAGGGAGGACATTTTAAAACGGAACCTCCACAAAAAAACAAAAACAAAAAGCCAAAGGCAATTTTCCGGCGATGCAGTTACTGAGGAGAGCAGCGCCTGAGTTTACACAACCGGACGCACAGGAACACCTTTATCATCACGAGGCTGGTGTGAGGAAATGAAATACGGCACTGAGCTCCTTTTATTTTGAAGGGGTCACATGTAAAAGCTTACGGGGCCCTAGGCGAGTCTCTGTGATAAGTCGGCGTGTTCGGGTGGGAGGAATCGGACGCCGTTCGTCCTGCTCCGTCCGCTGACTCTTTAAGGGGTTGCGGGCGTTGAGAAAAAGTGTGTAATCGCGTACCGGCGCCACGTCTCCTCCACCTCACAGCCCAGAGATGATAATCAGCCGAGAAGCTCATCAAAGAGCAGCATTCCGTCAGCCTGGTTGTTACTTCGGGAGAATAAAACTCCGATCAAACCGAGCCAAATGCAATCTGATCAGCTTTCTGCTGATTTACACTCAACTCAGCACGTTGGAAACGCAGTGCGCAGACGACCAAATAGAGACAGGCAGGCCTTTTCTTTCTAGGTCAGATTATTCGGCATTCAGGCGGATTTCTTCTCTTCACAGATAATACAAGCAGTAGTCGTCGGCTTCGCTCAAAAAAACGAAACGCACACATGTAGCAGATTCAAAAACACAGAAACTAAAACGAGTAACAATATGCAACAGAGAGTCAGCAGTTACCATCCCACTTGTGTCAGTTCAATGTGGTACAAAAAACAAACAAACAAACAAAAAGTATTGCACTGGTTTGGTGGGAGTCTATGGATGGGCGGTCATCATATAAATAACAACAAGAACCAAACAGTAATACCATAATAATAATAATAATAACAACAATAATAAAAACAGTTCAGACTAAGGACCCTCCCTCTGCTGTTTTACCACTGCTGCCAGCTGAAGTCGTCGTTGGATCCAAAGACCAAGAAGAAGCCCAGGATGGTGCTGAAGATGACTACGTTCCCCGTCAGCACGAGCGCACACGCCCCCCAGGCGATCTGTGAGGCAACGCATCAATATTTCAGGTCAACAAATGTTGCTGCACATGCTGCATATCATTCAACGACGACTTGGGACTATTTTCAGCGGCGGATTAACCCACATTTGTTGCTCCAGTGAGAAATTGTGGCAGCAGGACGGTGTATTTAAGATTGAGTCAAACTAAACTACACGCGTGTGATAATGTTGATGAAGGGACAACAGTGAGGAGCATTGTCTGGTTGTTTATGGAGCTGTGACACAAAAGAATAAAAATATCAGACTTTGTAATAAAACGTAAAAGTCACTTTTGAAATGAAATGTGTCTTGATGCCATTTGTGCTGCAGAGATTTCCTGGTCAGCACACAGATCCCCACAACATGTAATGTTATTGTTATTGAAATGAGAATAGTGATGTCATTATATTTATGATTGCTGATACCACTCAAAGAAATCACTATTAGATCGTTTTCCGTAATCATTCAGCCCTTTCGTGTTTTCAGCTTCGTTCTTAAAGTGTTGCTATTCAGCCAAAATTTCAAAATGACGGCTTAAGAGATCGAATTGTGACCGGAAGGCTTTTTTTTATTTAGACGGTACGGCGGTATCAATGCCTTCCTCTACCTGATACAATGACCAAAGTCCTTTTTTAAAACGTCTAATTTGGTTTCATTTTCACTCTGCTGTGTCTCGCTTTGGCGGCGTGACCTCACTCCATTGACTGCACATGCCTCTCGCAGCCGGGACTCACCACTTCGGCTCTGGCGAAGACGACGGGCAGGCCGAACGCTGAGATGACGATGCCCGTCGTGAGGAAGATGGCCAGCTCTTTGCAGGCGTTGCTGGCCGAGTCGGTGTCGTCGACCACTCGCCGCGAGATGCAGTAAGGGATGGGACACAGGATGTAGAAGAAGAGGAGGAACAACGGCCAGTATTTGCTGCCAGAGAAAAGGGGAGAGAAGAATAAACACACGATGAAGGATGAGGAGTTTAAGTGAAGGATAAAAAAAAGGCAAAAACACATCTTATCTTCACAGGTATATTTGATTATATCACAACAATAACAATAGGTAGTTTGTGTGTTTGTTTTGTCACACTTAACGTCTCCCGGACATTGAGGTACGGTAGAGCTGTGCCTAAGGAGACATTTGTGTTATAGAAGTTCATGAACGTTATTAAATACGGATTGTAACATTTCAGTAACTGTAAACATTAACGAATCAAATAGGAATTAGATTAGATTACAAGAGGAAAATTCCAGAGCAGTGGCTAATGTAGGGAGAGAAAAAGTGGTTTTCAATAAGCAAATTAACTGCAACCAACCACGTGATGTGCAAACAAATACACTGCAAAATTGCCCAGACTCTGTCTTAACACTTTCATTGAATATCAACATCTGACTTTAATGTTGGTGCGAGCACAAGCTTCAATATTTGACAATTGGTTTGTGTCTATTTTAAAAACTGGAACTTTGCTTGTAAAAATGCATCACGAAAGTAGGATACCCACTGATGTGGTAGATGGCTCCCAGGCGCTTTATTCCCTGACATTGTGTTCTTCGGGGTGTCAGAATCTAGCTTTAACAGCTTTATTATTTCAGCCGATAATGCTCTTGTATGGTGATCCTACAGAGCTTTGAATTTAAATAGGTACGATGTCGTGCCAAACCGGCAGTTGTTTCAGTCAGTTTGGAAAACAATCACCCAACCAGGATTAAGAATGGGGTCACTTTCTTCTTACATAAATATTTAAAGCCACCTCCAGGACAAAAAATAGCGGCGGCCGACGCAGGCTGTCATAGGTCAACAGAGATATAACAACCCCTAAATCAACATATGTATTATGTTGATGAGTGGTGGGGTAGGCATCTAGTTCAAATGACCACACCACAAAGAAGGCATAACAAATGCAAAATCCACCATAAAAAAACGGAAGACTTGTCTTTGTCCCACACAGCAGGTTTAAGTGTAAGGGAGCCGCCACGCAGGTTAATCCAGCCCGGTACCTAAAGCTGTAAGGCCATGATGGGATCAGCCAGAGTGCACCTGCGTGTGTGATGAACCCAACCACGTTGTGTGTGTGTGTGTGTGTGTGTGTGTGTGTGTGTGTGTGTGTGTGTGTGTGTCTCTTACTCGTACACGGGGAGGGCACATCCTAGCATGAGGAACATGAGGCCAATGGCCCCTCCAAAGGACAGGCTGATGAGAGCTAGAAGGGAGACAGAGGGGAGGACATCAGCATGGACAGTGTCCCTTATGTAGCTTCTCTCTGGACCCCATCCCACCGTAGCTGCAGGGGCCCTGGCTGCTGTAAGTACCCATGTGATGAATCAGCTGATTTCACGTGGAACAGCTTGACCGCCATGAATCCGGGCAGCTCACTTACAGAAAGCTCAGCATCTCAACCAGCGGCTGAAGTTAAAGGTGCAGCTAGCATTAGCATTACAACGGTAATGTAACGTTGGTACGGTGGTACTAACGTTACATTGCCGTACTTTGAAAAGGGGGGTGCCATTATAAACAGTGCCGTAATTAAAACGTTACATGGTTGAACTGTGTCTTGCAACATTACAAAATGTGTTATTGTGTTGACTAAGAAGCCCACGGGATGGAGGCTGTTAAGCTAATGCTAACGTGTATTGGCCCTGCGGCTTCCTCACGTTACCGTTAGCTAGCTGGGCGAAGCGTCCATCTCTCTTCAGAATCATTCGACACAGGTTAATATGCCGGCCTGGTATTTGAGAGGCTTTCTAAATTACATGATTTTTAAGCGTACATGATTTACCTTTAATCCCAGCCATTTCTCCAGGACAAAAGCTCGACTCGCAGCCCTGACGAACGACAACAGTGGCCCCCTCCTCGGCTGCAGAGCGCGTCCGAGCGAACCCTCCTACCGTGACTGCCGCGCTGCCTTCAAGTGTACACAGAAATATCGGAAATGTAATCAAATGAAATGTGTAGGTACAAACATTTTTTACTACACTTCAATGATGTAAAAAATTGACTTGTGTTCAATAAATTAACTTTTTACATGTCAAATATTTACTAGCATTCAGACATCACTCCGCGCCACTATTGTTTTCTTGGTTATCACATTTTTTCTGCTGCAGGTTTTCCACGATCAAAATGACAAAATAAAATATTAAAATTGACAAATACATCCATGTAAGAGGGCCATGTCATTAACTTAACAACTTAGTCCTTGAGTTTCAGTAACTTACTCACCATTGGCTAACTGAGTTTGGCCGCTCTGCAGAAATCAAGCTTTATAGTTCGGCCATGAATGCATCATTACGCTGAACAGAAACATTTCATCCATCTTTGATGTCTATGTTTAAAAACACCCCACGTTTCATTATCAGTTACACTGCATCATGGCTCATCCTTAATCATTGGCGTGTGTATTATTCAAATTTTAAATTAATAAAGCTAATTACTCCTTCGGCCCGGATGTGTATGCATTCCACTTCCGCCGAGAGCCCAGAGTCCATTCAGCAAAGATGGCGAGTGGAGGGGTCTCGGTGGCTTCGCTGTGGACCGAAGTCAACCGTTGCGGGCAGAATGGAGACTTTACAAGAGCCCTGAAGGCTCTGACTAGAAGTAGGTATTTATCTCTGTCATCATCACTCTCAACAAAACAGAAATCGCAATCAATGGGTCATTTCTCCTGCCTCCAATCAGCGCAGTTCACTAGCTAAGCTAGGGCCATCTGCATGGACAGCTGTTAGCATGTGGCTAGGCTGAAGGCAGTTACACGTCTGCCTGTCGGGTGTCTCAAACACCGAGTTAGCTTTGTATACCACGGCTCTGCTCACAATCGT
Source organism: Gasterosteus aculeatus (assembly GCF_964276395.1). Lineage (NCBI taxonomy): Eukaryota > Metazoa > Chordata > Actinopteri > Perciformes > Gasterosteidae > Gasterosteus > Gasterosteus aculeatus. The sequence continues at coordinate 3,869,910 of NC_135691.1, forward strand.
GTACTTTTGTAGTGGCGCTACGACTCCACCTGTTTTTATGGGTTTTTTTATGTGCAGGGATTAAGTAATATGTCACAGAAATGTGCCATTCTTTCTTGACTAGTGACGTGTCCCTAGCCTCTCAGCTAACTTAACGTTAGCATGGTCGGTGGCTAACTAGCTTGTGGTCAGATGTCACCAAACCCTTATTAGAGACGTGCAGTGACCGTTGATTCGTTTTCTAAATAGCAGGTTTTCAGACGATAGTGTCCTTTCTCGCAAATCTGCGTTACTTATTAAAACATTGCTGTTTGTGTTCTTCTCCGTCGCAGTTCTCCACGAAAACCGGGACGATGTGACGGCACTTCACTGTAAGATCGTTTGCCTGGTTCAGAACGGCAGCTTCAAAGAGGCGCTGCACGTCATCAACACGCATTCAAAAACCATCACGGGGTAATCACCGAACTGTGTGCTAATAATAATGTGTGCTCCATTACGTATTGAGTGGTAAATGTGCACTCCTAATATGAGGAACAACTCTCTGATCAACCAGACAGCTTTTTTTTAAATCATTTTATTTTGTTAAAAAATACTTTAAATATTGTTCGGTACCAGCGTTTTAAATTGTAGGGTTTCAAATTGAATATATTTTTGTTTTGCACTGTCGGACGGTCATACAGAAGAGATTTAACATTTTGATTGTTAAATATATTATTGAGGTTTCTCTGTGGAGCACATTTTTGCAAAAGAATCTCCATGCTTACACACATTCCAATGCCAACGTACAGAAAGGGCTTGAATTGTACAAATATTTGCAAACGTCCCATCAGCAGAGAGGCTACTTAAGAAGTGCTCAAGCTTCATCTATTTAGGTCATTAAAGAAATTGTCAACACTGTAATTGTTAATGAAAATATTTAGTAGTTGAAGCCCAATATAAAATCCCGTCACTCGTTTAATGCAGTTGTCAAAACCATGGCATCAAAAGAATATTAGAATTAGATATGGCTATTTTAATTTCATGCTTTACACATACAATGTAGTGAAATACTTCTATCTATCTGCATGACTTATTTATTTCTGTGCCTCCTCAGTGATGTGGTGTTTGAAAAGGCCTACTGCGAATACCGGTTGAACAGAGTGGAAAATGCCCTGAAGACCATCGAGGCCGCTCCTGAGCAAACCGACAAGCTGAAGGAGCTCTACGGTCAAGTGGTAAGGCTAAAACTTCAAACAAAACAAAAAACAGTTTTTGTGGATGTATCTGCCTGCTCTGCCATCCAGTGACCTTTTATTGTCAACGACACGGCTGTGTTTGATGTGACGACGTTGGCGCGTTCCTTCCATTGCCCAGTTGTACAGGATGGAGCGCTACGATGACTGCAAGTCCGTCTACACAGATCTGATCAGGAACTCCCAGGATGAGTACGAGGAGGAGAGGAAGACCAACCTGGCTGCTGTGGTGGCTTCAATGAGTCAGTGGGAGGAAGCTCCATTGGTAGGCTTCCATGCAGGATCAACATTTTGGGCTCTTTTTACGGTCTTGGGTTTTATGTTTCTGTCTTAAACGGATGAAAAGCAACTTGCAACTGACTTTGAAAGTGTTGACACACAAAGCAAACAGAGCGGTTTATTTCCCTTGAATGCGGAGCGTAACACAATAAAGTAAAACCATTCAAAAGCTCCAATTTGGCTTCCTTTTCAAAATGTTTTAAAAGTATGAATACCAGCGAAGAGCTCAAGAGAGCAACTGCATGTCTCACCTGGTAAATGATTGAATTATGTTTATAACATGCTATGTTTTCTTCTGTAGGAAGATCTCGGCCTTCCGGAGTCCACGTACGAGCTGTGCTACAACGCTGCCTGCGCTCTGATTGGCCAAGGACAGCTCACGGAGTCCCTCAATAAGCTACGACAAGCAGAGGGTCAGTCCCACTCGGCTCTTCCTTCTTTCCATTTCCTCCGTTCCTCCACATCACATAAACCCCAGTTTGTTTTCTTTCGCAGAGCTTTGCAGAGTCTCATTGGCAGATGATTCTGTGAGTGTTGCTTTTTTTTTTTTTTTTCTTTGGCTCCTAAAACATTCAAGCGGCGTTCATGAAGTCTTATCTGTTTAAAAGGAAAAAGCGACATTTCATTTGTCTTTTGTTAATCAGTAAGACAGTATTTGTGTTATTATGAAACATTGTGAAGAAAAAAATAATGGAGGGAATAATTCTAGTCGGCAGATATTTCTTTTTATCATGCAGGGAAACTATTGACATTACACACACACACACACACACACACTAGAAATGGGTAAAATAGGAATTATGAAGCAACTTTTTCCTACGACAATGCTCATTCTTCATATCTTAATGTGCCCTGGAGAATTAATGCCCCTGCGGCTTTGTCCGTCTCAGGATGTGACCGAGGAGGATATCGAGTCGGAGCTGGCCGTCATCCATTCTCAGATGGCGTACGTCATGCAGTTACAAGGTCGGACGGACGAGGCTCTGCAGCTCTACAACCAGGTCATTAAGCTCAAGTGAGTGCCGCGTTCACGTAGGAGAAGACAATGCTGCCCAACCTGAAAGGAACGAGCAATATAATACACAACCTGACATCGTACCATGGAGCTTCTACACCGTCAACGTGATTTAAATCCCCATTGGGGGAGCCACAAACGTTCTATGCTCTTTAATCTACAGGCCGTCAGATGTGGGGCTGCTCGCTGTGACCGCCAACAATATCATTACAATAAACAAGGTGAGAGTGTGTGTGTGTGTGTGGCGATATTTCATCCTGAAAGCGCCATTGGGATCTCACTTCAGACCGACTCACTGCCAGAAATCAGTCAACAGGCAGAAAGCAAAATCCAGCGGGATGATTATTTGACCGAAGCTCTTTTTCTTCTTTCACAGGACCAAAACGTGTTCGACTCAAAGAAAAAGGTGAAGCTGACCAACGCGGAGGGCGTTGAATACAAGCTGGCCACCAAGCAGCTGCAGGCCATCGACTTCAACAAGGCCCTCCTGGCCATGTACACCAACCAGGTAGCTAAGCCGCCGCCGCCGGCGTTCTGAAGGCGAGGACGAGCTCCAGCGGAGGGTTTCTCGCCCGGTTTTGGGCATCGTCTCTGATCGGGATTATTCTGCTTTGATGTCGACAGGCGGATCAGTGCAGGAAGCTGTCGTCCAGTCTTCAGTCTCAGAATCCGGGTCACCCGCGGCCGGTCCTCATCCAGGTTGCTCAGCTGTGCCGGGAGAAGCAGCACAGCCGCGCCATCGAGCTGCTGCAGGTAACTGAATCCTCCTACGCTGCTTTCCGATAACTATCCTGATGTTTCATTCCGTAACGTGGAAGCCGATCTTCACGCTGTAAAATATTAGTTACATTCCGACTTGTTGCGCGCATCTCTGTTGTGGCTTTCAAAAAGGTCTAAATTAAATGTTCCTCTTCGGTGCTACGTGCATCCATAGCTACAATAATGATAAAAACATGAATTTATGAATCAAGTGTTTCTCTCGATGTCGTGCTTTTACTAAATGTTCTTTGGTTATCCAGCAATTCTCAGACCAGCATCCAGAGAGTGCGTCTGGCATCAAGCTGACCATGGCGCAACTGTATCTAATTCAAGGTGATTGCATGTTTACCAATGATTACGCTTTCATGTCTTCACAGGATGTTAGTTAAGAATGTTCCAGCTTTAACAAACACATCTTTGAGAAATGAAAGCAGGTCGCGTTGTTCAGCAGAGTAGTTCATGCGGTTTTATAGTTGTTGTAAAATGTAAATAACTAAACTGTGTGATTATGTGGTTAGAATAAGGTCACATGGTGGCCATTTGTGTTGTAATACTGTTTTGTGTCTCAGGTCACGTGACGAAAGCTTGCGATGTCCTGAGGTCCATTGAAGAGTTCAAGCACAAATCGGGGATGGTGAGTCTGGGCCGCCGCCGTTTTGTCACTCGCGCTGTCATTTCAGTCCCCTCTGACGCGTAAACGCTGTCGCCTGCTCAGGTTTCCGCTCTGGTAACGATGTACTCCCATGAAGAAGACATCGACAGCGCCATCGAGGTCTTCAAACAAGCTATCAAGCACTACCAGACAACGGAACAGGTCCGTGTCCCGTGGCTTAGCTTTCTGTTGGTGCTTCTGCTCACTCGGGGAAACAAAAGGGCTCTTCCAGGAACTTAAAGTGTCAAAACCGTTCCTGTTTTTGCACCCAAACAAAGAATAGAGAACAACGGCCTCCTGTAGTTTTGTCTGTGGGTAAAGCTTTCCTCTGCGAAGCCAACGTGTGTGTGTGTGTGTGTGTGTGTGTGTGTGTGTGTAATGTGTGTGTTCTCGCTCCTCCACAGCCCGGATCTGCTGTACACTTGGCGCTTGTACGAGAAGCTGCCAACTACAAACTGAAGTACGGCCGGAAAAAAGAAGCCATCAGTGATCTGGAGCAGCTGTGGAAGTGAGTTAGGGCCCATTTTTACAGCTGCGATTTAGTGTTTTTTGTTTCCAGCAAACCCGGTTGGCTTATAGAGCAGAAAAGATGATGAAACGTCGACTTGCTGTTAATGGAATCATGCATTAATGCATTTGACTTTAACTGAAAGCTTAATCATTGATGCTCACTTTGTTTCATTTTTACCTGAAACAGGCAAAACACCAACGACATCCACACACTGGCACAACTCATCTCGGCGTATTCTCTGGTGGACACGGATAAAGCCAAATCGTATCCTTTTGGATCCACTGAAACTGAAGATGCTAGTTTGCCTAGAAACCGTTTTGGGAAGCTGATTCAGACATATTTCACTCAAATATTTTTGTTTTGGGTTCATGTTTGAAATATAAATGGTATAACAAGACAACCAATTGGGACCAATTTATTTTACTTTTTAAATACAAAATGATTTTTTTCTTTCAATCTTAATTTAATTAAATAATTGTCAGGTGCAGCCCTAGAAAACCACGCCATAGACTCTATTCAAAAGACATAATGAAGGTGAAAATAATACTAAAATAGTATTATTTATATTGTGCCTTTCATAAAGAGACGCTCAAAGTGCTTTAAAAGAAACAAATCACAACGGGTATTTTAAGAGGTACAAAGTAATGAAACATATTTATAGTGGTTACACAGGATGAATTTATTCAGAGCCTGATTGTAACGTCCTTTTGACTTTTTTCTTAATGCGATCAAAGGTTTCTGGTCTGGACCTTTTGTTAGTTTAGGTACGTTAATCAGGCCGCAGCTGGACGACCAAGCGACCGCCAGCGAACATATTCACAAAGTTACCCTTTAAAAATCAAAAGTGTCCATTTGAAATGTAAAGCAGTTGTTTCCTCAGCGTCCCTCTCCAGCCTCAGCAAGCACCTTCCATCCGTCGACATGCTGGCCTTAAAGGTGGATGTGGACGAGCTGGAGAACTCCATCGCAGCCACCTACATCAGGAAAAAAGCGGCTAAAGTCACCGGAGAAAACGCGCCCAAAGAACAAACGTAGACCTCATTTCTTTCTTCCTCATCGGCTCGATGACGTTCAGGACACGATCCTCTGTGGCCTCACTGTCAACCCCTCTATGCTAACACATCGCCGTTTTCATTACAGCCAGGAAGGCGAGATCAAGAAGAAGAAGAAGAAGAAGAGAGGTATGCCATTAATCTTTGTGTGGATTCAAGTTAAACAAATAACTGCTATTGAAAAAGTCTCTGGGCACTTTGACCTCTGTGGGCCGAGAGTAGAAATGAATACATATATAAAATGTGCGTGTAATGTATAGAAATATGAATGATCTTATACAAGATGCTTTTCAGGATCAAGACCACATCACAATCTCCTCATATATTTTTGATTTAATTTGAATTTTTTTAGGAAAACTGCCCAAAAACTGTGACCCCAAAGCGACCCCTGACCCGGAGAGGTGGCTGCCCATGAAGGAGCGCTCCTACTACCGAGGCAAGAAGAAGGGGAAGAAGAAGGAGCAGATCGGGAAAGGCACACAGGGAACGACGGCAGGAGCGTCGGCCGAGCTGTGAGTAGTTTGACCAAGTCTTTTAAGCTTTTGTTTTCTGAGAGGACGGGATTGACGCCACTCGCAGGAAGTCTGTCTGTTAAATACAAATCCACTGACCGTCGGCCCGGCGCAGCATGAAGACCGGTTGTTTCCTGGGCTGAGCAGCTCCTGGTTTCGTGTTTCTTACCATCAATCACACACTTGTTTCAGGGTGAACTTATGTGCAAAATGTTCCCAGGACGATCCGATGTTTTGTCTGTTTCAGTGATGCCAGTAAGACGGCCAGCAGCCCCCCTACCTCCCCCAGACCAGGGTCTGCGTCTGGCTCCTCTGCGGCCCCCGCTAGCAACGTGGTCCCCCCGCGACAGCAGAAGCCTGCGGCCTCGGGGGCCACGCGCAAGAAGGCACCACAGAAGAAAAAGAAGGGGGGCAAAGGAGGCTGGTAGAGGGGGGGCGGCGGGAAACGCTGACTGTTGGTTTTTAGTTCAATTTGACTTTTTGTCCTGGTTATTCATTTAAATGTGTGAAACCAGAAGAGTCTCCTGTTTTTTTGTGTCATTTAATTTGCGTTCAGTACAAAAGAGAATTTAAAGAGTTCCATTGGAGTTCATCTTGGTTGCTCTGCAAAAGCAGTGTTTTGGTTTTTAATTTGAGCTTTCTAGGTCGCAGTGAAACAGCAGATATTGACACTTTTTTCATTAAAGGTCAGAATAATGACATTTCTTGGTTACCTGGTGCTGCAAAGTTCAACCTCCTAATGAAGAGATTCAGATGGCATAAGATTCATGTCCCTCCTGACATCGCAAACATTTGGTTGGTTCATTTTCATTTTGCATCATTCTCTAACATTTTTAATTATGACGTTAGGAAAACTACTTTATTTTTTGGTAGAGTCGTTTTTAATATTTCTTGGGTCGGAGTATTATGATATCATACTCTGGCTGTTTGCTTCACATTTCCTTAAATTGTTCCTTTACTTTCAATCAGCTGCAATGAAGAATATTTTTGAGTCCCTGTGTTGGTCTGTATTTAAGATAGATCTCATTTTTTCAGTCTTATTAAAACTCTTGAACAGGGACACATGAGCCCTGCTATTCATATAATATTGAACTAGATTAACATGGTACATTGATACTTGTTATTTGATGATTGCAATGTTTTAACTTAACATTTTAAACTATTTAAAAAATACTTTCAAATAGGAAGTATCTTCATTTTCATAATAAAAGCAGATGTGTAAAAACAATCTTTAAGGTCGCAGCAATGTTTTAATCGTTCTTCTAAAACCTTGAGCACTTAATGGGGTCGGTCTCGTTTAGTGACCTTTTATGAGTAATGTGAGACTGAAAAGATTTGATCATCTTTCAACCTGTTTTCCCTCAACCTTTGAATACTAAACGGAAAGGAGGGAGCGAACCACTAGACAGTTTATTGAAAGAGGCTTTTGGTAAATTGTCCAACATTGCGTTCTTTCTTTCGTCTGATAATACTTATCTTAATGAAGTTAATTCCCACCAAGGGAAATATATCCCGTTCACCCTGCGTCTGTCAATGCTTCACGTTCCATCCACCGACTTCCATCGGGAGTCTGTAAACGCATCACAGCTGTTAGTCAGACTGAAGGACAGCGCCCCCCACAGGAGGAAAACGGTGATGGTGTGTTCACGTGCATGTCGGAATTTCTCCAGCGAGCTAATTTACCAGCCAACCATTACAGCCCAACTGTCGTTCTCATTTCTCCCGTTATTCCCCTGAACGCACCCCGCAATCCCCGCTAATTGACTCCGTCCGCTTCTGGCCGTGGTTCTCCGGCAATTAGCCGATGACGAGCCTCACCTGGCTGGAACCCGTTCAGAAGCTCCTTCAGACCGAGAAGCTGTTCGCCGGCTCGTTGTTTTTTTTGGGGGGCGTCGGGATGCCTCGCGTGCGGCCAATCTACACCGACTTCTTCTACAGTCCTCTGACAGAAGATTTGGAGGAACTGCTGGCGCGTTACCAGCAGACTGACTCCGTCAGGTACGAGGTCTTCTCGACCATCTGGAGGGAGATGGTCTTCTCGGATGTGTTCAGGGGCATCGCGAACGTGGCGGAAATCAAGAGGTTCTCCCGAGTGGCGCTGGCCACGGCCGTGAAGTACTTCCTGCCTCCGTACAGCTACCAGATCCGAGTGGGAGGCCTGTACCTGATGTTTGCTCTGTACCACACGCAACCTGGAAGTCCACCTGTGAAGCTCCGACTGGCTGTGAGGGATTGGCCCGTGGTGGAGAAGTTTGTCAAGGACTCGGTGGATTCCGGCCACCAAGATGTTGTGTACATTTTCCGAAAGCTTGTCTTCGACAAGGCCATCCACTACGCCGCCATGCCACATTTTCTCACCTTCCACAAGCAGAAGAAGGCAAAGAAGGAGAGTCTTTGCGCCGGGTTCCTCGGGAGGACCACGGCCGTCCAGGAGTTCTCCTCTGCAGAAGTGCTGGAGGAGCTGACCAACGTCCAGGGCCAGTACGAGATGCTGAAGGCGGCCACGGTGGAGGTCAGCTGCGAGGTCACCACGACCCAGCCGGACTTCACGTCCCGCCTCAGAGACTGCATGTCGGAGTTCATGACTTGGCAGCAGAAGACTTTCTCCCAGGTCAAGAAAGAGAAGAACTCCGGTGATGATGACGACGATGATGATGAGGAGGAGAAGCAGCAGCAGACCGAGGCGGAGTACAGCAGCAGCAGGGCCCAGCTCCTGTCCTCCATCAAACAGAAGAGCTACAGCAACTTCCAGGAGACGTCCAAGTCCAGAGGGCGGGCCGAGACGGCGGAGTCCTCCTGCTCGGGGGCCGAGCAGGTCCGGGAGGTCGCGACCCAGAGGCGCAGGAGGCCTCCGTCCCTGAGGGCCCGCACCAGGAAGAGCCTCGGGGTGACCCGGGAGCAGTGCCAGCTCCAGGCCTGGCTCCTCAGCGTCCCCGAGACGCAGGAGAGGTCGCCGGTGAGGTGGTACAACCGGGCGGCGGCGGCGTCTTTCAAACCGTGATGGGTTTTAGTTTGTGCTAGTTAGTGCTAACCTGGTTCTTTCACTAAGCTTCGGTTTCGTATTTGTTCTTATCTATCAGCCTCATCAGGCACCTGTTTGTAAGGTTTAGTTTGTTTTGGTGCTCCAGGTCATTTTAAGTTTGAACACTTCAGTTGTTTTCAGTGAACTGGATTAATAAAAGCGTTTCATACTTTCACCTTGTTTTTGCTCCAGCTACTTGTTCTGTTGTGCAACTCTGTGCAACTACTTGTGCAAAGTATTTATAGATTGAAATGAGTCAAGAGAGAAGTAGTCATTGTGTCATAAACTTCTAAAGGACCAGAGGAGTCGCCCCCTGGTTGACATTAAGGATAATGCAGCTTTAAGTACCTTCAGCACTGGAAGTTGCTTTCTTTTCTCGACCGGGCCGACCGAGTCCAGATGCAGTAAAAATACCCGTGGCCGTGTCTCAATTAGTGGGCTGCATCCTTCAGAGGACCAGGGCTGTGTCTCCTACAACCGCAAAGTTTGCCAGTCAGAAAATCCAAGTTCTACATATACCAAACCACTTTTTATATATTCTAACCGGAAGTCTCTCTCCACATGGAGTCATATGCTTTCTATATATCAAATGCTAAACCATAGCAGTAATTTCCTTCAAACTGTTTTCTTAGACCTCGTTTGAAAAAAGTTAAATGCGCATAATTATCAATTCCGTCCAGTTGCACATATGGGATGTCAGATCTATTGGTCTGTAATTGCCAGCAGTAGCTCTTTACCTTTGCATTACACCCGCCCCTCAAATCATATTAAAGAATTTACAAATAATGTCCTCGGCTTCTTGTCTGAACACAGCGTTGCATAGTTGGTCTTGCCCTGCAGCCGTATACCCACTTCCCTCCAATGCTGTTCTCAGCTCCCGTATTAAACTGTATCAAGAGATGTTCCTTCATTGTCTTTTTTTCTCTGCGTCTACATGACCAACGTGTTGCGTTGCGGCCTCGTGTGATTGGCTGATCGGCTATTTGTGTTAACAAGACAGTAACAATGCGGTGGACCAAAGCATGGCGGCGTGAGAAAAAGGTAAACAAAGAGGACGACGCACGTGGGTTCAGACTGTCATAATAAAATGTATGCATTTAAAACATGGATTACGATATTTATTAATCTATTCATGAAATGTAAATGTCATCAAAGCAATTGTGACAAAATGTTCTCCCGTTTTTATCAGGTGTCACTTGGGTTCAGGGGGACGCGACCGCGCATCGACAACACTGCGCAGTGGGACCCGGAAGTAGCGGTCGGAGGCGCTTCCTGCCCGTTGATTAATCCACTTGTTGAGCAGCTGCGGAGGAAGGAGAGCTCAACAACACGCGCGCGCACACACACACACACACACACAAAAGCTTCACCGAAACTTCCACAATGGCGGAAGCTGACGGATAAGAAGCGGGCCCGAACAAAAGAGGGACCGGGCGGTTGAAGCGCCATGTTCGGTCTGAGGAATGCCGGGGTCGTCGGCGCCTCGCTGGCCGTCGCGGGGGGAGTCGCGTATTGCTTCTGGAGCTACGCGTCCTCCTCCGGGGAGACGAAGCCCCGAACGCGGGTGGAGAAATACGTTAAAAGCGCCGAAGAGGAAGAGGAGGAGGAGATGATGAGGAGGAGGAGCGGCGTCGCGACAGAACCGACCCCCGTGGTTCCCGTCGCCGCGGTGCCGCCGGTCGCTGCGGAACGCGGGGACGCATCGGAGGTAATTCACGGGGACACCACTTCCGTTGGTGTCGTAGAAAGAAACTTTTAAAGATTCTCTGTTTTGTTTGGTGACATCAAGATCTTTTCGTTTGGACCCGGGCGGGATGGAACTGAACACGCTTAAGTACTTTCCCCTTATTTGGGTAAAGGTTAAGACTTGCACCATGACGCAGCACCCTAAAGCCGACCAGAGAACACCCGTTTTATATACAATTTATATCATAAATTATAGTTTGTTCATTGCGGCACTAATCGTATAACAAATGAAGCAACCAAATAGTGATTGGACATGAAAACTCAACGTGGAGGTACAGGGAACAACAACAACTAGCACGTTTTACTCATTCTGCAGATTGTTTAGATTAAAACAAATGTTGGCTACTGACCCTTTTTTTAAAAACATGCCATTTGAAGAAAGTTGATGCAAACAAGTGTGCATGCTTGTGCTTAAAGTGGTATACTTCTTTTTGCAACAAGTTCACCGTGATCATTTTTATTAAAAAAAATAGTCCCAGTTTAAATTATAAGCAGTTTGAATGCAGATTGCTCTCACTTTGTTTTACAAATACCTAAAACGTCTTTGCAGAGGCCATCTTTATATTTAGAAATGGGGGCTTTTCTTAACGCGTGGCAACTTCCCGCTTGTAAACGTATCTTTTTTAAAGAACCAGCACACAAAAACGCTGCTAGTACCCGGCTTTAATCTGTGCAGCAGTCTGAGGCCGGGTGGTCCGCCGCGGGGACCCAGGTGCTGGTTCTGGGTCTGGACGGCGCCGGTAAGACCAGCCTGCTGCACTGCTTCTCCACCGGGTGCCTGGAGCAGGACGTGCAGCCGACGGAGGGCTTCAACGCCGTCTCCATCAGCCGGGAGGACCTGCGCATCGAGTTCCTGGAGAGTGAGTCTGATCTGAAGAGAAGAGACTCTCTTTCTTTCTTTTTTAAGTCTGTCACGAGTTGGACGTCTGTCTATCTGTCTGTCTGTCTGTCAGTTGGAGGCAAAGAGGCGCTGCGGCCCTACTGGGGGAGGTACCTGTCCAAGGCCCTGCTGCTGGTGTTCGTGGTCGATTCCGCCAACCCGACGCTTTTCCCCGTCGCTAAGCAGCATTTGCACGAGCTGCTGGCGTCCGCGCCTCGTCTGCCTTTGATGGTTCTGGCCAACAAACAGGTGAGCTCAAAAGGGGGAGAACAAACACCCCACGCCGCTTTTGACGAAAGCCCACGTGGGCGAGGGGCTCTGGTGCTGGAAGGAGTTCGCACGGTTGCAATAGAGACTCAATGTTATCAATATACATATATCAATAATTTAAAATATAATAATTGGATCAGTTGATCAGTCAGGAAATAATGGAAAATCCCTCCTAAAATACAGTAAAAGTGGGGGGAGGATTAAAGCGTTTCACTCGTGTTTCCAGGACCTCCCAGGAAGCTGCGGCATCACCGACCTCCACGACGCGCTCTCTCTGTCCGAGGCCGGGGACCGCCGCCTGTTCCTCATCGGCACCCACGTGGGGAGGGGCCGGGCGGAGCTCGCCTCCGGCGTCCAGGACGCCCGGGACCTGATCATGCAGATGGTTTGTGACGGCAGATAGAAACCGTCTCTCTCTCTCTCGGCCCGCTGGGTTCTCGGCGCACAGCGACAGCAGGTTCTCTGCAGCTTTTCCACTTTGACGACAGCCACCTGTTTATTTATGAGAAAAAGTGAATATTTCTTTTGTCCTTTGGTAAAGACTCTGGATTTTAAAGTGTAAAACTTTTTTAGTAAGTAAGAGTAAATTAGTTAAGTTAATCAGGGCTGTTCTCGGTCCACAGAATATTGAATACACTGAGCAAAGGTCAATACAAAGTACTAAAAACCAGGCTGGCGTCTCAGTCTGACACAGTCAGCGATGGTACGAATCAGGACTTCTGGGTATTTACGCTCTTGGAACTGTTGGCTCTTTCTGCCGGGGTCAAACAGGTCAAACCTACTTACTAAGATACTCCGAAGCAGTTGAGTCTTCTGATGTTGTGATGACATGTAAACTATAAAACATAATAAAGCGCAGCTCCAACACGGCTGTTTAGTGTCGGAGGCAGTGAAGTAAATACTGTTGGCATTTCTTATTGAATGAGCAAATAAATAGTCACCAAACTTGCACGCTCTAGTACTACCAAATCACTTTGTATCGTTGTCTTTAAAGCTTTAAAACGGTTTATGACACATTCATTGAAAGGAGCGTCTCAAAATAAATGTTTAATTTATTTTGCTGCTAAATGCAGGTTTTTTTTTTTTTAGTGAGATCTGCTTAATTAATCATCCGGTAACTTCAGGGCGAAAGTTCACATGTTACACTTGTCTAGAAATGTCTAATATACAGTGTTGCTCAACAGTCTTATGTACACTTTTTTCAGACTTAAATAAATCGTTTTGACTAAGTTATTTGGTGTCGACTTTTTTTTTAGTACCTGAGATTTGAACCTGTGACCACGTGGTTCCATAACTAATTAAGTTCCTGCGAGGGTTTATCTCCTATCGCTGTATCCCGACGGGAGTCTTGAGGCCGGGACATGAACGTCTTTGGCGTGCGCGCTCCAGTTTCAAGGCGTCTCGGGTGTAATGTCGGTCGCTGAGGACTCGTGGCTCCATGGCAACGCCAGGAGATCCGTGAGCCACTGCCGGCGAAGCGACACATCCAACCTGCTGCAAGGTGAGATGTTCTCTGGGAAACCAGGTAAGTTTAACAATTATGGCCTTTATCATACTTTTATATATTCAGTTTAAATTCTTCATCTTTTTTTTTTTTTTGGCAGGTCTTCACTCCGGATTTGGTCCGTCAAAACGGTACAGCAACCTTTTATTTCTTTCTGCAAACATTTGACCAAGTATGTTTAGAAAATAATGACTAAACAAACTGGCATGTTTCTACTTGCTTACTCATTATTTTTATGTGTTTCATAGTCAATCTTTTATCCAACACTTTACACTCTTAATGCATTATAGATATGTATAAAAAAAATGAGTTGATACCCCCCCGACAAGAGAAATGTAGTCTTTTTCATTTCATGTAGTAATTCACAACGTTCTGTTAATCCATAACTGTATTCTGCAGTATAAATAGGATGAATTATATAAAATGTTTTCAAATAATAATCAATGGTTTATGCTCTTTAATCAATACTTCAAGCCGATTTGTGTTTTCTCGGCAGAGTCTCGGAGCTGGCGCGGCACAAAACCTCAAAAACCGTCTGGGCCACGACTCCTTGGTGAGCAGCCGAGTCCGACCACGTTTCTCCCCCTTGGTTTATGAATCAGCCGCACGTTTAAAAACAAAGAGGTTGTACGTCCTGCATCCCGGTTTCTTCTTCTTCTTCTTCTTCTTCTGCGTAATAAGAGGCAGATGTCACCGTGTAGAAACAAAGGCCGAATGAACAGCAGGTCGCCTCTGATTGCAAAGTATCCTTCCTTCTACTTGTTGATCAGCGGGAAGCTGAGCTGGGGCACCCAGGAGCCCATATGGCCCCCCCCCTCTGCCGCGGCACTCGGAGCCGTTCCAAGTGCGAGGATCCAACACCTGGCCAGGCACAAAAGAGACTTCTCAGTAAGGGAGGACCAACGGAGGTAACTAACATTACTGATGACTGCTGGGAGCCGCGGCGGGGGGGCGGGTGATGATGGGGGTGATGGCTCTTCTGTCACAGGACCGATCCGGGGCCCGATGCCAGCTGAGCTGCGTCCCGATCGGCCCCGTCGGAATCGATTGGTGGACGAGCTGCGGCTCCTCAGAGGCTACTGTTCTTCTCCGGTTGAAAGCACAGCGACGTGAAGCGTAATTCAATCAGAAGCCCAGCAGGAGCCAACGATACCGATTCGCTGTCACTCTAGATGGCGCTCCGGAGCTGCAGAATACACTCAGTTCGTATTCACTGGCTTGGTTCATATCGATTTTAGTTAGAATATTTCATCTAGATGATGATGATGATGATTACGCTGCTTTTCCTCATTCTAATCAAATCTCTCTGCCGTGTCTTCCGCCTGCTAATCTGATTATCCGGGGGACAGTTGGTGTAATACCTCCGTGCAGCAGCTTCCACTGGATGTGAGGCTGCAGCAGCTGACAATAATCATAATGGGTGAAGCTTTCATTACAAACCAGTTCTTTAGAGACCTTTTCTGCACCAGAGCAGCACCGCAAAGACAAAGATGGACATAAGATCCAGAAAAAGAGTATTGTCACAATTGAAAAGCTGTAGCAAAAAAAATGACCTATTCAGTGGAAGGAAGTGTCTCGTTGTGACCTCCTTAAGTAGACAAGACCATCAGCGAGAATATTGAATACTTCCTAATAGCTTCACTCAATGCTTGTCTGGCAAAATCCTAGGAGTCATGAAGGTTCAGCTCAGACTCCACTGTACAAATGGACGTCCACGGGACGTAGTGACGTAATGCTTTTTGTGGGTTCAGCTGATTTTTCCATTCGTATGTCTCATCAGCACTGACTCTATTGTTTTGTCGCCCTCCTCTTTCCTTCTGCCCCAAGACATTCTTCTGTCCCGAGGCATTAATGGATGTGGTAATGGCCTCCATTCTCCTGCAGGAAGGAGGAGGCGAGCTTCTCCAGGAAGACCCGACGTCCTTCCTCCGAGGCGTCCCGGTACGAGCGCTTCGTCCGCCTGTCGGCACCCAGAACCCGAAGCGGCGGCTCCCGGGACGCCGGGTAAAAGCCCCACTGATTCAAAAGTTATTCATCAAGCAAATAACGTTCTGGTTTATAGAACTGAAAAGTTCTTTTGACTTTGTTCAACCCAAAACGACATTTCTCAGAAATAAATGTGTAAGAAAATATTAGTTGCCGCCTCTAAATGTAACTTGACTAAGAGCGCCGTGCAAATCACTGGTGGCTGAATTTCAATTCGCTTTTCTCTGCTAAAAAACAACATTATTTTGATCTCCACTAGACCTCCATGACACATGTGTGACTTAAAAACAACAGGCAAAGTCTAGGATTCCACCTGAGGGAGATTAAATATCATATTGTTAAAACTGAGAAGCGGCGGCTCCGGTCCAACAGTAACGGCGTGTGAGGAAGCCGGCGTTTGGACATCTGCTACAATGGACCTCATTGTCCAAAGCGCATGTCCCCCGGGACGCTCGCAGACAGGAAGTCTTTTTATAAGCAGCAGAACATTGAGGTTCATACAGGGAGAACATTCTGCACGCAGCACACAAGAGGAATCTGCTTTTGTAATTCAGTTTGAGTGGTTGATTTTGCTTCTTTTTTTGTTAAATTTATTTATTATTTAACGCCCTACAAATGTGTATCACCAGCTGCACAAACGTAATCCTCTCACCTTCTTGCTCCAAAAAAAACACAAGGATAATAAATAAAGATGGATATAAAGGAATCAGTTAGTACTATTTAATGGCTGCTAACATTTTAAAGTATTTATAAGACTAGTATTTAAAAATGTCTCTATTAGCAATATAATATATATAATCAATATTCTTTTTTCTATTTAATATACGTTAAAGCACACAAAACAAATCTTAAAGCTTTTGATTTATTTGTTCTTTTATTTAATGTCCGTGTCTCCCGATGTGGTAAACACTAACTGTGCACTCAAACACAGAGCTGCTCAGGGTAAAGACGCAAAGGAATCAACCCCATGAAGACACGTTATCAACATGTCCCCTGCTGGTCCCGACAGGCCTCCACACACACCTCCGTGTGACAACAACGGTCCCATCTGGCACCTCGACGCCGGCACCAAACCCGCTGTGATCACGCCGCGGCTGCTGCGGCTCGCCGACCCCAAGCGGAACCATCCGGACTTCTGGAGCAACAGCGAGGTGAGACCCAGAAGCACTCGCATGGACCTTTTTTTTGGGAGGTGGTGGGGGTCTTTTTCAAAGTGCCTGTGTCCCCTGCAGGGCGCCGCGTCCGTGGTTTCCTTGTCTTCCCAGACGGCCCGGCCCTCTCAGCGGCTGGTCCGGCTCTCTCTGCCCCGGCTGCGGGGGGGCGACGCCTGTCGCCGGCTCGGCCGCCCGGCGGAACCGATCTGGACTGTGAGCGCTTCCTCTGCCTGCTAGACGTTCCGCTCAGGCGTTCTCCAAAGTCACTTTTCCAGCGCGCGTGGAGAAAACTCGTGACATCACAGTCGAATGAAATGTGTTCCAGCTGTTTTTCACCAGTTCACCTTCAGTTAATTGTGTGCTTTTCCAATTACTGTCATCAGCTGGCTCTTTATTTTGATGAGGTAAACTCACATTGAAAAGTACCGTGACAAAAGATCTTTTGCTTGAACGTGTTGCAACGTGATGAACGTTGGTTAATTCGAGGCTAAATGTTTGTTTGTTTTTTTCTTGATTTGCTTATTTAGTAAAACTTCAAGCTAAATGTCTGAATCCCTGATGACCAGGTTTCGAAGGCGGCGATGGGAGCCACGGCGAGCGCTCGCCTCGAAATGTTGGCGTTGCCAAAGCGGCTTTCCGAGGGCTACGTCCCTCCACGAGAGCCCGGGTGGTGCAGGAACACCGTCACCGCCAAGTCAGCGAAAGAACCACAGCGTGGATGAGCTTCGTGGACATTTACCTTCTGTTGGTGCTCGATTACGCCAAAGATTCTTCTCTTCACTGTTTTTAGCTTCTCGTCGAGATGTAGTGTTTGTTTTCAGACAGAAATAATACGTTTTAGATCATTCTTCTGTAAAACAATAGAGAACAGAACTACATAAGCAAATACAAACTCTTGCCCATGATGATGGTAAGAAAATACAAAGATTAAAAACGCATTACATATGTTTAAATTCCCAAAGAAAGAAAGCAACCCACGGCTGTGTGGGTCTGTTGATATTGTTTCCATGTGTATAGAACCTTGAGGTTTGGACGGCGACGCTAGAATGTGACAGATCGATGGATTTCAGCCCAGAACCTTTGAATAAATCTGCAGAGAAGATGAATAATGTTGGCAATAAAAGCACGTCGACGCTCCACAGGTTTGTTTTTCCCTTTTGCAGTTCAGCTGGATATCAAACGTGTGTCCACCCTCAGACTTTTACTCTGTAGGTATTTTAGCCTTTAAAGAGTCGGTTTTCCTACGTTAGTTTTACCGCTTCCTCTCCAGCTCTTTGAACTTCTCTATTGGAAGCAGATGTTCGTCGGCCGCGACGCTTCACTCTTTATTCCACAAAGAGTCACTTCAGGAGCGCCTGCAGAGGTCACATCTCCTGCACTGTAGTTTACAGAAAGTGCCACTGCTTCAGTTCGCAATCCCCTTCAGCCTGGAATGAGTGAACCAGAGGAAATGGTCAGTTTATGGGGGTCAGGAGGGGAGGGGGGACTTTAGATCAGCGCAGGTCTGTGGCCTTGCAGGACTCGGCTAGACATCAAAGGAGATTGAAAGGATATGCCGCTGTGAGGATAATCTGGATCAGCTCTCCTCCATCATGACCTGGGGACCGAGGTAGTGGGGAGGAGGTGGAGGTGGTGGAGGAGGAGGTGGAGGGTGGGGCATGCAGACTGAAAAAGAGCTGAGCATTAACCAAACAAAGGCTTATTTGGCTAACCAGGTGGGGCTGAAGCATATTTAGTCATTTTATGGGTCAGCGATGTTTACTAAATGCTTCCCCCCATCGTGCATTGTGTGTCTGCCACACGAGCACCAGATTCCAACAATAAAGCGTCTTAAATGATTGTTCTAGATCAGGTTTTGTCTACATGATTAACGTGAGAAACAAACATTGAGGGCGCTTGTTTCTCTGCACTCTGGTTTGGTTCGGTGTCTCTTTGCTGTCACAGGATGTTGTGCACGAACACAGGAAAACCAACACAAACTCACGTCACCACACGGCTGTCAGACAATCAGCCTTCACATATATGGACGCGTTTTTTATGAATTCCTGCTTTAAACAGTGATAAACTTTCAATGATTAAATCAAACCAAGTTACTGCATGTAAAACCAGTAATGAGCAATCTCATGTTTCTTTAGAAATATTAGAGAATTATCTTGATTTAATGTTTATTTGTAGGCTTTAGTTCTACATTAAAATCTTGAAAAAAATCCTAGTATAGCTTGTTTGAAAAAACATGAAACAGTAGTTAACCCAAAAAGTCTCAACATAGGAAGTATAAAAAGTCACAGTGTGGTATAAGGCCTCGTAAAGTTATGCTGAAAAAGTGAAAAGGATCCTGCAGGTTGTCAGTCAACTGTCAATCAGACGGATCCCGGCGGCTCCGAGGAGGCAGATTCCTGCCGGCTCTGCAGATTCCTCTCAGCAACGCACAAAACCGCAGCGCATTGACATGCTGCGCGCACGCTGACGCCCAGAGGGCCTTTTAACCGCCGCTCCCATTCATACGTCCTGTAAACATGGTCCTATATCACAATATTACTGCGCAGCAAGAACGTATGTTTCTGGAATAATTCAATTGGAAAAAATGTTTAATTACGGTCAATGAGATGAGATCAAATGTAAGGTCATTAATCCCGACGGGAACGAGCATCAGTTGTTCTCTGAGAACCCGTCAAATCCTGAGTTTCAATTCAGGTTTCTGCGCAGCATCAGGATCATTTTCAACACCAGCAATCCGACGCTTGTATGAATTCAGCGGTTTCAAGCAAACCGTGATTCATGAGCTGGAAAAGGTCGAGGTCTGGAATAAAATGTGTGTGGTTCACCAGTGAGCCAGAGCCACCGAGTGTGTGTGTGTGTGTGTGTGCAATATAAACAAATACTTGTTTTTCAGCTGAACAGATGAAAACTCCCCCACGCAAGCTGAGGAAACAGACACCACCCTGTGTGCATGCACGTGTGTGTGTGTGTGTGTGTGCGTGTGGCCCTGCACGTGAATGCTAATGTGATACTTAATGAGCACACGCCTGTTTAAACAAGCTGTCACGACAGCGCCATCAAAAGCAGCGGGTGTTCTTAGCGCGTAGTGGAACGACCTGTTGGGTCGGAGTTGGTTTCTGTCGAGCTCCCCTGGTTTCGACGGTGAGGACGACGCAGAATACTTTCAGCACGCGCCGGCCGCTGAGGTCACGTCCTGTTTCACAAAGAGTGATCACGGAATGACATCACCTGTTCACCTCCTCCTCCTCTTCTTCCTCCCTCAACGGCTGGAAATGTTCCAGAGCGTCCCTGGTTGGCCAGCTGATTCCAGCAGCGTCCATTGTGATGCTTCCTCACGCCTTTTGTAGTCCGCTCCCCGCCGACAGACATGCGTGTAAGCAAAGGCCCCCAAAAGACAAAAGCCAGCCGTGCCCAGTACAACGCTCAGCATGACTCAGCATCCACACGCGAGTCCTCCCTCCACTTCTAATAATGTCTTTATTTCTGCAGACATGGCTGTTACACACAAACACCTACACACTCGGTACAGTAAGTTAAAATAGCTTCATAGATAGAACATGTGAGAATGACATGTGGAGGGAATGGGGGGGGGGGGGGTGTACATGAGAAGAGAAGGGGGGGGGGGGTCAGTTTGTCCAGGAGAAAAGCAAGGCCGGCGTGCAGCGCCTCAGTCCAACACTGATCCCAGTTCAGCCGGAAGTCCCTCCTCCTGCCTCCACTGCTGGTTGCGTATGTTGAACCATTTCTGGGGAACACAAACAAACAGAGAGAAACAATCAGCGTCGCGCCCGGCTGGACGTACTGGAGGACACGGGACGCGCTGTGCCCGGGCCTGAAACACGAGAGCGATGAGGTCACGGGTCCCGGCTGGCAGAGTACGTGCACAGGTGGAGTCCCCGAGGTGCGTTGTTGTGCTTCACCCGGCGTCCGGTTACATTTACGCACAACGACTCCACGACCACCGAGGGCCGAGAGACACGCGAGACACGCGAGACACCAAAACCTGAGCTGATAGCCATGTAGAATTCTACCGTTTGCATGTTTACATCCGTGGAAACAGTCACATTCAACCCAACATTCAACTTCTTAACATTTATCATTTTAACGCTACTGTTAAAATGCATGTTAAAATAATGCATTTCAGGATGCTAAAGATGAGGCCAATCCCGTCACAATAATGCGTTAAGGTCGACTGGATTAAAGGGTTATGGATGAACTACCTTTCCTTCTGTCGCCATAGTGATAAACAATAGGAAACCTCAAATATGACCCTCTGAGTGAGCGCGCGCTCGGTCACGTTTCTCGGTGCACGCGTGTGACGTCACGGAGTCACTTAGGCCGTGACCCTCCAGCTCCGCAAAAACAATGTTTCCATCCAACTTTCACAGGCTGCTCTGTGGAGCTCTGACCAGATGATGACGGTGCTGCGGACCTCGAGACACACACACACACACACACACACGTGGCGGTGTTGCGATTCTCGTTGTCAAGGGATTCACAACACCGCTGACATCATCCCCCGTTGAGGACGCCGTAGGGCGGAGAGGGAGGGATTGGGGACGCCGGCCCTCCGAGCGGGACGACCCGTCTCGGTAAAGAATACGCATGAGGTTCTGGTTTTTTACTCAAGACTGAATGACTTCGACGAACGTTATGCGAACTTGGCGTCTGCATTTGGGGGGATTTTATATTAACGGTAGCTCGGTTTTACGATGCAGGGTTCACATTTTGCTTTTGCGCTTTGCTCATGTGCAGAAGATCTTGTCTGAGCCACAGTGAGACTTAATAAAGCTGAGCCACGTGGTGCTTGTGGAATCATTTTTACTGAATTACACAACAAAGTCTTTTAAAACTCGACTCCACCTTCAACTCACTGCAGGAACGGACCCAAATATTAGAAATCTCTGCGAGAGGCGCGCAGACCCCGAGGCCCCTTGTGAGCATTGTTAACGTGAAGCGGGGAGCGGCGGCCGAGGTGTGTTTCCTCAGCTAAACCTTCTGCAATGAGAGCTTTGTTAACCCTCGACAGGGGAGGGGTGGTGGGGGGGTAAAGAAAGCAGGAGGGAAACCAACACATCAGCTGAACAGGTCTTTTGATGGAAGGCCAGACCTCCACCTGACCCTGGAACCCTGGCAGGTTGGCCCGGCGCCGCCCACCTTTGTGCCCGCTGAATGGAAGCAGTCGCGAACACCGGAGCGCGGCTTTGGGGCCCCCGGCTTAGGGCCCTTTTCACTCCATCCGACGTTGAAGCTGAATTATTAACCTCGGCGGAAGGAGACAAATAGTGAAGGCCTTTGCTCTGCCTGGGCAGCTTCAACAGATCCTCCTTTATTTCACCTCACGTTCATTACGACACGAATCGCTTCGTCTGATGCTGCTGTGGAGGTGCGACCGCGTCAACCTCATCCCGGAGGAATCGAGAGGAACCGGTCGGCCGAGTTGAAGCGGAAGAAGACCTTCCGGAACAGAAATTTGCCTCGGAGAGAATTTACATGCGAGGGTTTTTTTTTGGTTTTGTTTTCGTACACAGCTGAGCAGATGATGAGAGAAGAAACGCGGACCCACAACGCTGAAAGATCTAATAGCAAAGTAATAGTGTGAGGTTTTATTTATTTGTCGCTAAGAATTGGATTTCATGTCTGGAAGCGGTTTCCTGCCGCAGTGGGTGACGTTTCCACTTCCACAATCCTTTTGGGCTTAAATCTGTTGGGCAATCAAAACATGTGGTGCAACTAAAAATCATGTTCAACTAAATGATGGATTTGTTTGGTGTAAAATGTCCCTCAGCCTGAAGCCCAAAGTGACCAAGGGAGGGGGGGGGGGGGGGGGGGGGGGCTGCTCCTCCGTTGTGGGTGTGAGATAAACAAGGATTATCTCATCAGACTGTGACATTTCATCACAGATGTGTCGCAGATGTGTTGACCAGGGTCACACTGTGCACACGCACAGTACATATTGTACCACTTGTAGTCTTCATGTTTGTTTGGAATTGTTCAGTTTGTTATATCAAGTCGGTCACTCCTATTTGGTAATAAAACATTATAGATATATATATATATATATCCCTAAAAGGCCACGCTGATTATTCTAAAAGTGCCTAAAACGATAAAAGCAATTCTATAAGAAATCAATTACAAACAAATATTACTTGTAAGCACCAGAAGTCAGTCTCAGTGAAGCCAAATAACAATTCATCCCGCAGACTAATAGACGACCCTTGAGCAACATTAGAACATAAAACCTACTTCTAACCACGTTGTCCGCTGGTTGGCACGCGGGGAGTAAAGGAGGGAAGGAAAGGGAGCATCGCGGCCACTCACCAGCGTTTCCTCCTCAGTGAGGCCGCACTCCGCGGCGATCAGCATGAGCGTCATGCCCTCCGGGTGCCGGGTGACTTTCTTGAAACTGTCCTCCAGCACTTTGACCTGCTCCTCCGCCAGCTTCAGGCTCTCCGCCGACTTGGAAGACATAATTCCTCTCTTTGTTTTGTTTTTTTCCTCTTTTTTCCTCTTCGTAAGCTGCTGGGGCGCAAGGTCGGTGCGCCTGGAGCGAGAGGTTTGCGCGCAGCTGGACGCGCGCAGCAGAAAGGCCGCGCGGCGCGCAGATGGAGACGGAGGTGGAGGCTCGGAGCGGCGGAGGCTCCTCTGGCAGCTCGGCGGGAGTGTGTGGCGGCGAAAAGCGCGTGTATTTGTGTGTCTGGATGCGTGTGCGTGTGGAAGTTTTACAACTGTCAACGGCGATGCGTCATGAGGCCGCCGCCGCTGCCGCCCCCCCCCTCTCCTCCGCAGAGCCCTCCCCCAAACATCCCCGGGAGCGCGCTTAAAGGGACATTATGGGCACGCTATTTATTATTATGTGTGGGCTCACATTATATTTATTAGGAAGAAATTCAACTCA
This sequence comes from Gasterosteus aculeatus, assembly GCF_964276395.1. NCBI lineage: Eukaryota > Metazoa > Chordata > Actinopteri > Perciformes > Gasterosteidae > Gasterosteus > Gasterosteus aculeatus. The sequence goes on from NC_135691.1 coordinate 3,893,361, forward strand.
TCGGCCTGCTGTTTTATCAAAAGGGAATATAAATAAAATAAAAAACGAAACACTTTTTTTTTTTAAATGGAAAAATACATAATATTTAGATACGTTTCAATATTTACGTAGGCTAATGTATGTAGCTACACGCGTAGCTGTGTGTAGACGTTTATTAAGTATAATTAGTAAGATTTTCACCTCTACCAGACCTCCGCCACTAGGGGGCACAAACCTTTCAAATTGTTATGGTGTTTTTCTATTTTTAAGGTTATTTAGATGCAAGTCAGATAAAATGAACGTGTGATAGATGTTAGTTATGGGCTCATGAGGTCATCAACTAATATCGGGATGCATAGCGAACTCCGTACGTACAAACATGACAGTGAAATGAAGCAGGTGTCAGGACACCTCCATGAGATAAGATCAACGGCCTGAAGAAGGGTAAAGGTCGCTACTAGATAAGAGCGCGTACCTGTATAATCCAACAGAAGATAATAAAACATAGTTCACCATTAACTTACTTTACAAACACGTCTATTGGACCATTACAATTTGAACATATTTCAAAACTACAACAGCAAACAATATTACTCCTAAAACTCGAAGAACATCAACACACGTTGAATATAATTATATAAATCTACAACCATTTTACTAACTAACTGTTTCTTTAAAACATAGATCCCACCATTACTCATTGTCATTAAGTACAAAATGCATTGTTTATGTCCCAGGATTGTTACGGTGCTTTTTTCTTTCAACTTTATCTCTGATTTTTCTTTTCATACATTTTAACCGCTCGTTACCGAACACGTTGACGGACGCGAGGACACTGCAGGAGTCGATAAGATGCTCCCTTCAGTAGCAAAATCAGAAACCTCCTCACTCCTCCTCACACCCCCCTTTCTCAGACCCACTCGCATCCGACCGGTGGGACGAGCTCGCCTCAAAGGGACCGCCGAGACCGAGCACGTTGGGTTCCACGTGGTGGAGACAGAGAATTCCCCTCAACACACACACACACACGTTTTTAAGGGACTATAGTGTTTTTATTTTAGTCGTAGCCAAATTCAAAGTTGATGTGCCTGTGGATTTGTAACAGTATCATTAAACACCAAAGAAGAAGATGTGACATCAGGCCGAGAAGTCAAAATGAGCCTTTGAGAGGCAGCCGCTCTGAAAGTCTGCCAACACCCCACGAAGAGCATGCAAAGGAATAGGATTAAAGGCAACGACACATTTGACTAAACAAACAACGGGGCATGAAAAATAATCCACATACAGTTGAAACCTGACAGAAATGGCGTGTCTGTGCACTTTAAAGCATTCTAACTACATGAAGACATCACCTCCACCGCAGAAACAGTCCAGTTGTTCTCTAACATCTGAAATAAAACAACTGTTTTATGGGGGGGGGGGTAATTTCCCTACAGCTTGATAAGGTGTCGTCTCCCACTCGGCAGACAGACGTCACTTTATGGTGGACAAACACAACAAACACGCCTGTGCGATTCAGAGGAAAACAAACTCACAGCAGCCGGTTGGTCCGATGACGAGGACAGTAGATCCCATCTGGAGGACAAACGCGTGTTTACAGAGCAAACAACTAATGCAGATGTTTTTTAAATAATAGAGACAATATGACTTGATGGATATCTAAGAAGCAGATGGTTAGTATATATATATATATATATATATATATATATATATATATATATATATATACATACACACTATATTTTAGCTTTAACAACTGAGGTGAATATTATAATTTAACGAACAAACAAAAAGGAAATCAGATCAGTTTGCTACTGCGCGTATTTTCTTTTCTGTTACCAAGTCAAAATGTTGAGAAGTTTTCGGTTTTTGCCCAAATGTGTCCATCAATAATAATCTTTATTTGTTGATCTAAATTGGAAAGGATTTTGAAAGCTATTAAAATAATTCCAATGTACAAATGAATACAAAACATTTAAACCAAAACATTGCTACTAAATAAGAAAATTATCAATTGACTATTAAACAATCATGTAGACTAATTAAAAAGAAAAACAATGTAATGAATAATAAAAACAATTACTCTTAATTTGGCTTCCCTAATAAAAGAAAAAACGTTTTTTAGTTTGGAAACAATCAGCGTTTGATGAAAGTGTTGAATCCAAAAACAATGAACTTGAAAAACAGATAATGTGACTGCGGACACGGGGAGCGGGGCGGTGGATTTGTGCTCCTGAAGGTGTGTCGGATCAACAGGATTTATAAGGAGCCTGAAATAGGGCCCCACGATAACGGTGAGGGGCCGCGAGTAAAAATACCACAGGTCACGACCTTTTACTTCCAGCCAGTGTGGGAAATGGAACCGATGCAGGTCAGAGCGTCGTGCTTCTGCAGAGATGAACAGACTCTCTACAGGCAGAAAGGCGTCATGGTGCCGCGGCCGCTTTATGCAACAGACTTTTAGCAAAATATCAGGATTCAAACTTCTCAAAGTTTGTTCTTTGAAGAGCACTTTTTAGCCGTAAATATGACTATTACCTCAATTTGCATGTGGCTATTGAATAAATTCCAACCCGGCTCTTGAGAGCAGCATTAGCTTAGCATAACTTTGTGATTCAGGATGGGATTCCTCCGCCATCCGGAGGTGATCGCCCTGGTGACAAAGTGTGGATGACGGCATCACCTGCTCTGCGTGTGCAACGTCTCGTCTTTGCGCGTTAATTAACAGGTACGAGTGTCAAAGTCCTTCCGTGAGACACGCGACGCCCGATGCAGATGTTCAGTCACGCGCACAGCTGTCGTCGTCTGAGTCAGAGGCTGACGTAGTTAAAGCGGTGCACGGGTATCATGACATCAGCACAATCGAGCTGTGCCTGCAAGAAGAGGAAAAAAAAAACGGTCTGTTTTTTTTTTTTTTTTTTTTGTTTAAACGAGTGAATCAATATGATTTTTTTGATCAACTTTAAGCAGGGCAACAGTTGCGACCCTGACACGTTATTTACCTGGGTGGGGGTTAAAGGTTGAGAGAGGGCTGCAGGAGAGGTGGGACCACGCGGAGGGAAACACAAGACGAACACTGGGTTCTGTGTTCAGAAGAGGAGCCACGAGACCGAAACCTGAGGAAAATCTGATATCTGCGGTGGGTCGCTATTAATAAATCTTCAAGTCTTGTGAGAAACGGGCAAAACAGATTCCTTCTCCTCCTAATTCAAACCATCAATGCTTCAAAAGAAGCGTTAGCAAAACCATCGCCGCGCCTTCCCACCTCCAATCGGACCGCTGGCGTGATCCATCCAGGCGAAACATGCCGTGTGTGTGTGTTTGTTGGTCTCTTCCGTCAGACCTCCTGTGACTTCTCACATCAACAGGCATGTTCGCAGAGGAAGCAGCACACAAGCAGAGACTGGACGGCAGGGAGCGGCTTCCTGGAGTCTCAGACCCGACCGGTGCCGCTGGCCAAGCACAACAGCCTGGAGGAGAACCACCTGAACCGCGCTCTGAAAACAGAAGCAGTTAAACCGGCCTTTTGTTCTTTTGGGCAGCATCGCTAAGGAGTGAATCCAACGTGCACAATACGTTTTACCCAAACACAACTAAAACAAGCATTTCAGATCTGGTGCTTGAAAGGGAAGAAGGTTTCTGTTGGAAAGCAGCGACATGAAGCCGCTCCCTCTGCAGAGCTTCTGCGTGTGGTTCAGGTCGAGGATTTCGGACCTCGTCTCGATGAATCACATCTACGTCAAAATAAACTCTGCTGGTCTTCCTCCCCGACAGCTGGAAAGCCGGAGGCCCGATGGGAAGGAAGAGCTGATCAAACAGGCGGCGTTTGGCAAAGAGACGCCGATGACAGAAATAACGACGGACAGGCGCCGACTTCCGGACCGCAACTCGTTGTTTGAACCCAAAGTAACAAATCTAAAAAGGAAAAAAAAGGATACGGGTGTCCTTCGTGGAGACACAACATACAGCCACACAACCCAGTCGAAGGAGCATCGGGGGGGGTCCTTATAAGCTCCTTATCTGCCCCCCAAGATCGAACCTCTCCGCTCAGCAAACCTCAAAGGGACGTTCTCAGTGTTTTGACTACCTCTGAAGCGTGTCCGGGGCAAACCCCCCCCATTGTTCGCTCACAGAAGCAGAGGGAAGCCGAGGGGAGACTCCTCAGAAAGATGTTTAGTTAAATAGAAGCGTTTCTCTCCTCGCTGCTCTCGTCGGCTGCTCGTCAGTTTAATCACCAAACGGATTCGCAGCCGAGTGAATAAAATCTAATGTGCAGGCCGAGGGGGGAAACTGTGACTTCATGATCATTAATTTGTCAGAGAAGGTCTGTAGTGGGAAGGAAAGTTGGATGAGGGGAAAGGTGCGGGGGTAGGGGGGGGGGGGGGTGGGTGTGTGTGAAGGGTTGGACGGGTCTCAAATGCAGCTTAAACACATCTGGCGGCCGCTCGTTGTTTGTTGTGAGAGTTCTGGTTCAACGTGTCGCCGACGGCTTCCGTTGGATCCGAGCGAGCGTGAAGAGTCGAGGCTATTTTTAGATCTGCGAGAACGCGAGAAGAATGCAAGATGCTGCTGCTTTGAAGAGCCCTTCTCAAGCAACCTTTTCTTAACATGTTTTTTTATGTTTAAAAAAGAAAAAAAGAGAAGAAAACGGAGACTGTGAAACTTTTTGCCAAGTTGGCGAGCTGATAAAATGTTTTAAAAGGCCACGGTGCCGTTTGTCCCACGAAAACAACACAGCATGTGGGAGCCAGACAGGTTTGCTAATGGAGCGGCTCTCTCCGTTCGTGCTCCTTCTTCAGCAGCTCGACTCGGGGTGGAGAAAACAAACTCACCCCTGAGACGCGGGTCCTCTGCACGCATGTGAATCCGTTTACTCTTTCCTGCTGGGGGGGGACTTAAAAGAAGTTGTTGGAAAAGGAATCAGAATACGAACCATCACCTGATAAACGTAGCGCAGAGTCTAAAAACATTGCTGATAAATAGTCAGATATTCTTCCTGGTCGGTTTGTGACATAAAAAACAAGCACAGCTCTGTTTTTGTTGTTTATTTAATAAGCTGGTTCATAAATTATCGCACATAAAAGATTCTTTTTTAATAGTTACAAAGTGAAGAGCAACTTCAGTCAGCGCTTGGAAAAGATAAATCAAAACCAAAGTAGAGTGCAGACAGAGAGGGGGGGGGGGGGCGTTTGATCTCGACAACAGGGCGGAGGAGAGGGGAGGGAGCTGATAAGGGGGCGTTTGTTTTTAACATCCAACCACTGTCGGAGCGTCTCGTCTAGCAGCGAACAGAACGGCGACGTATGCCGGGAAAAACAAAACAAGAAGCAGGAATGCTCGTTCCTTTTCTCCACGGCTTTCAGAAGAGTGTTTGAGCAAAACCGAGGGAGGGAGGAGGGGAATAAATTAGAAAACAATAAGAATAAAAAAAGAGAGAAAAGACAGCATTAGCTACATGTGAGGCTCACGAAAACAAGTCCAACTAAAGAAACATGATGAGACGGCGTCCTCTCGGCTCGACTTCCCCCCTTAATCATGTTCTCAGGAGCGAAGCGTTTGACGAGGGGGGGGGGGGTAGTGGTAAAGACGCTCTCAAGTATTCATTTCAAAGTAGAACAAATCCCCGTTCTTCATTCCTATCTATTCTTTTCTACAACTTACCCCCTCCGAATGGCCGGTGAGGGGGGTGATGGGGAAGGACCGGGGGTGGGACGGGGGGGGGCTTACCCCGCCTCCTTAAAAACCGGTCCGAAAGGAGCGATGGGTGTCGGGCCGTTTCTAGCGCCAGGGTTCCGTCTGCGCGGCGGAGCCGACTAGGGCATCTGCTGCTGGAGGTGCTCCAGGAAGTCCGGGTAGGAGGAGGCCGCCTCGGAGCGGTCCTCCACCAGCCGCTGGAAGAACGGGGCTTTAGCCGAGGCCTCGTCCCTGCAGGGGGAGAGAGAGAGGGAGGGGGAAAAGAAAATGGGATTCAGCTCTGGCGCAAATGAGTGAATGAATCATTAAAGATAAAATCTAACTCTTTGATATAAAATCAACAAGAAAAGTACAAACTGATCCGAAATCTGAAGCCACTCATTCTGTGTTTGAGGCAAACTTTTGGTTTCCGTTAAAAAGTCCAGAGAATTCTCAACCAAATTCCTCTCGTGTTTTTCTCATCTGTCATGCAACCCCCCACCCCTCCCCCACCCCCCCCTCCCTCCATCCTTCCTCCACCACCACCGCCGCAACAATGCGGAGCCGCAGAGGAGCAGAATAGAAGAGAAATGAGGAAACATGTCAGTTCATTGGTTTGCCACGTCAGGGCTTCCATATTTCCCTCACTACTTTGTCAACTGATGCATCTGTAACGCTGGTGGAAGAGTGACTCTCCTGTTACTGTAAATGTAACGTCAAAAAGTAATAACGGAAGGATGTGGGAAGGTGTGCGTGTGCCGGCAGAACTCCGGCGTGAACGGCGGCGCTCACTTCAGGACGTGCACGGAGGAGCAGAACGATCGCTTGTCCTGCAGCCAGTCGAGGAACGCTCGCACCCTCTCAGACAAAACCGTCTCCAGCTCAGGAATGTGTCTCTGTGGATTCAGAGAGAGAGACAGACGGAGACACGGACACAAACGGAAGCGCTTAGATTAGCAACAGATAACTCCAAAAGAGAACATTCGTGTTTCCCTGCGTTCCCTCAGGAACATGAATCAGGAGGGGTTTTTTCTGCTGTTTTCTCTCGAAAAAATACAATCAGCGGCTCTGAACAGCGCTGACGCGTGTCGTTTGTTCTGGGTGTCGCCATCAGGCCCACGGGAGGCCGGGGGGGGGGGGCACAGAGCTTTCTAAGTAACTGCACAATTTTAAAAAAGAAGCTGCATGAGTTGTTTCTTTTTCGACGACACTAAGAGGAATGGAGTCACAAATCTGTGACTTCATGTAGAACTCGTTAAACAATACCAGCCGCTCCCTGACCGCGGTTTTCCTTTGACGTGTTTGGATGACGGACCCTCACTCACCATGTTTTCGGGTATCGAAGCGTAGCTGGAGCAGCCCAGCACGTCTCGGATGAACACGTCGCTGCAGCTTTTGCCGATCCACAGATAAAACACCTGAACCGGAGACAAGAGGGTCAGCGAGGGACGTCTCGTCGTTCCCCGCCGCGCACAAGGTGGACAGATTGACGTCGAGAGGAAGCGGAACCCGATCGAGGGATCTGGACAAACACTCACGTTGCCGCAGTCCATGAGGAAGGCTCCGTCTCTCCTCACCCTCTCTGCAGACAGGTGGAGCAGATGAGGCTGGGGAACCAAGGTGTGGTTCAGGAGGAGCGCCCCCTGCGGGTGAGACGCCGGCGGTGCAACGGGTTAGTGGGGAGGACACTCAAAAGGCCTCGCGAGTAATCATTTCAAACGAGCCCTGGGAATCCCTCGTCCTACCTGGTCGGACATGTCGTCCAGCCGGTACAGGTCGGGGTGAACCATCCGCATCAGCTGCTGCAGCGGCTGCGTCTTGAACTCGCACATGGCGAAGACGCGCTCGTCCAGCCGCGTGCTGGTGCCCGTCCGCAGGGCTTTCTGCAAGGGGACACAGGCCCTTTTAGCGCCGGTGCCGAGCTTTATTTCATCCGTTTGTATTTTTGTATCTCTCAATGTGCAGCAGTACGTTACGAGACGCACCGGCAGTTCAACAACCCCTTTAAGGGAGGACAAATGTGAACCTCTTTATGTTGTAATGAGGGTGGATTTACCAGTTCTGACTGTGTTTTAAACGTTGAGGGTGTACACCGATCGGAGGTTTAGGAGTATTAGTCACATTACTCAAAGAATGAGTCTGAAAGGGGGACACACCCTGGATGTATGAATGAACAAGTCCTGGGTGAAGACGGGCTGTAAACCCAGCTCCTATTGTGTGTGTGTGTGTGTGTGTGTGTGGAGGGAGGGGCAGCAACGAGTAGAAGCAGCTCATACTGTAGGACAGCAGTTACCCCAATAGCCCCCCCCACCCTCCCCTCCTGCACCCACCTGTTTGAGCAGAGCGAGGATGTACACGGGGAAGAGGCGCATGGAGGCCGGCAGGACGAGGCCGGACTGCTGCAGGTTGGACACGTTGCTCTTGTAGGCGCTCAGCAGATCCACCGCCGCGTTGGTCAGAGCGTCACGAGCGTCCGACAGGCTGGACGTGAGCGACCGGTCGATGGCTGCAGACGCCAGCCGTAGATTGTAGACAAAGACACCGGAATTCTTATTTTTAGGTGAAACATACTCATTAATATAATATTCCACTCCTGGCGAAAGAAAACCCAGTTCCTTTAGGTGGATACCATCGGACATATAAAAGCCCAAAAATCGCCGCTCTCGCGTCTCCCTCGCACATCTGGGAGGAGACGAGGAGAGGACTCAATGCGGCGGACTCACCCATGTCGGCGAGCAGACACGTGATGGCCTGCACGTCGGCTCCGGCGTACACGTCGCTCAGCTGGCTGACCACCGGCAGACACAGAGTGTGGACCCGGATCCGCCGTTTCCCTACGAGGACGGACGGACGGACGGACAAACCATCAGATCCGGTGATGCCGCTCGTACCAACAGAACACCATCGAGCGGCGACGTTTCCCATTATTCCTGAAGGCCTCAGGGACAGACTTGTGCACCTTTACTGGAGGTGTACAGCAGCGCGGCCTGGAAGCAGGCCAGGGACGAGTCGGCCAGGGAGTCTTCGATCGACATCTGGACGGCGAAGGCGGAGTCCGGGTTCACGTTGGCCAGCGACAGCAGGTCGGTGGAGCGCACGAAGAAGTTACCGTGGAACGTGTGGATGGATAAACCTGAGGTGGGGAGGAGGAGGAGACATGTTTCGGTGGGAGGGAAGGACGCTTGAGGTGTGTGTGTGACTCCGAGGAGGAGCCGGTTACCTTTGGTGCACCGTATTCTCATCACCGCCTCGAAGCCGATCTTCCTGGTGAGGTAGCGCTCCACGTCTCTCTGGAACTTCTCCAGCTGAGCCGGGTTGTGGGTGTGATGGAAGGAGGGGTAGTAAAAGACGCTGCCCGCCGAATACTTGGAGATACATGCTGAAGAGGAGAAACAGTCTTCTAATGAGAAGAATCGTGCCATAGTGCTGGGCCTTCATTACACCCATCAGGGCTCTAACAAATGTCTCCGTTCCTCTACATTCAAAGTGTCTGTTGAGGTTTTTGAATGAACCTTCAGATTTCCTGTGTCATTTTTGAGACCAACAAAATCCCTCAATTTGAATCAACCGATTCATCGGATCACAAAAGTTATCCTTTTTTTTCCTATTAAAGAAACTTTCTTAAACGAATAACCCGCCATTTTTTTTTTTTAAAGGCTAAACCCCCACAAAATCTGGATTTAATCAGAACCTAAAATTAAGCAATTAAAATAATTTTATAAATGTAGCAAATTATTTTAGCAACCTTTTTCAATCTCCGAAAAAGTCAATCTAACATCAACAATCTATAAATATTAATGTCAGTGTTTAATGAGTTTGATCATCAATGTGAACACATTTGAATTTTGACCCGTAAAAACCATCTGGAAGTTGCGGACATATTTCCCCTTGAATCCCAGTGACGGCTCCTTTGAGGCTGAAGAAACGCACATCGATGTTGTGATGTCGGGTGTTCTTACAAAGCGAGGCGAGGTCAGAGTACTGGGAGCTGAGCAGGAAAAGATCCACCCCGATCTGTTGCCCCGAGCAGTCGAGGGCGAGTTTCTTATAGAAGTCTGTGGCGGGGCCGAGGTGCTGAACTCCCTGGGAGGAAACAAAAGAACGACCCCGTTACAGAAAGAAATCCTGCGGTTGCGTCTCCTGCTCTGCAGAAGAAGAGATGGCGAGCACAGATTCAGGGAGGATCCTCCTCAAAGCCTCCTGACATATCGGACAGTTTGTCCACTAAATGATTCGATGTAGTATATTATGGAGAGTCAAAGAGTATATTGTTTGAGTACGGCAAAAAGAGAAGGAGGAGTCCTCACAGACCACGACCCGCCCCCCCACCCCCCTGCACCTTGGTGCTGGAGCGCTGGTTGGGGTCTTCCCTCGACTGCAGCGAGCCGGCTCCCAGCGTCGGCAGCTGGGTCTGGAACACGGTGACGCGCCCCCCCGTGGGCGACATGAGCTTGAAGGCGGCCTGCAGCGCCGGGCCCAGCGCGCTGTGGGTCTCCTTGCTGTGGCTGAACATGCCCGGCAGAGACGTCAGCAGGTCCTTCACGAGCTGGGGAGGGAGAGGGAGGGGGGAGAATAACGAGAGAGCAGTGAGACGACAGGAAGAAGACAGAAGCCGCTTATGTGCAGGTAAGAAACAAATATTGTGTACTTCTCTGCTCTCCTTCAGGTTCACCATCAGACTGTCGTGAGACGGTATGAAGATGTCTGAAAGTAAACAAAAAAAAACACACGTTTGATCACAGAGACATTTATTAGAAGGCTTGCTTTAATTATATGCAATTATTTTTAAAAAAATTCTGCCGCTCTCATTGAAATGATCAGGTTGTATTTCAATATAAAATATATTAAGGCCAATGCAGGTATGAATATATTACCGAGATAGAAAGGGGAGTAGAGATGTATAATGTATCAAAGAATATAGACATTTCCATCACAAGTTAGTGCTACTCTCTATGTTATTTATATTAGACGAAGGGTTTACTATTTTTCAAGCAGTGTTCCTACTAAGCCGCCATACATCCACATTAAATCAAAGAACCCTTTCATACTGAGATAAAGCTCAGATGAAAACTATGTCACTGATTGTTAAATCCAACCCATTGTCTACTTTACTTACACCTTGTTTACTGGATGAGCGGTAAAGCGAACCTTCTCTTTAATAGCGTTTCGGAACGTTCTGAAGCCCGACTCCAGGGAGCAGACGTACCGTCTATGTCCGACACCACCAGCATCTGCGGCTGGGACAAACCCTCCTGCAGGTTGTAGAAATGGATGGTGTTGTCAAAGGTGAGGAAGCCCACCCTGGTCCGTGTATCCCCCGGCAACCTGAAGCACAAAACAACCCCGCTGTCAGAATATCAACTCCGACAGCTGTTTGTAATCATCTGTGTAAATAAATAGCCCAAAAATGTGGATAAAATCTAAATGTCTGTTTTACTGCCATGATTAAAACAAAAAAAACAGCCACTTTTATGTCATCAAAAGTACTCACTTGTCCAGGTTGTCTATAAGTAGTTCACTGAAGTACTTAAGGTAACCTGCTTCCACGGCATTGTGAGACACATCCAGAACAAACAGGTAAGCCGCCGGCTGAGGAGGCCGCAACTGGAAAAACACACACACGTCATTAGTGGGGAGGAAGATGGGGAAATAGATTTGTTGTTAAATATCTAGTTCAAAGTCAGTGAGAGGAGTGTTTTTCTCTTTTAGATTTAAGTTCACGCGGGAGAAGCACCTTTGCCTCCAGATGTTGCAGCATCAACACACTACTGCCCTCTAGTGGACAAATGGTGAAACCACACGACCGCATGACCAGTGCGTGGTCACGTGGTCATGCGGTGCGTGTCGGCAGCAACGCTTCATTATTCCGATACATACAGGATTATGTATCACCCGGTGGATTCCAACGACGAGGCAAGCGATGCCGCACGCCATTTCTGAATTAGCATTCAGCAAATAATTAAAAAAAAGGTCCCGTGCCCTCGCAGAGTGACGTTACAACAAAAGCATGTTTATGAAAGAAAGAATATCTGGGCATTAGTTTATATATTGATATTAAGGCATATAAATCACTGGGTTCAGATCTCCAAAGGAAATGGTTGGGTCCTGTTCTTATGTGTAGGGTGGAAGAACCGTCAGCGTTGGTGGTATAGTGGTGAGCATAGCTGCCTTCCAAGCAGTTGACCCGGGTTCGATTCCCGGCCAACGCAAACCTTTTCTCAACATGCAATTTGTCTCACTGTCCTGTTTTCCGATGTTATGCACCAACAGGCATGACAAATTCCTTGTATGTCTAACATATTTTGGCAATAAATCTTGCCAATTCCTGATTTGATAACAGCCTGGTCATGTTTATTAATCATGTTCAATAAAAGAGAACTGAATCTTGACATTCCTCCCGGTTCTCCTCGTCGGCTCACCATGTAATCCGAGGAGGCGATGAACTCCACGGTGGCGTTCTGCACCTCGGGTCTCTTATGGGGCTCGCCGTAGGACCGGGTGACCGGGTTGTACATGAACTCATCTGGAACTGGAGGGGGGAGGAGGAGGAGGAGGAGAGTTTTGAAGCAAAAAACAAATCGCACAAAGTAACAACGTTGACTTTCTCGCGCTTGGGTTCGTACCGTCGTTGACCCGATAGCAGAGGTTGCACTTCCACCTGCGCTGGTCCAGGAAGGTAACAAACGGGTTGATGTAGGTACGACAGGAACGGCAGCGCACTATGGTGTTTGACGTGATCACCGGCAGCTGCTGCAGAGGAAGGGGGGGAGACAAATATTGGGAAGAAGTAGATGATCAGCGGTGCCTGGATTTAGAGGTGGATTCACAAAAAGGTGGGGACGCTTCCCGGGGTGTCAGAAGCGTCCCTGTTGTCCGTCACTTCGTACCCTCAGACATGCGATCATCTATCACGCCTATAAATACACTCCCCTATCTGCTTGCACCTCATCATCACTCTCCTCCTGCCTGCTGTCTCAAAGCGCTTCACAGACTCAGACACGAGATGATAGAGGCTGCAAAGTGCTGCAGAGGGGACGTATTTTTGTGCAACGAGCGGGAGGTCGGCGCCGCATCGGCTCCATGCACAACGTGAGAAAATAAACGTTCACAGGTTTTGTTCAGCAAGAGCAAGTAAACATGCTTGAATGCGATGGGCAGAAGTAAAAAGCTACCGTTGGGTTATGCAGGAACTCCACTGCAGTCACGTGACTCCACGACTACGGGTACGGAGGACCAGTATTACAATAACGTCTAGTCGCCTCATTTAGACTGGTTAAAGTTACAGCCATTAGGCCTAACTGGGGGTTGAAAATCAGTTAATAAATCCATTATTACATTTAGTGCCAAAGACATTTCAAGGTTGAAAAGTGAAACTTTAGTAGTAGTTTACTGAATACACATTAAAGGGTTTTGCATTGCACATGTTAGAATGAATGGGTCTTTATAGGCATGGTGATTATTGAGAACAGGGAGGCTTTCCTCTTTCAGGATAAAATGTTTCTCTCCCATCAATCAAATAAAACGTTTTATAATTAAGTGTAAACCATGTGTGGAAATAAGCTTGCATAGAATATCACACACACTTGGTATTCCGGCGTTTGTGGAGTTTTTCAGGCACGAGTCGTACCTGTAGGTCTCTGAAGGGGTGCAGGAGGAGGCCCAGCGGGAGCCGGGCCTTGTTGAGTAGAGCCTGGGTCTGAGGGATGCTGGTCAGGGTACACCTGAAGGACCTGATCCACACGGACCCCCCCGGGGAGACGTAACACAGGTTAGAGTCTCCTTCAAAGTCTATTAACAGAGATATGAAATGAATGTCATAATAAATGCTCCGCTCACTGAGGACTGCAGTTGACCTTCTTGAGCTCGGGGCTCAGGTTGGGTTCGGGGGCCTCGAGGGCCCTCGGGGGCAGCAGGTTCTTCTCCTGCAGCAGGTTGACTGGCCTCAGGGCCTCCACCTCCAGCTCCGGCACCCCGCTCAGCCCCCCCAGGGCCGTGGACAGCTGGGACATGCTAGGGAACGGCTGCAGGGGAGGAGGGGGACATTACTCATTGTTACTCATTTAATCGTTAATCGTTTAACCTTTTCTTCAGAAAAAGAAGAAAAGAAGCCAAAAGAAGGCCGCAAAGTCAGCTGATCATCACTGTGTGACCCCCCCCCCCTTTCATGTCATCATTCACCACACAAACTTTAAAGTACTTGCTGGGTTTTCTCGGGTGATCGACAGCGGACCTCGGACTCGCTGACGAGCTGCATTCCTACCTGCGAGTACGGCTGGTAGCCCGATTGGCCGTACGGCTCGTGAGAGGGCGACGCGTTGGCGAGGGAGGCCGGCCCCTGGTGGTAGGCCGGCGGCATGCCGGGGTAACCATAGCTACCGTAGGGCGCCGCCTGGTTGGTCATGTGGTCGGAGGGGGGCATGGAATCTGGACGGGAGAGAGTTCAGGTTTGTGAGGCAACCAACAGGTGGTTTGTTTCAACTCGGTCACGAGCGAGAAGACGTTGGCTCAGGTATAGTGTGTGTGTGTGTGTGTGTGTGTGTGTGTGGGGGGGGTTACCTGGATAGCTGCCCCCTTCCAGGTTATCGTAGTTGTTGGGCACCGGAGAGGCACTGCCAGTACTAGAAGAGGAAGTGTCACCACCTGAGAGACCGACAGGAGGGAGAAACAAGGTTGTTTGGAAACAGCACGACAACTAAAAAGGTGCAAAAGAAAAGAAGTTGGAAGATAGAACGAGTCGGGAGGTCTGAGGAAACAAAGGATGACAACCGGAAGCCAATGAAAACAAAGGCTGGAGAAGAAGAATATTAACAGACAATCAATAATAAACATTAAAAGGGAATAGTTCTTCTTTAGCATGAAGCAGAACAAACACAACGACGAGGACGCCTGGTGCCATAAAACACACCTGCTTAAATCTGCTTCTAATCGGTTAAGTTTTTCTATGTCATCAATTTTGTTTATATTGTTGTTACTCCCGTTGTTTATATCATTATTTGTTTACCATGTAAAGTACCTTTTAAAGCGCTAATCAAATTGCATTTGATTTAAACTGTAGTAGTAAGGTTTTGGTGCGATGTAATAAAATATAATCTTCATCTTAGGTTTTTGAGTTTGATGCGAGCGGATTTTAATTTAAACCCCTGATTCAAGCATCCTTCTGATGCAACAAGTGGCCTCATGAAGCCATGGAGGCTCCTCCTGGGACGGCTCGCAGACCAGCGGTTAGATCATCCTTAGAGACAAGACGAGTTAAACGAGCGACACTCGTCACTCACCAAAGGAACAGGGGGGGGGGGGTCAAACAGACGCGCGCTGAGGAGCAAACATCACCTCCTGCAAAGCTGCTGATTTTCAAAGTAAAGCAGCAGGAGGATCCCTGCTTCCGCACTTGGAAGCAACCCGCCGCAGCGTGTCAAACGACGCCAGACGAGGGTCATCGTAAAGACGCAAGCGAAGACGGATGCGTGCGCCGTGTGGATGGTTCACTTTTAAAAGGCGGAGTTTGAACCCGCAGACGTTTTTTCGGTCAAGCTTTCCTCAACATTTGTGACTTTAAAAGTGTTGAGTATTAAAATATAAACATGCACGCTTACGCTGGAATGAAATTACACTTGAATAAGAAATGCATAGTAATAATGGGTGGAGGCCGCTTAAAGGCCGGATTGCACGAACAACATGTATTTCAAGACACAACAGCAGCACACGAACATGTTGCAAAAAGATGCAGCACTATCTGGTTCAAACGCAGTTCAACAGGAAGCACCGGTTCCCCACTCTAAGAACAACGTGTCTATACATAGAACTACGCAATCACTCATATGCAAATCATTTCTTATTATTATTATCTTGCACACATCCTGATATGTAGCACTCATGAACTCAACGGGAGGCGTGATGATCCGAGAGCCGAGGGGGATGGACATCCCTGTGCTCCAAGAGGTCTCCCCGAGGGTTCTAAGCAGGAGTCGCCTCAATCTTAATAACCAATCAAAAATGCTCTTAGAGACTATATAATTTGAGCGCATTTTGTATTAAGCACCTTTTTTCATGTTGGTGTTAAACTGCCTGAAATAGGTCCGTGCACGTTAAGAGTATTCTGTCCTGCAGTTTGTTGCAAATAAACGTTGTCATGTTGCTTTGATTTAAGTCTCCAGTCTAGTCCTTGTTTTGCTCGCACGACAAAAGCTGTAAGAGGAAGGAAATGCATGCAACACATTTCTTCAGCCTCAAGCAGTCCCACCGAGTATTAAACCGTTTGACAGTCTGCTGATTCTGGATGGACTCGTTAGCGTAGTAAATCATAAGCGCGGTGGCTCGTCAGCGTCTGACTTTTGTCAATGGGGCGCTACAAACTGCATGACAGATTCTCTACTGCACCCAATCAAGTAAAAACACAAGTAACGAGATCTCTTGATGAAGTGCATTGTGGTCTATCCTCACGTCCGATAACCAACAGGGTTTTCCAGAAAGATTACAACAGCAGATTATTTGAATGAACCCATTAATCCGCATGGGGCTAAAGACATGACACGCCCCCGATCCACAGCTCATTGGATGGGACCGTATCCAATTAGCTCGGACTGAATTGGAGCAGCAGGATTATCAGTGGAGGAGGAGAACACCGGGACGGCTTAGCCTTCCTCCTCCTCCAAGGTTCTACGACACTTCAGTCACCCTCGTCTCACCGGTGGAGACGGCCAGAGTAAATAAAGCTCAGAGTTCCCTTTATGATCAGACACAGGTGTGATTCACTACCACTACGGTTGACGGGAACACATCGCCATGACGACGGAGTGTCAGCCGCCGGAGGAGACTTGACGTTTTGGTTGTGCCGTTATTTTATGTTTGTAAATTGAACCCGGAAAGAAAATTTATATATATTCCAAATCCCCTCGAAAAGGTTCTGTATATTTTATAGTGGTAGCATTAATCTAATAATTGAGTTATTACAGTTTTACACAGCTGACCAAATACAAACCTCCAACTGAAATGTGAATTTTTTTAAAATTAGGAATGAAAAGTGTTGATGCAATTATTTAGTTTCTACACATTTGAAGAGCAACGCGTAGCGTGAAATCATCACGGCGCCCACAGATCACCAGCTGGTGAAAACAAGGCTCCCTCCTTATGATCAGGTGTAAATTAGTTCTCTCTCGCGCTCTCGTGGGGGGAACATGTACACTCGGATGCTCCCGCTGGGGGGAGCGGAGCTCCTTTTAGAAACGTATGCAGCTCTGGCTGATGACACCAGAGCTCCTGAGGGAGAGCTCACAGACTCACAACACACACACACACACACACACACACACACACACAGCAGAGCGCAGCGCTGTTCGCTGTCATTTGGTCCGGAGGTAAAACTTGTGTAACTATTACACAGAATACACAAGAGATATTGGAGTTTGGAATGAGAGTTATGCAACTTCACCACATCGGTGTCACACACATACGTTACTGTAACGCAAAACCTCAGATCTTCCACCAGCACATTGCTTTTCGAGCTCCTTGGCACATCTGGGAGGGATGAAGAATTCATTATTGTCAAGTGAAGAAGCCTGTTAAACTTCAACCGAAGTGGAGGCCGTGTTTACACCAGCAGACAGGAGGGGGAAGAATGTAAATACTTCATCTACAGAATGTGGTGTCCCCTCGGTGGCAGCATGTTTGACAGACTCTTGGTACATAGATTTCATTGGGGTTTTGCCCAATTCTTTAAAAAAAGAAACTATGAAAGATAACCCTCTTCAGCGAAAGACCTTTCATTTTGAGGAATTTTTAAATACATTTTGTGGATTATAACTGTTGTAATGCACTAAAGATATTTTTGGGGAGTGATGATTGTGTTGTTTCCTGTTCATGAGTTTGCAATTGAAAGGTCTGCAGCCCGATGACCTCATCAGCAAAATTATCATCATTATAAAAACTGCTGAGAGTGAGAGACAGCTCGATGCTGCATGACAATCATCAAGCAGAAGCGCTAACCCACTTAGCGCCCCCCCCCCCCCCCCCCCCCCGACGGCCTAAATCGAAACTCAGTTCGGAGAGAGGTGCAGCGACAGAGCAGAGCTGATTACAGTGGTGGGGAGGGGGAGGAAGTGAAGGGTGCAGGTGAGCATGGGAATATGAAGATCTAGAGACAAGCGCTAACCGGTGCATCTCTAGTTTGGGACACTGATGATCGGGTTGATGGAGATGGACTCAGAGGTAATGGATGAGTTTAGAGGAGATAAAAAGGAAAAGCAGACCTGCTTCCTCATCCTCATCATCATCCTCCTCCTCCTCATCCTCCTCAGAGCTGGATGGCGAGGGGGCCGCAGCCGGGCCCGAGGTGGCGGCAGAGGCGGAGCTAGCTCCACTATTAGCAACATATCCATACTGCATGCCTGTTGGAAGGGGGGAGGGTGGGGTGAGAACACTGTCAAGACTGGGTGACCGGCGATTAATGTTTCTACCTCAGCCCGTCTCGAGGCTCTACAGGGACGAGAACAATATGCAGTTTGGATTACCCGGCCCACCGTCCCGTCAACACTGACGATCTTTGCTTACACGCGTTGGCACAAATATGCAGAATCTTCTGGTTACTTTACATCAACTATTTCTCAGAGTCCACATGAAACACACACACACACACACACACACACACACACACACACACACACACACACACACACACACACACACACACACACACACACACACACACACACACACACACACACACACACACACACACACACACAAGGAGGGAGCGAGAAGGAACAATGTGGAGTAATGGGGTAGTTATTGGACCTGAAACGCCTCTTGGTGAGACATTGCAAAGCTTCGAAGATGATTGGATGTTGCAGCACAAATTGTATTTAAATGCAGGTGCAGGAGTGCTTTGGTCTGAACCTGTTTAATCTGGATCACAAACAAAATATATCAGCAGCTGGCTGGCAAGTTCCAACCTGAAAACCTCACATTTGTATAAACACACACACCTGCACAAATGAAAGTGTGTGTGTGTGTGTGTGTGTGTGTGTGTGTGTGTGTGTCTGGATATGCACCACATGCAATCTTCAGCAGACACAGTGGTGGAAACCACTCGCTTTAGAGCAGGATTTCAAACATTCACATTCAGAGGCTGGTGGAAGAGTCTGCACCAGATAAGACAAAATCCAGAGCACAGCAAAAATGAGAGGTGTAAGTCTTTGTTAAAAAACGTTACACATTTTTCACTTCAGCCCAATTTACAACCAAAACCACCCTGTGATCCTAAATCTCAAGTGTTTCTTCTGCAAATAGTGATACAAAAGACAGGAAACTTGTTTTATGTCAAGCTCACCTAGAACTATTTGGCCTTAAATCACATTCAAAGTATTGTTACAAAACATCAGCAACTTCTATTCTGTCCAGATGTGTCCATCTAGAAACATCTGTACACAGAGTACATACTCACAAGAAGCAACGTATTTGGGTTTGAAACTGCAGCTCATCAGTGCCAGTGGCATTAAAGAGCACTTTTTGTGACTGCGTTTTGTCAATAACAATAGTTACATTTAAAATGATTGTTACCTTGGTGGTGGCCCGGCGAGGAATGGACTGAGTTGGAGGGGGTCCCCGAGGGGGGTCGATCCGCGCCACCTCCGCCGTGAAGGACCCCGCCGTACGGGTCGTAGCTCAGAGATGCCTGGTGGCTTTGGTCATAGTGTTTGTGGCCTGTGGTTTCAGGGACGGCAACAAAGAGCAGCAAAAAAACAAAGATGAAAAGGTTTCATTTCACAAACAGGAGCACGGCAGTCTCTCCCTCCTGAATAGAAGCTGACAGTCTGGAAATAAAAGGCCTAAGAAACAGCAGCTTAAGCCTAGTTTATGCTTCTGCGTTTTCAGAGCGACGCTTTCATAGAATGTTTACGAGAGAAAGGATCTAAGGATTTAAGAACTTTGGTCGGAAGAAATGCGTAAATATGACCGCTTATACAAGCTTATACCCGTCATTGGCGGGTTGTAGAAGCGGGTTGGATTCACGGAGGGAGATCGCCGCAAACGCCGGTTTGCCGGTTGAGAGGTGCACAAAGTTGTGGAGGAAAATACGGGACAAATGTGTCCGCGATGATGAAAAGCAGCAGTGGCGATGCACGGGACAAGAGTCTATGATAAATAAATACACAAATAAATTAATAGACGTGACTCTCTGGGTCGTCTTCAACAAAAACACGTTACTCCGCCTGTTGTTCTGGAGGTGAATTGCTCCGCAACACACGCAAGCCTTTTAGAACCATGAATTGAAACGAGTGCGTCGACGCGACGATGCAGACGCATGCGCCAGCCTTAAGTATTACCAGCCCACAACTAAGGATGCACCAGCTTGTTTAGATTGCTGATTATCATCATGTAGCTTGTACGCATTATTCTGCACCACTGAATGCACAAAGTTATCTGGACCTTATTCTGTGTGTCTGTTCCAGGAACACAAACCTGTGCTTCCTTGACCATTGACTGTCGGCCCCGGCTGACCGACAGCGGCTGTGGAGGCCGGCCGGGGGTTGCTGTACTGATGTAGCGGTGCCCCCATCTGGGTGGGCATGACTCCGTGCACGGCGGCGTTCTGGAAGGAACTCAGGGTGCCAAACTGGCTACTTCCTGGCGCAGACGGGTACGAAACAATCGGGTGGATGGGAGCACCAGGGCCGACAGCCGGGGCGGGGACCAAACTGGGCTGCTGCTGCTGCTGCTCTGGCGGTGGTGGTGCTGGGGGGGCGTGATATGCCTGCGGCCCATAGTAGCGGCCCGAAGGGGCATACGGTGGATGCTGCTGCAGTGGCTGTTGGTTGTAGTGGGCATTTGATGGAGGGGGTGCTGAAGAAGGGACGGTGGCATATGGCTGAGAAGGAGCATCAGAGCTTAGAGAAGCACTGTATGGGGAGGGTGCTACATGATGCTGAGAGAGGTGGTGCTGCTGCTGATGGTGGTGGTGGTGGTGCTGATGGTGGTGCTGCTGCTGCTGGTTGCTCCAATAGTAGTTAGCACCATGTGCACTGTTCGTGGCGGGCGCTTTGTTGGGAACAGAAGTGGGGAGGGCAGGGATGGTGGGGTAGTTCTGTTGTTGAGGTGGGGCTCCATAGCAGCCTGCAGGTGGATGCATGGATTGGTACGTCTGTCCTGGACCTGAAGAGGGGGGGGGGGTCATGTATTAACATGTGTAATATACATACATACACATATACACGCACACACCTTCCAACAGAGCTCACCAATAAAAGCCCTGAACAGGGGTTGTCATTAGCTGCATACAACTAGCTTCGTTAGCAGCTGTGACTCCAGCAGAGGGTTAACACCCGGTTAGCTCTCGACTGAAGGAAGCATCCCTGACAAACCACTAATAACAACGATGTTATATCTATGTTATTTTATTAGTCTTTAAAAAAAATCAGAACCACCATATACAGTTGAAATAGTCAAGTGATGGTGCACAATCTGTCACACTGCTGTTATCTTGCTAACACTTCTAATAGCTAGCGTCGTGGGTTAGCTCAAGTGCTAACGGCAGCCGTCCCTTTGGGAGCGTTCGGGTTAGCTGACGTTAGCAGCTCGTTAGCATTAGCCGAAAGCCTCAGTTTCTGCCGACTTCAGGCGTCATTCTAAATTATGGATTACGCCACTCATCCGCTTATTACCAGAAAACAGTTATACTAAAAAACTGGGCCGGACTAACTGTCCAACACGTGCCGGCGCGCTTAGCATGCTAACGCTAACGACCCGGCTATTCGGGTCAGAAACCACCGGCCTGCGTTACCGTTCTGGCAGCCGTTCGGCGTTGGGTTCTGGCCGTAGCTGACGGAGCTGTTCAGGTGGGTGAAACCCGGCGCAGACATCGCTCCGTCCTCCCCGTCCGTTATTCACGCCCACGGATACACGGCCGGGTAAATACTCATGGGCCGGCGCTGTCCCAGAGGCTGGCTCTTCTCACAAACACCCCCCGCCTCGTCCTCCTCCTCCAGCAGTAATGTGGCAGAGAGGTCGGCGGAGACCCGGGCAGACTGGACAGCTCCGCTCGGCAGGGAGCTGAAGCCTCCGGTCGGGGTGTTGGGGGAACTCGGCGGACCCTCTGGCCGCGGTCCCTTCACTCCCCCTTCCGGCGGCTCTGTGTAACTACTCTTCAACTGAGAAACCCATTCTTATTTTGTTTTTATTGATTCCTTTATTTAACCTTCCTCTTGTGTTAGCTTTCTGTTACCATCCCTTATGTTAACGTGTCGGTTTTGACCCGTGTCTTAAATCAGCTGTAAAATACACTAGAAACAATTATCTATCATCCAATTTGTGTCTCGTCTCTTGTTACCTTGTTAGGCTTCCTTATCCATGAAAATATTGGTTTTAATATTTTTGCTTTGGGCCTCTGGGCCTTTTCTTTGTCAGTAGACCCCTCGATTTCAATTTTAAAAAAATTGTAAAATTAACCTCAAGAGAATCATATACATAAATTAAAGATTGTTGTGTTACCTGACTATTTCTGAGTGGTATTAGAACACATCTCTCAAATAAATTTGTTTTGTTTATTTTTTTATTTTAATATTATTAACTATTGTAACATCTATGGTGTTACGGCTCAATTTTGACCCACTCTTTTTTCCCACTCTTTTTTCTTTTTGGTTGAGTTCCACCCTTGGTCGATGTGGGTCCACAACACAAATGCATTACATGCAGACACATCAAGGATATTGTTAATCTCATTTTATACGATTTGTAATTCCCGCGATCCACAGACTAAATATAGCAGTTTCATGTATTGTAAAATATACCTTGTACACTCACCTAAAGGATTATTAGGAACACCATACTAATACTGTGTTTGACCCCCTTTCGCCTTCAGAACTGCCTTAATTCTACGTGGCATTGATTCAACACGGTGCTGAAAGCATTCTTTAGAAATGTTGGCCCATATGGATAGGATAGCATCTTGCAGTTGATGGAGATTTGTGGGATGCACATCCAGGGCACAAAGCTCCCAAATCCCAAAGATGTTCTATTGGGTTGAGATCTGGTGACTGTGGGGGCCATTTTCGTACAGTGAACTCATTGTCATGTTCAAGAAACCAATTTGAAATGATTCGAGCTTTGTGACACGGTGCGTCATCCTGCTGGAAGTAGCCATCAGAGGATGGGTACATGGTGGCCATAAAGGGATGGACATGGTCAGAAACAATGCTCAGGTATGCCGTGGCATATAAACGATGCCCAATTGGCATTAAGAGGCCTAAAGTGTTCCAGGAAAACATCCCCCACACCATTACACCACCACCACCAGCCTGCGCAGTGGTAACAAGGCATGATGGATCCATGTTCTCATTCTGATTACGCCAAGTTCTAACTCAACCATCTGAATGTCTCAACAGAAATCGAGACTCATCAGACCAGGAAACATTTTTCCAGTCTTCAACTGTCCAACTTTGGTGAGCTCTTGCAAATTGTAGAGTCCTTTTTCCTATTTGTAGTGGAGATGAGTGGTCCCCGGTGGGGTCTTCTGCTGTTGTAGCCCATCCGCCTCAAGGTTGTGCGTGTTGTGGCTTCACAAATGCTTTGCTGCATACGTCGGTTCTAACGAGTGTTTATTTCAGTCAAAGTTGCTCTTCTATCAGCTTGAATCAGTCGGCCCATTCTCCTCTGACCTCTCTATCAACGAGGCATTTTCGCCCTCACAGGACTGCCGCATACTGGATGTTTTTCCCTTTTCACACCATTCTTTGTAAACCCTAGAAATGGTTGTGCGTGAAAATCCCAGTAAGTGAGCAGATTGTGAAATACTCAGACCGGCCCGCCTGGCACCAACAACCACGCCACGCTCAAAATTGCTTAAATCACCTTTCTTTCCCATTCTGACATTCAGTTTGGAGTTCAGGAGATTGTCGTGACCAGGACCACACCCCTAAATGCATTGAAGCAACTGCCATGTGATTGGTTGATTAGATTATATATATATATATATATACACATATAATTAGAGGAGCGCTCAGTTTACAAAAATAGGGTCCGTCCACTCGCGCCTGTCTCAGAAAGGACATGTAGGAATTTTGAATCCCCCCGGATTTATCTCACAGGTTTATCTTACAAAGAACCCCACCAACAACCTCCTTCCTCTTCCTCCTTGGTGGAGAAGGAGGTCGGGGTCACGAAGACCAAGACACCGCTACAGGTGAGAACAGATAGAAAACGACCTCCTTCCTCCTACCGGAGACTCTTCTGGATGGAGGAGGAGGTCGGGGTCACTCCCCCCAAGACACCGCTACGAGTGGAAACAGATAAGAAACGACCTCCATCTTCAACCGAGAGACTCTTCTTGGTGGAGGAAGTCAAGGTCACTCGGCCCGAGTAGAGATTCTTAACATGTTCAAATAAGTAAGTACACATTTTTATTTTTTAGGACTATTTGTCTCAAATCAAAAGAACAAATACGTCCTCCTTCTCCCCTTCTTCCATATATATATATACACACACACACACACACATACACACACACATATATATATATATATATATATATAACATATTCTAGTTATGAATTGGGATTATTAAGCAGCAATTCCATCTTGTTTTGTGTCTGCAAGCACTGGTGTCCTCTCCGCCGCTACGCATCCTGAGGGATTCTGGGACGTCCGTCCGTGCACTCGCACTCCTCTCTGCGGTGCGAAGCCCCTCCTTTGGTTCGGCAGGTGGGGCAGCAGGCGGTGCGTCCGTCCCGTCTGCAGGCGGGACAGGACAGAACCAGCTGGCAGCAGAACTCGGTGGAGCAGAGTTGGTACCGGTCCCAGGGACATCCGCAGTACCTGCAGTCTGAACAGAGGCAGCAACGGAATATTAGCAGGTATTCAACCATGTCTTTATATTATTGAACTTGAAAAACTAACCCGAGATGACGTCATCGTTGGAGGAGATGGCGTAGCGTTCATCAAACACAAAAAGTTTCCCTCGATAGAAGCCCTCTGGGAATCGCTCCAGATACTTGTGGATTCCACCTTTCAGCTGGTAGACCTCTTTACAAACATCCTACGAGTACAAATAAAAATGTACATCCCATAATCTGCTTCACATTTAAAAACAACGGCCCCTTTAGCTCACGTCAACAGCCAGTCGTCTTACTTTGGAGCGGAGGTACGCGGAGCCGCGCTCACAGCGGATCCCTCCCGTGCAGTACATCAACACCTTCTTGTCCCGGAACAGATCCAGGTTCTGGTCGACGTAGTCCGGGAAGTAACTGAACTTACGGATACTGGGAGCCAAACACTGAGTAAACTGCCCCTGGGGGGGAGGGAGGGGTAATAATCAGGGTTCAGAATATGACGCTCATCACAATGGTCATGACACTGAAACTGATTTCTTACAATTCTACTCTCGTAAAAGTTGCGGCAATCCAGGAGGACGGTGTCATTGCCCACATCACCTTCAGCCAACAGAGCCTGCACCTCTTCATGAAACTCCTCCGGCTCCAAATGAACTCCTGAGGGGACAGAGCGATTCCTCACAGTTACACGATGACCACAAACACCTGTACAACTCTACCGGTGAGCATTTATTTAAAGATTCAAAGAAATAACTTGTTGAACTGGTAGCAGTGGTGGGATTATTTGTACTGCCACAATAGGAACTGTACCTGCCAGCTGGTAGGAAAGGACATCAGGGTCCATTCCCATTGGGACGATTTCTTTATAGACCCCAACCGTCATGTCTTTAAAACACTCGGCGCCGCCTTCACTTGTCTGAACACACACAGACACGCAGACAGACACTGTCATTTAAACATAATAAGATGATTCTATGTTGTCTCAGACAACACAGGGTTAAAACTCATCTGTGGACACTCAAACAAAAGATCCTATTCATGCAAAAACATGGTTTATATATATATATATATGTATAAATAAATAAGAATCAAAAGGCATTTGGTATATTCACATGCTGACTTGTAATAAAAGGTCTATTTAAAATAACCACTTTAAAGCCTATTACTGAATAATCCTGGGTAGATACTTATAGGTATTTTCTCATTTAATTAACAAGTAAAATGAAAAGCTAACATAACAGTTTCAAGTGAAATCATTTTAAAAAAAATACATACATAGTCCTCCAAGATGATTTTTCTTTTTGGCTTTATTCTGACCTTAAAATCCTCCTCCTCCATCTTGAAGAGCGGGTGCGCACGCATCGCGTCCATGTAAAGCCGGGTGGCCGTGTTGGTTCCACCAACTGTTCCATTGATGCCTTCAGTCGCCAGCCTCACCTGGAGGAGATGATCATTATATATTCTGAGTTCAATTTAGTTGCATTAAATTACATGTTTGCTCCTTTCTGGTCTGCAGTCTCCAAATTTGGATGCAGAAGCTCTTTCACTCCACTCACCTTGCCAGTTAGGTGGAGCTTCTCGCACAAAGCTTTCTGCCAGGCACAGATGACGTGTGGGTCCTCCACTTGGCAGTAGCGATAATAGAGGAGAACCTTGCCTGGACCCCTGACAAGAAGAATTACATTGGTATATATTTAGAAACAACAATCAATGGTTTATAAATGATGCATGTTTATACAACTTCAAGATGGATTTTCCCTTCAAAACAATACAAGGACATGATCATCTAAATTTGAGCAGTACTTCCGAAGCTGCTCCTCGGAGATGTGAGCAGTTTCAGGAATCCAGGTCGAAACGTCCGCCGGCTCGGCCTCACGCTCGTCCAGCTGCTGCGCTTCAGCTTCTTCCTGTAGACAGCTTAACAAACGCTCGTATGTGGTCTGCGTGAGCCGCCCTATTTCAGCCTTGTGAGTCCTGGCAGCGTGTTTGTGGAAGGCAGAGTGATGCTTGAAGGTCTCGCCGCAGCAGCGCCAGGACGGACTTCCTTGATCCTGACACTCGTCCCTCTTGGACGCCACGAAGGCAGAAAATGACTGCGAAGAAAAAGAAGTGGGATTCAAGGATGCGGGATGTTTACTAAAAAGAACTGTAGTAGGATTAAGGAGGTTATATAAAGAAATTAACAATTTTCGAGGTCAGAAGTATATTTTATAGTGTTGTATAATCCTGTTATCACGTTACAATCACTTACATTCCTGACTCCAAAAAATGGGGAAATTGAGGTTAATTAGTCATAATAGTTAAACAATTAAAAAAAAGTCACTTAAAAAATTAAGTGACTTTTTCTAAATGACTTCATTTTACTTTAGATGACTTTTTATTGACTTTGTACATCAAAAATATTGAATTGTAATATTATTATGATCAATGTACTTAAAGTGGAGCATAATTCAGAAACTAAACGGTATGATCCATTCCTTAAATCCGCGTTGTGTTACTGTACCTGAACACAACGAAACGCAGCTGTGTGTCGTTATGTTTCAATGTAGTAACGTTACGTGCTGTACAGAAAGCCAAAGTAAAACCATTAAACATGCGTGAGATCTTCATCGTTTCTGTCGTCAGTCACCTTCCTCCTGCACAAGTTGAAGCGCCTTCTCTGCGGGGCAGACAGTTGTTTCTCCTGTTTGAGTCCAATAACGTCACGGGTCCAAGTGTCAAGATCCCAGTCCACGAACTCTGCGCAAAGTGTATCATCCGCTGCCATGTTTAAAAAAAAAACTATTTTAAAACGACTATAAACTTAGTTAGCTAGCAAACAGTATTTAGCTAAATAGTGAGGCGCTGACTCCGCAGTCTAAACACGTAGAGGTAATGCGTCACCAAAGCACTTCGTCTTGACCTAATCTGGATCAATATTACATATTAGTTCTTAAACCCAACAATATGTGCATTAAACACGTATTTATACGTAACGTTATAGATCAACAAACGTGGAGCAGAATAACCGGGCGGTAAACATCGGACGTAAAACAGCGGTGCACCTTCCGGTTGAGCCGGATGTGCTTCTCTTGAACGCAACCGTTATTATTCTTCGCCTCTACCAGCAGCGGCCAGGCTGAATGGTATAGAAGCTTGTTCGGCCGATTTATTGTTCATTTCATATCAATTACCTCGTCGAATTATCTCAAGTTCATACCGAAGTGGAGTTTGGAAAAAAATGTCCCGAAGACGTCACAGCGACAGCGAGAATGAGGGTTAGTGGACGTTACATGCGTTACTAGCTAACTTATTGCAGACGTTAGGCTACCAAGTGGTGGCTAGCTAACGTTAGCCTATTTTAATCTCACGCTTGGGGGACTCACGCCAATGATGATCGACGCAATAATTGACCGGACTACAGAGTTGTATTCTTGTGATACGCGGTTAATATCCGTTAGTATTTGTTTCGCAATCGTGAAATTGTGCCAAAACTGACGTTACCCGGTAAGGCTGCGAGTTTACCGCTAGCTGCTGTTAAACCGTGTGGATACAGTGGGGGCGGCAACCAATCGTTTTGAATCATATGAATTCACCAGAGCAGGTTTTAATTTAACCTTGAGAGGCTTCACACGTTCCCTCTGATCCACAGATAAATGGTTGATTAACAGCGTGCCGATCGATTAACTTTTAAAATCCCTCTAAAACCGTACCTACATTTTGAAAGGGACAACGTCAGTCATCAGCGAGTAGTCAGTGGCTCTGAAATGATCGGATACATGATATGTAATCTATGTATAACAAAACATGAATCCCAGTTAAATCAATTTGAAATGCGTAACAGCTAAAATATTCAAATGAATGCTCCAGAAATTGAGTGTTGCATTTCAAAAAAATCACTGGGACTCATAACGGACTAAATCAATGCAATAGAGACCTAGATTTGATGGCATTTGGTCTCTAGTATGGGTGAAGATTTAACATAGTAATAATACAGGGTCGATTGATAACCCTGATAGTGACCTACTGTCTCAGCCTTTGTTTGTTAATTTGGTGGAGAGCCCATTTAAAAACACACAATTTTAAACTGCACCATGTATCATAAAACACATCCCATTTGTTTGTTGCAGTTCTAGGGTGTTCTTGAGTCCCCCCTATGTGATGTTTCTCATTCCTGTCTGTGATTATTTCATTGTTTAATTTACCCGTATAGGAAGTCAGCCGCATAAAAGGAGGAGAACATCCGAGCCTATTGAAATTGAGGACCGCCTGGAGTCACTAATATGTCGAGTGGGGGAGAAGGTAAAGATCTCTGGCATGTCAGATGTTTGATGAAATTTCACTTTCTCGTTTCTTGCTCTTCTGAGTTTGTATCCCTATGGTTGAATGCACTTATCGTAAGTCGCTTTGGATAAAAGCGTCAGCTAAATGACATGTAATGTCATACTATTTCCAAGCTATTGAGCCCTACATCAACTGTCGTACTCCGGTTCACACTTAATCTCCAAAGGCAATCGCCAGACCGCCGTGATGTGTTGTGTGTTTTCTGCTTTTTGATGAACTGTAAACCCTTTAATTTCTCTTCACAGAGTACGTCGTCCCTGGAGAGCAACTTGGAAGGTCTGGCGGGCGTGTTGGAGGCCGATCTTCCAAACTACAAAAACAAAATCCTGCGGATTTTATGCAGTGTGTAAGTTCACAGCACTTCTCACTTTTGAAATAATCCGTGTTGTCACATTCTTTTAAAAACTGCGTTGTGTTTTCTCGACAGTGCCCGCCTCCTGCCCGAGAAGCTGACCGTGTATACAACTCTAGTTGGCCTCTTGAACGCCCGCAACTACAACTTCGGAGGCGAGTTTGTGGAGGCGATGATCAGGCAGCTCAAGGAGACGCTGAAAAACAACTTGTACAATGAAGCTGTTTACTTGGTAAGAATTACTTTTTAAATATACATTTCAACTTAGTTTCTTTAAAAACTTTTTATACTCTTTTTCTATTTTTTCTAGGTACGTTTCCTGTCAGACTTGGTCAACTGCCATGTGATCGCTGCACCGTCAATGGTGGCCATGTTCGAAAACTTTATCAGTGTTACTCAAGAGGAAGATGTACCTCAGGTACGTGGGGGGGGGGGGGGTGATTGCGCTATTCAGTTTAATACACCTCAGCTATAAAAGAGACTATTTATCAATTGAAAACCCAGTCGTGGCAGTGAAGGAGTTGTAGAGTGGAATTCTAAATTAAATTTAGAGTTTGGGCATAAGGTATTCCAGATAACATTCTCAACCCATATTTATTATTCTGGGAAGCACTCCGAGAGGCGCGTGTGTGATCTAGCGAGCGGCCATGTTTCTGCCTCCTCAGGTCCGGTCCGACTGGTTCGTGTACATGGTGCTGTCCTGTCTGCCTTGGGTCGGCAAGGAGCTCTACGAAAAGAAGGACGCTGAGATGGACCGACTCTTCAGCCAGATCGAAGGCTACCTCAAGTGAGACGGCCGCCTCGCCCTCTTGCTCATTTCTCATAGCTCTCGGTGTGTCTTTCTTAACGTCCCTCTGTGATTTCTAGAGGACGAGTGAAGGCGCACGCCCCCATGCTGCAGGTGTGGACCGCAGAAAAGCCCCACCCACAAGAGGAGGTGAGAGATTCTAACAATAAACATGGCCAGTCACTTTACACACAAACGGCTGATCAACCCACGGCGGTCATTGACGGCTGTTTTTTCTACTACAATTGCAATGACTTGAAGGAGCGTGCAATGTGCGTCCGTCGCTCTCACACGTTGTCTCTGTGTCCTTCGGCAGTACCTGGACTGCCTATGGGCCCAGATCCAGAAGCTGAAGAAAGACCGCTGGCAGGAGCGCCACATCCTTCGTCCGTACATCGCCTTCGACAGCGTGCTGTGCGAGGCCCTGCAGCACAACCTGCCGCCCTTCACCCCACCGGGCCACATGCCCGACGCCCAGTACCCGATGCCCCGGGTCGTCTTCCGCATGTTCGACTACACCGACGCCCCCGAGGTAGATCGCAGCGTCCTTTTTAAATATAGTAAACATAAACAGCTTTGGGTGGAATGATGCATCCGCTGATGTACTACAAACGTTTGTGTGCTTTACGCTTAGGGTCCCGTTATGCCCGGCAGCCATTCTGTGGAGAGATTTGTCATCGAGGAGAACCTGCACTGTATCATCCAGACCCACTGGAAGGAGAGGAAAACATGGTGGGCAAGGAGCTTCCTCAGAAGTCTGTCAAATCGGAATCAAATGTTTTAACTCGTCTCCCTTTTTTCTTTTTACTCTTTCAGTGCTGCCCAGTTACTCAGCTATCCGGGGAAAAATAAGATCCCACTTAACTATCACATCGTGGAGGTACGGCGATCTTCAAGCTTCATGATGAGACGTGAGGGGGAAAGGCAGATTTTAAATTATTACTCAATTTTCCTTTTCCCAGGTGATCTTTGGAGAACTTTTCCAGCTGCCAACTCCGCCCCACATCGACGTCATGTACACCACGCTGCTCATTGAGCTTTGCAAACTGCAGCCGGGCTCGTTGCCTCAAGTGGTATCCTTGATTCTATTTCTGCTGAAGCACCGATGCAGTGAATTGAAATTGTGAAATTCATGTATTTTGTGAGAATACTCAGACACACGGTCTGAGGTTAAACGCGATATTATCTTTTAGCCTTGCGTTGTTCCGGCTTGTTTCTGTTTCCCTGTGATGATGTGCTTCAGTGAAGTTTTAAAGCCTTTTCTTTAACGCCCGCCTGCCAGCTGGCCCAAGCTACAGAGATGCTCTACATGAGACTGGACACCATGAACACCAGCTGCATAGACCGGTAAGCAGACGGTAGATGGAGAAACATCTCAACGGAGTAGAGCTTGATTGATCTCTTACAATTTCTCCTTTTGTTCATCTGCAGACTAATCAACTGGTTTTCTCATCATTTGAGCAACTTCCAGTTCCGATGGAGCTGGGATGACTGGTGAGTGATCCTGTGGTGGACGGAGAGGAGCTTTCATGGCAGCTGGTTATTGATATTAACGGACTGATCTTGTGTCCTCTGCAAAGGTCCGACTGCCTGACTGTGGATCCAGAGAAGCCCAAACCCAAGTTTGTCAAAGAGGTCCTGGAGAAGAGTATGAGGTATTCACTTGCTGTCTCCCCAAGAAGCAGCGTTTTCTTTAGTTAGTCCAAACTTTGATGCATTTCCCATAATTTATTTCTTTGATCTTTTTAATCCGGAAGCGTCTGGTTGAACTAAAGTGCTGCGTTTGCTCCGTGTTCCTGCAGGCTTTCATACCATCAGCGGATGGTGGACATCGTCCCTGCAACCTTCGCAGCACTCATCCCAGCTGAACCCAACTTTATTTACAAATACGAAGATGAGAGCGCTTGTAAGAACACTTGTACACACACACACACACACGTACGTGTGTGTACATTCTAATAGTTTTCATGCATTTAGGATATTTATTTATTTTCTGTTTAGGCCTTGAATCGATCAACCGCTTCCTCTGTAACAAGCAGATGGTATAAAATATAAGTGTAGATGTAAATACGTCTTTCCTGCCTCACAGCTTCGTTACCAGGTTACCCAGCATCCATCACTGTAGGAAACGCCATAAAGAACCGAGCGACCAACGAGGAGATCCTGGCCATCCTCAAAGAAGTGCCCAACCCCAACCAGGAGGATGACGACGGTCGGTTTCCTATTTCACTACTCTAGTTCATCACTCCAGGCCTGGTTTTTTTGTATGTTTTTGTAGAGAAATCCTCGTTTGTCTCCTCAGATGAGGGCGAGAGCTTCAACCCCCTGAAGATCGACGTGTTCCTGCAGACTCTCCTTCACCTGGCCGCCAAATCCTTCAGCCACTCCTTCAGCGCTCTCGGAAAGTACGTTTACAGAACGACCACTTTTACTTTGGCTTCATACCGTTTCTGTTTTATCGGTTGACTTCCTGTTTATCCCTTAAAATGTATTTGATAAAAAATGTTCATTTACCTCTATAAAAACGCGAGTAGGTCTGACGCACGTCTTCAGCAGCAAAGAAACAAGCTGCTCAAACCTTCCAAAGAAGCAGATGTGAAACTGTTTTAGGAGGCTTCAAAAGTCGCTTGTGTCATCCGGGCTTTGAAGGGAATGAGTCCCGCTCTCATCACCTGCCTCCGACTCCGCCAGGTTCCACGAGATCCTGAAGGCCCTGACGGAGCGGGACGAGGGGAAGCTGCACATCCTCAAGGTGGTGTACGAAGTGTGGAGGAATCACCCGCAGGTACGCCGTCACCGGTGCGGATGTGCAAACACATTAAAATGTGGACATTTGGGTTCAAACGTGGCGCGTCTCTCCGCTGCGTCGCAGATGATCGCGGTGCTCGTGGACAAAATGATCCGGACCCAGATCGTGGACTGTGCTGCGGTGGCCAACTGGCTCTTCTCTCAGGATATGGCTCACGAGTTCACCAGGTGAGACCTGAAACGGGCAGGGAGGGCGGAGGGGGGTGGTTCACTTAGACAGGTATGCTAAACATTGTCTTCCCCAATGTAGCTTATTCTAAACTTGATTTGAAAAAAAACCCTCCCAGACTCTTTGTGTGGGAGATTCTGCACTCAACCATCCGAAAGATGAACAAGCACGTCCAGAAGATCCAGCAGGAGTTGGAGGAGGCCAAGGACAAACTGGAGAAACAGCAGCACAAGAGGGTAACTTCACCCGCCACGGTGATTTTTAAGATGATTCCAGGTCGGTGAGTGTGTGATGGGAGGGGCTCAATGTCTGTGTTTTGTTAAGCAGCAGAAGGACAGCGGAGACGAGGAGGACATGGACAAGAACAGCGAGGACGAGGAGGGTCAGCTGGAGGAGCAGATCGAGAGGCTGCAGGAAAAGGTGGAGTCGGCTCAGAGCGAACAGAAGAACCTCTTCCTCGTCATCTTCCAGGTAGCCGCTGTTCCCACGGTGACCGGGGAACAAGAGTTAATATACGTGGGGAGATATACGAGGAGCATGGAAGATAGCGTATAGAAGCATTAGCATTGTTCTTCTAGACATGTTTCTAGACAATCTTCACAAACTTTAAAGCTTTAGGTCCACATATATATCAATAAAATAATGTATTTAATAGAAAGCCGTGAGAGGGCGGCAGTACTCTGAGTTAGAGAAAGAAACGTGGGTATTTTCTAAGATTCTAATTATTAATTATTATTATTATAATAATATAATAATTATTAATAATTTACGAGAACATAATTTGTATGAGAACTTTCTTTCCTTTTTCAAAGGAACCACATCAACAAAAAAGTACTCGTGAGCATATTATGATAAACGGCGAGACTATATCACTGTAGTCAGAGAATCTCCCAATTGTTGGACTGCAGTAATTTGGACGGTTAGCTGTGGGTTAAATGAACGTTTGTGCTCCCTCAGCGGTTCATCATGCTGCTAACAGAGCATCTGGTTCGCTGTGAGACGGGCAGCGTGGAGATCAGCACGCCGTGGTACAAGAACTGCATCGAGCGGCTGCAGCAGGTCTTCCTCATGGTAAGACACATGCACAGACACACACAAGCTGCAGTAACACAAAGAATTGTGTGAATGACGCCTGTGCATCTCTTCGCCCCGCAGCACCATGTGACCATCCAGCAGTACATGGGAACCCTGGAGAACCTGCTGTTCACCGCAGAGCTCGACCCACACATCCTGGCCGTGTACCAGCAGTTCTGTGCCCTGCAGCTCTGAGACACACACACACACACACAGGCACATGTAATTGGATGAAATGTGTACTTAGAAACTACCAGCTCTTGCATCAAGAATACCCTCATTTCAGTTTTTTTTTTCTTGTTTTTTTTCTGTGTTTGGTGCCATTTGATTGGTCGGCGTTGAGGACTTCCAAAAATAGGAATTCGAATCCTGTGTGTCATTCATTTTTCTGTAGTATTTTTTTAGTTTTTAGTTTTTTGCTTTGGTATTTTTAAATTCTGTTTTCATTGTTACATCCTGCTCGTATTCTTATGAATGGGTCTTTTAAAAAAACGATCTGAGTCCATAAGGCCGCAGGATGAAGGAGGGCAGGCGGAGAGGCTTCCGGTCGCCTGCGCAGCGCTCTACTTTTTTTTATATTTGTTTTACCTGGAATTGGAATTAAAAAGTCTTTAACCGCCTGCTTGTTTGCATAATTTTGTGCCACTCAATCATCTTCCCCTCTGGCTTAATTTATTCTGGATGATGGAATCCAAAAGGGCAGAGTGGTTGGATGACGTGTGATCATTTGAAAGAAGTCCCTTTGAGCATCACTGGAATAAGTTCATAGAACTTAGCAATACTGATACACGACAACTTTTCCTTCTTCTTGTCTTTAAATGAAACTAATAATGCATCTATCAACATTTTTAAATGTCTGTAATATGAATCTTGTATTACCTTTTTAACCAAAGATTCTAGCATTTTTAAAAGTTTGAACCAGCAGGTGTTTCGGTATTTTGGCTTCATACATAGTTGTTTATTAAAGGTTAACAGCCTGCTGATGTTCTGCTCCTCTGGTTGAACAGCTTTCAAAATACGAGGAATAAGGAAATCGTATTAAGAACATGAAAGATCTCCCTACTTAACCTCATCTTCTCATTGAGGACTAAAAAAGAGATCCTTGAGGTAACATTTTATTGTCATTCGTAAGGTATTGAAAAACGAAACAGCGTCAGTAATCAGAAACACTTGAGAAGAAATAGTTCTCATATTTACACATGTAAGATCTGAGGTCAGACACCTCCACTTCATTCATTTCCTCCTAGTTTCCCAAGTCGTTCAGCACAAATATCTGTGCAATATAAAAATCAGTTGTGCTTTAGTTGCCTTCACTAGAAGGATTTTTCGTACGGTAATAAACATCTACCATGAACAGCAATCATCGCTGTTTATTGCACACATCTCTATAAAATAAACTCTTCAAGGCTTCCACGTCCTCTAAGCAGTCCTTCAACTGAAGTCATTAGTTAAATGCTATTGGTTATTGTTATTGGTGGTATTTATCACCTTGAAGACCAATAGTGTTACTCTGATTTGGTTTATTAGCTGGGACCAGTAGTTCATCACAGATGACTCAACGGAGCTCTCAGATAACCAGCAGTTACTACACTGTGTTCATAGTGGTTTGTAGTACAACAATCATGTGCTCATGATCAGCAGCAGAAAGTCCAGTTATCCTCTGCGCCTTAGTGCAACACGGCCATGAATGTTTTTTTAGGGATGTGAAAGGGTTCCCCGAGCAGAAACAATGCATTTATCCAGAGCGGTGGAGCTGCATCGAGTTCTCCTTCATTCAAATCTCAAAGACATGATCAGTGTGGGAATGTTCTCCAGGATATCTTGTTCCCACAGATGTGCTCTCAAGAAATTATTTTGTGTAAAAATAAAAAATGCATATATGTATATTTAAATGAAGCTGGCTGAGTTCATTCACGCCCCTTTTCTAGAATATTATAAAGATTTTGTTTAAAAGAATAGCAACACATTGAATGGCAAATCTGCTATATGGGGCATCATACCAAATTTGTTCAAAGGGCTGTCCCACAACAAGAAACCACGTTTAACGAAACGATTAAGAATTCAGACACAGACATTTGCTAAGAATATGTTCTGGTCTATTTAAACCCAACATATTAAATTAGATAGTGATAAGCTAAATATATTAAACATCTAGTGTACTTTCTTTGGGAAGTAGCTGTCCCCCCAACCCTGAGATTTATATTTCAATTTAAAAAGATTTTTTTCAATGGTATAATTGCAAAGATCTTTATAAATAGTTTGAATAGAAGTTGTATGATTTCTTTTGAGAAGGGAAGGAATCTTAACGGGGTAATAATAAGACCTTTTTACTATAGTATTACTATGAAAATTTTTGGGAGAGGAAAAACATCCCAAAATTGATGTTTCCTTTGCTCGATATTTGTACTTAGATATGGTACAATGTATATAAAGACAAGGTTTTGGGAAACATATAACGTTTAAAAATATTCCAACCTGTTTTTGAACCAATCTGGTAGATGGCCCCCAGATTTTGGCCCCCGGAATAAAAATAAATAAAAATCTTGATTCCGAGGTTCTACTTCGTACCAAAGACACAAAACCGCAGGTTTGATAACACCCACAATTCCCTCTGTCTCACGCCTTCACGCTCGGTGCGCTTTCGGAGGTGGTCGGGGTCTCTCTCCGCCCGGTCCCGTACACCGCCCGCTCCTCGGCCTCCAGCCGCCGGTATCGGGTGTGGAAGAAGATCACAAAGCAGCAGGTGAAGAAAGCGCAGAGCCCGGCCATCACCATCATCGGCACTGAGGGGAGGTTAAAAGGTACGACTCTGTTTCAAATGGACGACTTTGTGTCAAAGGTACGACTCTGTGTCAAAGGTACGACTGTTTGTTCCAAAGGTACGACTCGGTGTCAAAGGTACGACTCTGTGTCAAAGGTACGACTCTGTTTCAAAGGTACGACTCTGTTTCAAAGGTACGACTCTGTTTCAAAGGTACGACTTTGTTTCAAATGTACGACTTTGTGTCAAAGGTACGACTCTGTGTCAAAGGTACGACTGTTTGTTCCAAAGGTACGACTCTGTGTCAAAGGTACGACTCTGTTTCAAAGGTACGACTTTGTATCAAAGGTACGACTCTGTTTCAAAGGTACGACTCTGTGTCAAAGGTACGACTGTTTGTTTCAAAGGTACGACTCTGTTTCAAATGTACGACTTTGTATCAAAGGTACGACTCTGTGTCAAAGGTACGACTCTGTGTCAAAGGTACGACTCTGTGTCAAAGGTACGACTGTTTGTTTCAAAGGTACGACTCTGTTTCAAATGTACGACTTTGTATCAAAGGTACGACTCTGTGTCAAAGGTACGACTCTGTGTCAAAGGTACGACTCTGTTTCAAAGGTACGACTCTGTGTCAAAGGTACGACTGTTTGTTTCAAAGGTACGACTTTGTTTCAAATGTACGACTTTGTGTCAAAGGTACGACTCTGTGTCAAAGGTACGACTGTTTGTTTCAAATGTACGACTTTGTGTCAAAGGTACGACTCTGTGTCAAAGGTACGCGTCTGTGTCGAAGGCTCAACTCTGTTTCAAAGGTACGACTTTGTTTCAAATGTACGACTTTGTGTCAAAGGTACGACTCTGTTTCAAAGGTACGACTTTGTTTCAAATGTACGACTTTGTTTCAAATGTACGACTCTGTGTCAATGGTACGACTTTATGTTGACGACTTGACGCCTTTACATCTTCTGCCGCAAACTAAAGACACAACTCTTCAGACTATGCCTCAACTAAAAAGACTAACAAATTGCAGCACTTAAATTGTACTTATAATGGGTCATATCTATAGAAAGTTGTATATCCGGCTTATTTAATGAAATTGCACTTGCTTGTTTCTTGTTCTTGTGAGTTTGTATCCTTATGGTTAAAATGCATTTGTTTTAAGTGGCTTCGGATAAAAGTGTCAGCTAAATGACATGTAATGTAATGTATCTCTGTATCAAAGGTACGACTGCCTGTTAAAGCTACGACTTCATGTCAACATCCCCCAGCAGGTCCCCTCCGTCAGCACGCTGAAGAAGGACCGACTGTGGAATGTGGTGCAAGTAGAAGTTTTACTTTTCTTAGAAACAAATTGTACACCTACCCTTCCAGCTCAGGACAGCGTCCCCACAGGTGGACAGAGGAGAGTCGGCAAGGCGTTTGGTCAAAGCCTGAAGGAGGACGATGTAGAGAACCGACTGGATCTGTCTGTAGAGGATCACAGGTGTGATTAGTGGAGACGACACAATGAGTACAGTCAGATGAAATACTGCATATTGTTTTTGTTCTGACTTTGAGATTTTTCTTGTGTTACATAATAAACTGCTTGTTTCGCATTTCATACAAAAACAGTTCTTTTCCTTTTTGCGCCAGTCAAACTGTTGAGCAGAAATAAAAACACCGGACAGAAGTCATCAGTACCCCGACACGAAGACGAGCCCGGCCGACGTGGCCTCTCCGACCGGGTATGAACACTCCACCGACAGCTCCATGGCAACCGGGTAGATGGAGAAACCAAAAAAGCCGAAAAGAGAGCAGACGACGGCCACGGCGACTTTCTGCTGCTGCATCAGAGCCACCTGAGAGGAGGAGAACAAAGACCTGTGAGCATTTTCCCGTCGCCTGCAGTTCTTCCTGGAACCGCTTCCTTCCTTCCTCACCACGGAGAAGGCGATACACGACAGCGCGCTCAAGCTCATGTTGATCTTCGTCGCTTCTATAAACCTCTTGGTCTTGTCGACGTAGACGCCGAGGAGGATGGCGCCCACGATGCCGGACACGATGAAGAGGGCGCCGCAAACGCCGGCGAAAGTCTGCGGCGGCGAGAGGTGGTGATTAAAGTCATCCAGGATGATTGTATCTTTGTACATTTCTGTTCTGTCAACACGGTTATTCATGCATTTATGAAGTTAATAATCAAATGTATTTAGTCTTTGCTTTTAGACTGCAAATATGCAGCCTGTGTCTTTAACTGCTCGTTTCAAACCACTTGGTCAGGTTTAACACCTCACTGTTCCTCCATCGTCCTCCCGATGTAACTTACGTTGGT
Organism: Gasterosteus aculeatus; assembly: GCF_964276395.1. Lineage (NCBI taxonomy): Eukaryota > Metazoa > Chordata > Actinopteri > Perciformes > Gasterosteidae > Gasterosteus > Gasterosteus aculeatus. Next base: position 3,932,412 of record NC_135691.1, read on the forward strand.
GTACCCCTGCACGCAGAGGATCTGCTCCAGCAGCGTGGAGAAGCAGGTGAACACGGCGATGCCCGACCCGAAGCACAGCAGCAGCACCAAGTAGGCCCGGTTCGTCAGCAGCTGAGGAGACAGATGTGGGATGAGAGTCCAAAGGTCAGGATACTTTTAGTCATTGGATAATATCTAACAAGGCAGTGCCTGGTGGACTGGTCTCTTCTGGAGTCTGAGCTGAAGGAGGTTCTGCTGAACCTGCATGATGTCATCTGGTACCCCAAGAATCCGACCCGGCAGGACCGCTGACGAGCGTTAAGAAGAACTGTACAGAACTATGGGATATTGTCGTTGACAGGTCATCAAAGACTAAACTGAAGAGCAAAACTACCAAATCCCTCTGGAATCTGCATCAGGCAGATTTCCAACCCCTCCCAATGCCCCTCTCACCAATTTGATCCCCTTAAAGAACGGCTCGGAGCTGGAGGAATCGGCACTGGCTGACGGCGGCGTGGGGGGCGAGCTGCTCCGCATCCCCACCGTTGCTAGGACACAGATGATGCATGCCGGGACCGCGTACACAAGCAGCTGGAGGAGGGATGAAACACACACACACACACACACACACAGGTAATGTGATGATGAATGGAGGTTAACACCTAAAATCAAAGACCATTTATCATCATTAGCAGGTGAGCTGCCACAGAGCCAGAGTTCGGCTGCTGCAGTTTTCTACATCAGCTGCTGCAATCCCACAATGCCCCGTGGGAATCCTCCAATTCTAGGTCAGCTGATATCTTTTTCCTTTCAGTGGACGGTGACAGAAAGGATCCCAGTGAAATTCAAGACATTACAGATTATTATTTATACCTCTGCTAGAGATTGACTATTTGGTTCCAACAGTTAAAACCAAAGGAGTACATGAAAAAGAGGCTGAAACTATTCAGCTGAGCTACCGGTTTGCATCTACAACCTGATCCCAGTCAGTTGAGCTTACCAGGTACGGGATGCGTTCAGGTGTTTCAGCAATCAGGGGGGACGAGAGGCTGGCGACAAGGATGCCCAGAGGATTGGCTGAGGAGGGAAAGGAGAAGTGGAGCAGAGGGTTACTCTCAGCTTATTGAAATGAAAAGTCACTCTGTGCTCTCAGAGACAGAATCGTGTGAAATAGATACCAAACAAGAATAGTCCAGCCAATGGTTTGTTACAAAGATGTTAATTAACATAGATTCAGGCATCTTGTGCTCGTGGAGTCCGACATGAGGCGCAAAATCAATCGCTGTTGCACTGTTGATAAGTTACAATTGCAACAACTTCAAAGAGCGACACTGCAAAGCCCACAAAACTGAGGTGGACACACAGACGTTCAGGAGAAGCTCAAACAATAAACCCCGGTGTGTCTGGTGTGTATGGCTGTTTTCCCAGAAGGTAGATCACTCACACATGGAGGCCATGGTGTTGGCGATGGCGCGCTGGTGCTCAGGGAACCAAAGGGCCGCCATCTTGGTGGGGGCGAAGATGATGAGGGGCTGAGCCAGGGCGCCGAGGGTCTGGCCGCACATCACCAACAGGTACTTGAGTGGAAAAGCCGGCCCCTTCTGCACGAAGGCCCCTAAGAAGCGCAGCAGAGCCCCGGCCATGTTGAGCCAGGCTCCCAGAATCAGCTGCAGAGGGAAGAGGGCGTCGGGTCACAATGCCGCAGCAGAGTGAGACATTCTGCTGTCATTTTGTGTGGGTACAATATGTCCGAATATGAGCTGCTCCGTGAGGGATTAACCCTTACCGTGGTCCGCAGCCCGAGGGTGTCCAGCATCCACGTGGTCCCGAAGCTGAGCGGGATGGCCACCACCATGTAGACCAGGGACAACCAGTTGATTTGCTCCAGAGAGGCCCCCAGGAACTTGGCGGACTGGTCTGCTACTGGTGCAAAGGTCAGCCATAACTGGGAAAACACGTGTGGAGATTTGTTCAAAACTTGAGCTGCGTTATTTAATAATAGAATCAGTTCTTAGAGCCTGTGATATGAATTTGAGGTACAGATATATTATACCAAATTATATTATTGTACAGGAGGGGCGGCTTTAATTATGAAATACTTTGATTCTGGCTTAATATGCAAATGTTACATAATAAGGATATGATTCAAATCTTATTTTCTTAAAAAAATATATATATATACACACACCATTTTTTAAATCTGCAAGACGTTATCTAATTTCATAAAATATGTTTATTACAAGTTAGCAGCAAAATTACATTTTTCAGTTTTTCTTCTTTCTGTCACTCCTTTTGAAACAGTCATGTGACCTGGACACAAAGAGGAAATGGCTCAACTTGCTCGGCTCATGTGAGAGAGAAATGGTTTGGACATTTTCATGCTACCGAACAAACACACAAACAGACAAACAAGTCTCTTTGTGGTGTCCTTTTATTTAAGACAAACTTAAATGCAGGACTACTAATGTATTGTTTTCACTGCTCAGATTTAGATGTAAAAGGTTTAGTGTAAAGCGGCATTCCGAACAATACATTGAGAAAAAAACTAAATAATAACAAAGGTTTAAAATTCCACATCAATACTTTGCAAACATCTTTGGCTATTGATGCCTTTAAGTCAGACGATGCCGCTGCAGTTACGTTATCTCCTGAATGTCATGTGAACTAGTTTGTCCCTTGGCGGAGGAGAACCTGTTAACCCGGCTGCATTCTGCACTTCTGGGCTCGTATACCTGCGTTTCTGGGTGTCGACATCTAGTTTTTCCAACATGTGACTGAATGAGAAAGTATCTCTTTGGCAGCAGAGGAAGAAGAGATTCATCCTTCAATCCACAATAAATTAATCTACGGTTTACTTCAAACTGAGACTCAAATTAAATGCAAGAACAAGCATCTAAAAACCTAAATATCTATATTTTGTACTGCTTAACCACTCTTCATTCAACGCACATTTAAACTACAATGAAAACACTTGTACTCTCAGTCACTACAGAGCCAATAAATACATCTTGTAAACATGCAATGTGCAGGAACCACGTAGCTGCAGTGATGAAGACTTTGCCGGCCAATCGGATTTGTTTCATGGATCTAAAAGCAAGTCACACACTAGAACCAAAGATCTCATGTAAAGTCGATCGCACTCGTCTGGAGAGAAGCTTGTAAAATCAGCTGCTAAACTAAACGCTGCAAGCACAAAGGCAGCAGCAGCTGGACAATAAAGAAAACCTCCTTCATGCAGAGGGAACGTAAGCGGGTCAGCTGAGCTGAACTCACACAATGGCGGTCCTGTCTCCTATGGGGTTTAAAACGTTCACACATTCCTCCTCTTCTTGTACGGTAGTGTGGAAAGAATCAGGCTTCAATGCTTCTCGGCGTGTATGATATATATATATTTCATTCTATGAAAGCTATCCAGTTTCAACACATTTTGAAAATATCAAATATTGGTCTCAAGAGCAATGCGAGCAAATGAACGGACTACAAAATACTATTAAAAAAGGTATTCAAACGTTATAACAGAATAGATTTATTTATTTTTAACCAACATGTAAGCTGCTAAGATAATCAAAAGACTTTAGTCCGGGAATATGTGGCTACACATTTATGTAACGCTATAAACATGTTATTTGACAAAAAAAATGTTATTCTTTTAAATACTATATATATAATATTTAATATACATATGGTACTTCCCCTGGAAGTGAGCCTTAGCGTCATCGGTGAGTATCAAGGGAGAATATAACCCTCAAGTTTCAGTTAAGGGCAAAAAACACTTTCAATTATCACAAAAAAATGGATTCTTTCCAACAATGTGTCACAACACAAAACAAACACCAAATATCTTAATAAATAAATAAAATCAGTCTGATCAAATATTAATACCGTTCAAAACAAGCTTATGTTAATTGAGAGTGTATTTAAAAGCCTAATGGGGAGTGGATTTCATCAACCTTTACGAGTTATATCTTTAACTCTTTTAAATGAAGTGTCCGGTCTTACATTAAAGTCTTCCCCCATACCGAGCAGCTTTTTGTGGATGGACACTGACACACATGCCTCTCACAACTCCTCCTAAATCTGATCAACAGGACAAAAACCCAAAGTGATTGATGTCAGACCGCCTCGTCAGCTGTTATTTGCCACATCGTGGATGATCGTCGGCCAGCTGAGCCTCCTTTGTGAGCAGGGAACAGCGGCCCCGTGGAAACAAAAGCTCCCACAGAGAGAGGACCAGTCCCACGGGAGCCCACTCAATATTCAATGACAACACCCGCGGGGATTTATATCAGATCCGGCACACACGAGGAGGCCCCACATGTCGTCTACCAGCACCGCTCCGGTTCAAACATATCTGCCCCCCCCCCCCCCCCCCCCCCCCCGCTTCTGTATTCTCCATCCATCTCTGGAAAAGCATTTTCAGATATCTGAGGGAGCTGTCACTTAAACTATCATTTAAGCGGCAGATACTATTGTGTGCATGAGGAGTTCTTTAAGTGGAGATATTATCAATAACCTTTTAAAAGGCCCCAAAGGCTTTACATTTTGTATGAGAAATATAAGTACGTAATTTTTACGTAATCAAGTACGGCACTTAAGTACAATTCTGAACTTGGGAAATTTGGGAATATTCTTCTTTTTACAGCATCTGTTTATGAATACAAAATATGAAACAAAAATGAATCATAACGATTTATCCACATCAAGTAATTTCTAAACTGTGACATTGGTGATGAATGTACATGACTGCATAACTCATTATGATCCAATCATAATGATAATACATTATTCTAAAATGAGCCATTTTGCAAAATTTACTTGCATTGATTTATATATTATTCATTCACTAACCATTTTGTTTTGTGTGTGTGTGTTTTACAAGAACACAAGCATTACACTTGTAACAGTATTGCTACACTGTTGTTATTTTTTTACTAAACTACAGAATCTGATTATTTAAAAGTTAAAGGTTTAAACTTTAAATTTTAGTTTGCGACATTTGGGTTTTAATGCTAATCAAGGTCAATATTAATTATTGAACATTATTTCTGCATCCCCGCATCTTGACGACCCGCAAAAACAACTTTTTCCCTGAAAACTAAAGTTTCTCGCAGTTGGTGTTTAGCTGACTTAAATGAACTTTAACTAACGTTAGTTAGCCGTGGTTGACCGTGGAGTTAACTCTAACGTTACTTAACGCTAACATCTCACCGTGGCGTTGGAGCAGTTTAACAAACACAGGACCAACAGGACGAACCACCTCCTCTTGTAGACTTTAAAGGACAAAAGTTTCTTCAGCTCGGCGTCTGGTGTCCTCGGAACCGGGGAGGAAACCGAGGAGGACACCGTCTGGACCTCGGTGTCGGGACCGGCAGCATCCTCCATCGGTATTTTCGGCGTTGCCCAAGTTTGCCGGTTCAGCTAGCAAAGTTAACGTCTACTGTAGCTAACGTCAGCTAGCCGCGTTAGCTACACTGCACAAGTGACTGAGGCATTCAAAGTTGTTGTTTTTCACTACTACCAACAAAAAAAAACGGTTTTAATCGTTAAAACAAAACGCTGTAAATCCATTGTGTTGTCTCTTGAAGCGTCACGAAGTAAACGGACACCGGGAAAATTTAACGGCGGGGCGAAATGTCTTTATGATTCACGAGCGTCTCACTGTACCACACATCAAAGATCTTCTCTGGTCAAGATGAGCACCTCTGCCCTTAAAACCACGGCCCGGGATAAACACGTCTATGCCAACGACTCCCGTAGTTTTTAGGCACGAATCACTTGCAAATACAAAATGTCAAGCATGACAACGTGTGGCTGTTGGTAGAAGAAGGACTCTTATCGCCCTTATTTTCAGTTAATTTGTGTCATTTGGGTTTTTCTGAGAACATCAGTGACCAGTGGTTTATCTCGTATCTCAACACTTTGTCTTTGCCTCCTTGAGTCTCCCTCCAGAAAAATTCCAGTCTACTCTGATTGGCTTGCAAGATAGATAAGATATTGCTGCACAAAAAACAACTTTAAAGGTTAAAAGAAGGGATCGCTAGTATCGTGCAATTGGGGTTCAACAAAAGTATAAGAAAATCTGGTCTGCACATTTTAAAAAGCTCATGAGCTGTCCCGCCAACATGTGTGCGAAAGGAAGGCCGCGTGCAACCAAGGAGCGTAGAGGACAACATTCTTTCATTTCGAGCTGAAATGTAGATCAGTGAAAGTATAGGAAGTAGAATACAATAATAATACACAAACAAATTAGAAGTGTCTTAAAATTAAACACTGAACTATGTAGGCCAAATACGCAAAGGGAATATCTGGTTGCCATTTGCACTTTTGTATCAAACATGACTCTGATAACTGCCGGTTAGAGTCATGCTCTTAATTATGCTCTGAAGTTGCATTGGTAAATAATAAAACGCTGAAATTAACTGTTATTGTCTGGCTTGAAAAAGGTTCCTTTTTGTACCTGGTAAAAAGAAGGGAGTGAGAGGTCTTCACTTCTTAAACTTTTCAAAGGCCACCGGGAACAACATCACAACTCCCGCCTCCTTCTTCAACCCTTCGGAGTCTCTTACACCACGTCAGGATTTTCACGAAATCTATGAAACGAAAGTTACACTCAGTGAAAAGTGAAACTCTTTTATTTTGGCCGTTTGTGTATTGTCAGCGATACACATGAACTGCCACTATAACTTTAATTTAAAAAATAATAATGGTCATAGTAATGATGCATGTTACTACTGTTGGAGTAGTACTTTTTCATGATCTCAATAAATCACAACCTTTTTTTAAAGAAAAAGACAATCTTGATTTGTTAAGTTGAAATCAGAGGAAATATTTTTCGATTAATACATGTTGTTTATCGAGAATCTCCAGGTTGTTGAAATGGTTAAAACATAAATGATAATTGAGCTATTAAAAAGCGAGAAAACTGAAACCTGGCATTTATGTCACTGGGATCTTTAGTTGAAGCTCCTTTGGCATCAACCACATATACTCCAGACATCTTGGCCGTGACGCTCAAGGGATTTTCCGTCGTTCTTCTCTGCAGATCTTCTTGAGCTCCATCATTTCGGATGAAATAGTTTGCTTATGGTCGGTTGGGCTCAAGTTGTCCACGAGCCTCTCGTGTGTTGTGGCGACGTTGTACTTTTGGGTCATTGTCCGGTCGAACGCTCGACCTTCCTCAGAGTCTGGGGATTCTGACGATGTGGACCAGGGTTTTTTTTTTTTAATCCAGGACATATATCTACTTGGCTCCATTCACCTTTTCCCCCAGCTGTGGGGACTAGACCCACAGTCCCCGCTGCCGAAAATCACTCCCACCTGTACGTGGAAGCCAAACCTCTCTGATTCTCTCTCAAGCATCTTGATTCTCACGGTCGGAGAGGCTTTTCATGCAAATTGCAAGCGGCATTTTATTTGTCTTTAGAGCTGGTTGTTCCAATGTAAAAGTAATACAAAACTATTGTGGCAACCTTTCCTTAAACCCGGCGCCTCCTCACCATCCTGTCTGTGGCTTCTCATATGCATCGCATGCATCATATAGACGTGTAGCTCTCTGAACCCTGTCCAATCATCCTGTGCATTTACCCCAGGTTGACTCCAATCAAGGTGTAGAAGCAGCTCAAATGTAATCAAGTGAAAGGGAAGGAGCCTGAGCTGAACTTCAGACGTCACAGGGTTTAAACACTTGTGTCCATGTGATATTTCAGCTTTTTCCTTTGCATCAACATCAGTACAGAAAATAGAAAATGCAAATAACAGAAGACATTCACTCTGCAGCCGGAGGCTCCATGTTTTCAGAGGACCCGTCTCAGGGGAATTTCTTGAGATTTGGCATGAATCCGCTTTGACCAATCTGTTTTGGAGGTCAGAGGTCACCTTGACCGCACATAAAGACCATAATAATGAATTAGCTGATTATGGCGGCTGACAGCAAAATGCGTGAAGAAATGCTTACTTCCTAAAGGTCGACCTCCGGGTCATCGGTTGAGGAAAAGCAATAGTTGTATTTCACAGTCAGTTCATATGGAATCCAGAGAAAACAATTGCTCCAAGGAATGATTAAATCCATATTTAATGTCTTCAGGCTTTCATAAGCACTGTCCCAAACAGCTTAGAGAATATGGTTTGCATAACTCAATATACTTTAATTCAGAAACATGTCAATGTGGCGAGAGGAGTCACGTGTTGCAGCCGGGTCACGTCCTCTCAGGAGGCTTTTCATTGGCTCATTCGCATTCCTGAAAGATGGCATCTTGTTCTAGTCCTAGTTCTCCGCCACTGTATTCGGGGCCTAAGAATCACACTTAACTAACCGGTAACTCGCTCTTTGGCCTCTTCGTGCAAAACTCGCCAGCTCTCGGAAATGACTCAGAACCTGATTGAGTTAATGTAACCACAGCAACTGAAAGGGGTTTCAATCGAGTTACTGCACATCCTGCGCTAAAAAGAGTAAGAGGAGATTCTGCATTGTGGTGAAAAACTAAAAAACCTGGCTGCACCGTGAGGTCTGAAACCTCCGAGGGTCAACAGATACTGAAATGCAAAGAGTCTCTTTTCTTACAGGATTGTGTACTGCAGCTTTAAGGAATTAGATACAGAGTTTATTCATATTTTACTCAACTTTTTGCTGTATTTTAAATGCTGTTTTTCAGTTTTCTTAACACGTTGATATATCTTATATAATGATATCAACTGGTTATTACTGATATAATTGGTACCTTTTGCATATGTTTGCTGTGTTCCTCAGGTGGAGCTGAAAGCGTTGCTTTGGGGGAAAAGAGAGGTCTGCAGCACCTTGATGAGCCCGCTAACTGGGCCCTGCTTGATGATGGACGGTGCTTCAAGTATTTGTTTTACTTATAAACCAGTTTTTTTTCCGCATTTCGTATTTAAAGATGTGCATAAACCTGGCATAATAAATAAGGTTGAATAAAGTGTTGCCTCTTTTTTCTTATTTTTGGTGAAAAGACACTTTTGGTTTTGGTGATACCACTTAATCTACTTGGTGGAGCTTCCAGTTGTTACAGTTCATGTATATTTTTGTGCTCTTTACATTTGAATACAGCTTCGTTCTTGACATAAGACAATGATTTAGAATCTTCTGATCATCTTCAAAAAGTATTTTTCATGAGCTCACTACCAGTATATCATGAAACCACGTGTGAATTCTCTTTAACTTTTGTGAAACGCCATAACTGAATACTTGTTCGAAAAGGATCCATCCGAGGAGACAAACGCACCGGGACATTGCAGCTCTATTTGTCCCCCAATGAAAACAACCATCGATGCGCTATTTCCTTAAAATGAATAATGAATGATACACTCAGCGGATCGATTTTGAAAACGAGTTGCACTCATCAACCCCCCCCCCCGCTCTCTCTCTCTCTTCCCCTCCCTCCTCGCTCGCTGTCTGCGCACTGCGCATGCGCGGCGCTGCTCCGGTACTGCTGCTTCGGCCTGTTCCGCGGCCGCTCGGTCATTTTCGCCTCTTTGTTGTACTGGTAGTGGATTTAACTCGGATTCAACCCCAATATCAAGCGGACCGTGCTGCTCCCAACCAGGTTAGTTCCTCCAACTGGACTTGTCCCTCCCGCGTTCCGTCCCCGGTCGGGTCTATCGCCGGTTTACGGTCCCGGTTCGTGCCCCCCGCCCCCCACCTACCCTCCGCGCCTCCTCCTCCTCCTCATTTTTTCGCATGTCTCTTTCCGCTTGGTGCTACGGGGCATGCTATGCGTGTTCTTCTGTGTGTGTGTGTGTCTGTGTGTGTGTGGCGGCGCCGGGGCCCGGCCGTTGCACACCGGGCTGGAGGGGGGGTACGGAGGTTTCTGATGTGAGGTGTGTGTGGGGGAGACGTGCATCGTAACGCTAGCCGGTGGATGCACACGGTTAGCTGCCCCCGGGGGGGGAGGAGGGGAGGAGGGGGAGGAGGCTCCTCCGGCGGCCGCCGCCGCGCTGCCTGTCTCGTCATGTTCTTAAAGGCTGTTGTTCCTCTCGGACCGACACCCGGTCCTTGTTTCCCGCTGAGCCCGAATGTTCTTGACGGAACCCCCCCCACCCCCAAAGACCCTGGTCCACCATTAGGCTAACCTCGCCCCCCTGCCGTCCAAAGTTCAGTGTGTGTGTGTGCGTGCGTGTGTGTCTGTGTGCGCGCGTGCATGAGGTTTAGATTAAATCAAGACAGAAAGTTGGTGCATTCTTTTCTTGTTTCGGGTGCAGGTTGAACCTTAACCAGACCTCTGCAGCGAGGAGTCCTGTGGCATTGGGTTTTTTTGGGAGGGGGGGGGTATGCAGAAAGCAGCCAACAAGTTTGTGCAGTTTCTTTTTGTTTGTGTGTGTGTGTGTATGCTCACCTCCACACATTAACTGAACCAGGCTCTTCACCTTCTGTGGTTTTCCAAAACACTCCTCACCTGGCGGGGGGGGTCGTAGAGGCGCACGGAGGTGTCCAGTGGGCTTGATGTGGTCGTCCGCATGAAGTGTACCGGGTCTCGACCACACGCGCGTTCCAACACCTCTCTCACTCTGACCCGTGGAGGATGTTCTCACAACCGAGGAGACTCGAGTGACGTTTCTGAGGATTGACACGGTTTAGTTCCCAGCGGTTGAAGTCTTGAGCTGAGAACATATACGGTCAGTAAGATGTGTGGACTTGAGATTCAATCGAGGACAGTTTACTGCTTCGCGGGCAAAAACAAAAACACATCAGACGTTCAGAGCCGATAGGAAACCAATCTTCCGTGGAGCAGGAACAGGTGAGACACGTTGCAGAGTCCGTGCCTAAAATCGACAAACAAAGACGTCTGTCCATCTTTTGCACCCCCCCTTCCTCCCTGCCCTGCATTAAATCACAATTCTGTGCGTTTGAGACAGCGTGTTGTTTCCACACCTCGAGGCCCTCTGCAGAACCTCGCTGCCCAGAGACCACCCCCCCCCCACACACACACCTAGCGTGTTGTTTCCACACCTCGAGGCCCTCTGCAGAACCTCGCTGCCCAGAGACCCCCCCCCCCCCACACACACACCTAAGTGTGACCCGTCCCTGCCGGAGACGTATCATATGACACGGCTGTTGCATAAGACGGCCCGAGCCGAAGCTGTCACGTCAGGTTTCTGCTGACTTTGCAGGGTAAAACCTCGAGTGACCTCTGACCTCAAGTCGAACAACATCTAACGTAGATTTCTACTGCAGACCCTACAGCGTACGCCCCCTCCCCGGCTGCTTGATAACAAGGGGGGAGGTAAACTAGAGGAGATGCATCTTTTACCCCCCTACGTCTGTGGCAGGAAGTGATCCCCGGCAGCTTCCTAAAGGAGCCGGTTTCTCCCCCTCAAACATTTAACGGGACGTAGAAGGCGGGAAGTAGATCACACGTACGAAACGACATTCGGACAGTCGAGGACGCATCGCATCTGAAAAAAAAAAACCTCCACGGGGGTTCTTTATAAGATGTGAAAGTGCTGCGCAGCCGTCTAGGATTCTTCAAGTTCTTCATCAGATTCTTCATGTTCTCCGTTTGGAGCGTTGCTGAACCTGCAGGACCTTCCTGGCGGGCGCTGGCTGACCTTTTGTGACCCATCGACTGACGGTTCAGATCTTTTTTAGAACTCTTCATTGCGAGGATGCGGCGGCCCGAGGGCAACGTACCACACGCAGAACAGAACGAATCTCGACAGGCCGAGAGATCGAACGTACGGCAAGAAAACCCTCTGAACCCGAGTGATGGCTCATTTTCTAGAGTAGATATTTAAACTAGAGCACGAAATGAGAACAAAGATGTTTTTTTTTTCTGCATTCAGATCATAAACTCTACTCTAGTCAGCACGTATAGAAGCTGTAAGACCAGAGGAGGAGTCAAAAATACACATTAAATCGTTTCAGAATATAAATAATTAATATGAAATCGCTGCAGAATGTAGAGAATATCCATTACATTAGTTTTGAATGTAAAGAATACACGCAAATCCGTGCAGAATGAGGTCCTCGGGGCGGGTGGGGGGGTCACGCTGACTCTTCCCTCTGCAGGTGAGATCCACGGGCCACTGGTCGTATGTTTTATGTCAACATCTCATCCGGTTTTTTGAGCGTTTAAAGGCTGCGGCCGGCTCTCATGTTGACATCAGAAACTCCAGCTGAAGGACGGGGGACACCAGGTCTCTCCTGTCCCTCTGCTCCTGTCCTGCACCGGAGTCCCTCTCCCGGTTCTCTTTGGCTTCAGTTTGTCACGTGGAGAGTTTCTCTTTCGGATCTGAGGGGACGTCACCTTCCATCTCCACAGCACAGGTTCCACACGCTGGTTCTCCATCGGATTTATTGGCTTGTTTCTGTTGCTGAAAACATCCAAACTCCGGCTTCTTGTTCATGTTAGTTAGTTGGAGTAGTTGGTTGATTTTGAGTGTTTATTATGTTGTCTTCTACTGGGGGGGGGGTTTGGGTTTTAACGCTCTCAAATGTGGAAATATATCCCTCATTATTGCAGCAATTTATGCCTGTTGCGCCTTCTTTGTAATAACAAGTGGTTATTACACAAGTTGCTCTAACAAAGCGTCCTTCTTCTAGTGAGAATATACATGAAATATGAGGCTTTTGTGCACTTATGATATTTATTTGAATGCACTCAATCAGCTCTTTGTTGAATGACTCACGGGACACGTGATTGGTCGACACAGTTTCTTTTTCTTACTGGCGTGTGTGATTCATCAATTTGAAACCAGAGATTTTTTTTTTTTTTTCTACCACCACCGCTTGTTGTTCGGCCACAATCTCAGCCGGCGTGAAGGAACCAGGCGAGAGTTTGGTTGACTGACAGCTGTTTTGAAATGATGCAAACCCTTTTTTTTTTTTTTTTTTACACAGTGATCGATCACTCGATCGCTGAGCATTCGACTCGTTCATCAAGGGAAGAATCGCTCACTTTTGCCCCAATTCGAATGTTTATTCTTCTTGCCCCTGGTTTGCTTCTCCCCCCTTTTGTACAGGAAATACTTGTTGCTGGCGTTGCGTTGCCAGTGCGTTGGGGGGAGAAGACGCGTGGGGAGTGGAAGCCTCCGGGCGCGAACAGACAGGAAGAGAAATGTCCTCTACAGAAACACGCTTCCATTCTGGGATTTTCTTTATCTGTTGTATTTCGGTTCAGAATGAAAGTGAATTAGTTTCATCAGTTCGACTTTGTACTCGTGAAACGTTATCGGTTGGTCCTTTAGCTGTTTAGCAGCTTTTATTAATATTCTGTTATCCATCCACAGAAATAAGCACTCGACATCCAGTCGCCCCCCCCCCCCCCCCCCCCCTCTCCCCCCTCTCTGCAGGAGGTGTGGGTGGTGTCTGCAGAAGGGCGGTGTTCAGATAAAACAAGCGCTCCCTGGGTAAATAGAAGTGTTAAATGGCGCAGGTGGAGGAAACTCCGTCAACGGCGGCTGACGCTGACGTGGGAGATTCTTGTCCGTCTTTCATTGTGACGGAATCTTGAATCTGCTTCGGGTTCCTGGTGGAGTTTTGCAGATACTCGTGGTCATAAACGTTGTTCCTCCCTTAAGGGATCAGATCTGATCCAGCTCCACCTCTCTTTCTCTCTCGCTCTCTCTCTTTTGTAAGAATGAATTATTATGATTATGATGTGTTATATAATTATTTAGCTATATGTAGGACAAATTATGTGATGTATTTTGTAGATATCCCAATAAATCTTTTCGTTGAGCACGGCATCGTGAACTAAGGGATTTCCGAAACTAATTGGTTTAAATCTGCTGAAGTTTTTCTTTGAGAAAAGGGGATTTTATTTTGAAAAGAATGCAAGCATCAGTCCAGCCGGAAAACACACGTAAAAAAAGGGAGTAACCTCTCGTATGATATCAAAGGAGCTGTATAATACCCAAAAAGTTGTATAATAACCACCTGCTTCTGAAGTGCGTTCGCTCTTTTTAGGTTTTAATTGCAAAATGAAAACCTTCAAGTGATATAAATATAAAGAAAAACTAATGTATTTAGCTCTTCACTGACTTCACTTTTCCACAGATAGAGAATGATTTTAACTAACTACACTGGAAGATTCCCAAGAGCAGAATTGTCTTCATTCTTCATCCAAATTGAGTTGTTTTGTGCTTATCATCTTCAAACGCCCATCGAACCGTTTCCTCTCGCCTGCTAACAGCTGGCGTTCGATGCGATTGATCCGTCCGGCGGCAGATTTGATATTTGGCCTTTTTGATTTGTGTTGAAGGGCCGCCGCTGGTTTTCCCAGAGCCTCGACACGCCTCATGATTCCTTTCGATGTCTCCTCTGCACGGCGTCCTGCGCACGGCGTCCTGCGCACGGCGTCCTGCGCACGGCGTCCTGCCCAGAAACGTCATTCTCTCGTCCCAGCCTGCAGAAAGTAATGAGCAGTGCTTCCACATCTGGCTTCCTGTTCCCCTCTCGGTGGATTCCGCCTCCACGTGGCGCTCATCTCCTCGGTGCCGCGAGCGCCGCCGTGACGTCATCACACGGTTTCCCCTGTCTGCGCTGCGGCTCAGTCAGGACCCGCGAAATCTGCTCAACGCCTCGATATTTCAAACACGACAAGCGGCATCAAAGTCACAAGGCAGCAGTTACTTATTTTTTTGTAAAACATGTAACGCACAAACTGAATTCTTCAGTGGCAAAACAACTGCGGTCACATTATCCATTTTTGGCCTTTATCAATAATGAACAAGTACATTATTATATTATTAAGTGTAAATCAAAATATCCCTGAGGCCTTCAACGATTAAAATATTTGAAATTGTCCAGTTTTATCTGCAGAGAAGAGGACGATGCGGAGAAAACCGAACCCCAATATTTATATATATATATATATATATAATATATATTTAAGCATGAAATATCAGTGATATGTCGTCAGTTTGGTTATTAGTATTTACATGATGAAATATTTGATTCTTCATCAATAGTAATGTGGATTTAAGTGAGTTCGGGCAACTGCTGTAATGCATGTTTAAAAACCAGCACCTGATCCCACCTCACACTGTTGATATCGTATTGATTTATTGCGCCGCGGCTGCACGCGGGACGATTATTCGGAGGAGAGCTGCGTTGCATCTTCACAACATGCAGCAAAGAAATTTGACATTTGGAGGTGGAGACAACGGGCACATGCAGCTCCTCCGCCTCGTCTCTGTTTAATCCGCGCGCCTCTGTCGGCGGTCTGCAGGCGAAGCGCGGAGTTGACTCGGCCTCATTTCTGTTTTTTCGAGGCAGCTTTTCAGCTATCAACCCATCAATCTGCTACGCTGAGATAAAATCTAAACGGTGAAATCCCGGCGCCCTCTCGTCTGTGCTGCTGGATGCTCGGTCCATTACACAGCCTCACGTTTCGGGGGGAAAAAAAGAAGCAGGAGCTGTGGCTTCTTGGCGGCTTCCGTTGAAGGAAACCATCACTCACCTTTCCAACGCCGACTTTATACAAACATTTGAATTCTTGCAACTACTTTTTTTGTGCTGAATACATTCATTTAATGACTTACTTTGACTCTTTGTTGGCTTCTCTGGTTTGCCGAAATGAGTCGAGGGTGTCGGCGTCATGAGTCCCAGACCTCTGAACCTCGAGGGCAACTGTGTTCGGAGGAGTTTATTGATGTCTGCGGTTGTGAAAGGCATCGGGTGCAGCGGGTGCAGCGGGTGCAGCGGGTGTAAGCGGGTGTAGCAGGTATGGTTGTTCAGGGGGCCCTATAATTTATCTGAGGACACGTGATGACAAAGCTGCATTCTCTCTAGTCACCACCAGGGGGCGACGCCTCTGGACCCATAGAAGTCTATGAGAAAATGACTATATTTCTCTCTGGATTTATTCCCTCAAACATTGTAAATCGTTACAGTTTCAAGCCTTCTTACAGCAGGATGTTCATTTACTATATTGTTCTGAAAAGTCGCAGCAATGTGCCATAATCGCACAATTTAGCCGATAATGGCGCAGGGGTTGAGATAGTGAACCGGGAGCTGCAAGGTTGGCGGTCCGAGCCCCGGCTGCCCCATGTCCTATGTCGAAGTGTCCCTGAGCAAGACACCCAACCCCTAATTGCTCCCCGGTCAAAACATGTAAAAAGCCATGGGTTAAAACTGCAATGTAAGTCGCTTTGGATAAAAGCGTCAGCTAAATGACCTGTAATGTGATGTAATGTAATTCTCACCGCAGGGGAAACCACTCCTTACAAATCATATTAACGGCAGTTTAATTGGTAGGTGACATATGTGCGTAAACGCTTGGATTAAAATAAAAGGTTCCTCATACAAGCTGTCAAGGTGACGTTTGACAGCTTGTATGATTCACAATGAGAATCATCAATCGGATCTCTACTGAGCTCTATTGTGCGTTTCGCTCTTTGTTTGTGACTCGACTCCTTTTTGGTTCCAGTGTTGATCTTCGCTGTTGCAGAATGCAAGTTTCAGTTATTTCATCACCAGCTTCCCCTTTTTCGGACCCCGGAGGACGCCGTCTGGGGGCGTCACGCTTCGAACAGCTGTTTAAACGCAGATAAACACGCCGGCTTTGACCGTCTGACCTCTGGCTGTATTTAATTTGTGGAAAATAACATTTTTTTAACAAGCTGCTGTAAGTGAACAGGGTCTCGGGTCGTGTGGGTCGCTCCACTCTCCTGGGAGGTCGTCGGGTCCGGAGATCAACAACGGGATCGACTCGGGCGTCGATGCTGCGACCTCGGGTGAGCGTCGTGAACACACAGGTTGTGTTTGTGATAACTCTCAGTCTTAAGTCATTAAGTGTGAGCTTTTTATAAATGTTGGTATCCAACAGCGTTTCACAGCTGCTTCTGTTTAAACCAAAGTGGCTCAACTTTATTGTGAAAAGGAGCGGCGAGGACGAACTCTGCCGGTTAAAGTATCACAGTGAACCATGTTGGACCCTTTTGATTAAATTCAGATCTAGGCAGATTAAAATCTCTTTCTTTCTATTTGACCTTTTTTAATAACGTCGGGAACAAAGAAAAGCTGCAAACGGTCTCATTTGAGACGCTGCAACCACAGAAGATTTGACAGGTTATCTTTAGACTTCACGCTGAGTGGAAACCTAAAAAGCACCAATGCTCCGAGGGGGGTTGTCATTTTCTTGGTAAAGATGTACTGAACAGGAAACCGAAGAACCGTCTGTGAAATGGCCCCTCCGCCCCCCCCCTGCCCCCCAGTATTTATACCTGTCAGACGGGAGCTCGGCCGTCTCTCCGCGTTTCCCCGTCAGCGTCACTCTCGGCCTCCACGACCTCGACTCCAAAGCTCAATTACCGTTGCTGCTTCTTGGCAGCGCGCTCGGCCTCCTGGCCGGCGGCAGTCTGCTTCTCTTTGCATGGCGTCTATTGTCGACCCCCCCCCCCCCCCCCCCCACCCCCTCCCTAACTGTGTGTGTGTGTGTGTGTGTGTGTGACAGTACGGCGGATGTGTGAAGGCTTACAGTTCAGGCAAACCTTTTGTGTGTGTCGTTTTTTTTTACTATGTGTGTGTGGCCCAGGGGAGTGTGTGTGTGTGTGTGTGTGTGTGTGTGTGTGTGTGTGTGTGTGTGTATTGAAGTGAAGCCAAAGCTCCCGCCACAAGAAGAGGCCTCTCCTCCTCCGTCCACGGATGCCGGCCTTCAGTGTCCGTCGCTCCAGCTGGCAGCCAATTTATACCGAGGCCAAACACTCCAATCCCCACAGGCGGGCCAACAGGGGCTCTTTGTGATGCCAGAGTGTGTGTGTGTGTGTGTGTGTCTGTGCTTATCAGCGTCACTGAGACAGTTGCTCAGCTCATAACCGACTGTAAATGTTGCTAATCTGCCGACTTGGCTGCATCCAGGCGACTCGTATCAGGACGTTAGGAGAGCTAAACAACGGCGTGAGCGAGCGGGAGGTTGTTGAGGTAACGCACGCCGTGGCTGTTAGTGAGGCTTTGAAATAGATTCTGGGCAGAGGTCACGCTGTCTGATATTTTGATATCTTTGCTGTTGTTTCTGTTTCACCTGTGGCCTAACCGGTTACATACGCTTCCGTCGCAGTACTCGGATGATTCATCGATGTGTGTCTTGAGTCCACAATCTGATGCACAAATGAGGCGGGTGAATTAGTTGTGGGTTTTGCGATGACCTTTTATTGCATATGATTTTAAATGTAACTTTGGCCAGTGATGCTGCTGGAGCCTCACGTGATGTCATATCGTCCACGTGCATCAGAGGACACAAAGAACCAGCACACCTGTGGGGCGGTTGAAGTGCATCCCACCTCGGCTCTGCAGACACGTTTCATTTAGTTTATTGGCGTCTTTGAGAATCTCTTTTTGAGAAGTTCCCTTCTCCCTTTGGGGTCTGTTAACAATGACGGAGTGTCAACTTTTTCTGCAGGATGTTTTCTCCCCCCCATTTAAACCGGCATGCACACCTGGATTTAGGAAACAGCCAATAGGAAGGCTGCTCTTGGAAACTCCCTTAGTGGTCAGATTGAAGACAATCAATGCAGGGGTCTAGTTTTCGATTCCAAAGTTTATCCAAAGGTGGTGTGTGTGTGTGTGTGTGTGTGTGTGTGTGTGTTAGAAAGGATGTTAGGAAAACATTCTCATGTTTTACTGCAGTGTCAATCATGTCATCTTTTTAACCTCTCCTGTAATATCTCCACCCCCCCATCAGGCACCAATGAGAGGCTCTCCATGATGAGGAGTTAACACTGTCGGCCGCACAACCGCAGGAAGAGACGTGGCCGCTGCACCATCCACAGTCGACGCATGGCGGTGTTAGGGGTGAGCACCGCGGCCCCGCTGCTCACCAGATGGACACTCGGGTTCTCTGATGGATGTATATTTCTGCGAGGACTCTCGCTGTTACTCAGTGTCGCTCTGACTGAAACCCACAGTTACTCATCGGGTTACTCGAAACGCTTCGGTGGGTCATGTGGTCACATCGGGGCAAATGTTCGCCCTCTTAAATTCGGTTTCTTTCTCCCTCCCCAGAACCCCGACATGCTGACGAGGAAAATAAAGCTGTGTCACATCAACGCCCACATCACATGTCGTCTGTGCGATGGATACCTGATCGACGCCACCACCGTCACCGAGTGCTTACACACCTGTAGGTCCTCACCTGCTTCCCTCCCTCCCTCGCTTCCTTTCCTTCGCTGAGTGTGTTCCGTGTATTTAGTTGCATCAAACCTGAAGAATGAGATTCCTGTCATTAGAGGGAAGTGAATTTCTGATGTCAAACATGGATGGATTAAATACAATCTGTTGGCCAAACATCCTCAACAGGGTAAATGTTCAAACCAATTTGATTTGAGTTGTCAAATCAATCATCTTTTAATGTGACCAAAATTCAAAGTTCATACCTTTTTGGAGGTTGTTCTGAAGTCAACGAGGTGAACTCGCGGGATCTGTGGTGAGCTGAAGCTTTCAGTTTCTTGGTGTGAAGTTGAACGGTGCTCTGTGGGTGTTTGAGCTGCGAGGCGTCTGCAGCTGTTTACTGGAGCCCGCACACGTCCGTTACTGGTGTATTCGGGTGGCTGAGGATAATCCAATGAGCCGGAGACACATATTGGCATAGGGCAAACATTTTGGTTTATTTTAAGGAGGAAGAACTACTCACTTGATCCCACTGCTCATGTTTGCCGCAAAAGAATACCTCTAATAAGCTCATCTAAGCGCCCCAAAAGACAAAGAAGGGATTTATCAAGGACCAAAATAGATAAACCCAGACGATGTGGTGCCTCGTCTGTCCAGCAGAGGGAGCTGCTCCGCCACAGATCTGCTCACTGTGAACATCAGTGGAGACGCTTTGACGAATAAAAAGGGGCTTCGCCATCAGACACCTGAGACAAAGACATTCACATCGCGTCACTGTTGCAGCTTCTCACAGTATATCCCGTCCGCTCTCTGATTGCTTCGTTTTTATATCATCAGTTAGTGGAAGACGGTGAATAAATCAATAGAGGTAGAATCCCAAACATGAAGTGGCTGCAACCGTAAAAATTCCTGTAACTTTAAACAGAATATTGTGAGATATGGACTGTTGCTCTGGAGCACAGAGGCACTACCACCTCCGTCCACAGGGGGCGACAGAGTCCGTATGTGACAGTTACGTAGTAGTAGTTTAGATGTGGTTCTCAAAAAACAAACGGTAAGCGTCCCCGTAATTTGCTACATTAAAATATATTTATTTATCAGCTGACATATAAACGATTTAATAATCATCGTGTCAGGATTTTCAGCCACAGACATAAAACAAGTCATCAGAAACATCTGAAGACAAACTAAACTAAAAGCGTCATTGTTTGCCAGCAGGTTTATTTATAAATTGGCAGCGTAACCATATCTCCTGTGTGTGTGTGTGTGTGTGTGTGTGTCTGTCTGTCTCTCCAGTCTGTAGAAGCTGCCTAGTGAAGTATCTGGAAGAAAACAACACGTGCCCAACGTGTAGGATTGTTATTCATCAGAGCCATCCACTGCAGTACATCGGGTGAGTGACATGCACACAACGCGCACACACACACACACACACACACACACACACACACACACACACACACACACACACACACACACACAGTGAGTTGCTGTCTTCCACTTAAACACTCGTCTAGACTCCTCTGCCTGCAGTTCACTCCTCACCTCTCTAGGTTCCTTTGTGTATTTCTCACGCACGTATTGCACACACACACACAACCACACACACACTGAGGTTTGGTGTGCGCAGAGAGCTGCTGTGCACTACCAGTAAACAATAAATTACCAAGGAACAAAGTGCTGCTCGGCCCTTTCCACCTCGATTCCGCTCTTCAGCCTGAGAGGCTCACAGCGGGATGGCTTTAAATATATTAACATTTATTAAGTAACAATTCTTCTTTTTTTATATCTTAACTACCAAGAAAGAAGCTAAATGTCATTTTTAGAGATTATACATATTTTGCGTGTGTTATTTCAACCACCCGCAAGAAATATAGCATCAACTAGAGCGCGTATGAGCTAAACTCATTTAGAATTCTGTTTCCACGATGAGCTTCTGGAGGAGACGTAGAGTACGCCGAGCCTTAAATAATACATGCATATCGTGTTCATTAGATACCAGAGAAGAGCTGTGATATCTTTAATTGGATTTCCTCCTTGATGAAAGAGCTTCGTCCCTTTTCCAAGCTTGGTGGCTACATTACCCACAATGCAACTCAACCGATGGTGTGTGGTGGGAGATCCATGCGGGAACGGGGAGGGGGGGGGTGTAGCAGAGATGATGAGCTCTGGAAACGTCAGATGCCATCCTGCATTTGCATATTTAAGACGCGATGGAATACGGTGTTTTGACGCACGCAGTCGTCCCTCCAAAGAGCTGAAGCGCTGCTCCAGTGTTGGATGTCAGCCATCTGCTCGCCAAGAAGACGTCTGAGAGCCGAGCAGACGTCCTGCAGCTTCTTGTTCTGTGCCGATTCCATTGATGATTTTAATCGGTTTAATTATTTCACAGACACGCAAAACCTCTTCAAAATCCCACTTAGAACAAAGAGCGCGGTGGCATGTTTCAGTTAAGTTAAATTAGTTAAATTAATATTTTACTTTATATATGCACAAGCTAAATGGCAACTAATTTTACAGAATATAAAACTTAAAATATTGTTTCTAACAACGGTATACTAGCTGTAGGCACATATAACTTTAGCAATATAGCATTATTTTAGGATTTATCAAGACAATTGAAGACATTGTCCCGACTACGCTTTAAACACGCATGAACACATTTAAAAAAATCTATTCATAAAGCATCTTTAAACTTTAAACTGTGCCATTTAAACAGTGGGACAAACCGTCTCTGTCCAGCAGGGGGCAGTGGTCTGCTGCAATTGACCCCCCCCCCCCCCCCCCCCCCCCTGTGGACAGCTGTCACCTCCATCGGCCAAACGCATAACGTCTCCCCACCGATTCTCATAAACTGACGAGGTAACTAACCGGCGCGTTTGTTCCTTCCAGCCATGACAGAACAATGCAGGACATCGTCTACAAGTTGGTACCGGGACTTCAAGAGGGTGAGTGTCACGTGTCGTCTCGCCCTGCGCGCCACAAGGGAGTCCCGCCCGACGTCAGAGGGAATCCTTCGCCGCCTCAAATTAAGGAATATGAAAGTGGCAATCCTCAAAGTTTCATTCTGGCTTCCTCCCCAAGTCCGTGATCCCGTAAAGGACATCTTGATTTGGCAAAGAAAGCATCTCCATTTTGATTTAACGCTGCTTCATTTTGGTTTAAACTTGGATACGTTTTTAATTAAGCAGAATTAAAAGACTAGTTTAGATGACCCCCCCCCCCCCGTCCTCTCTGATTCTCCTCTCTCACACAGCGGAGATAAAGAAGCAGCGGGAGTTCTATCAGAAGCTGGGGATGGAGGTGCCCGGAGACATTAAAGGAGAGCTTTGCAACATGAAGACTCATCTAGATCAACGTAACGGTACGTAAAGGTTCCCTCCAATTACTTAACGCGTCCCACACGATCCTTTGTGATCCGATCGTACGAGGCAGAAACTGAGAGAGACGGAGCTCAGAGAAAGCCCCCCCCCCCCCTCGCCATCCGTGTCCAAGGCACTCCAGGGGTCATCTGGAGGTGAGCCCTTCACAATAAGAGCGGGCCCCTCTCCTTAAGCAATCAGAGTGTGATGTCGGGAGAGAAGCAGCGGGGTCGGACCTCTCGCCGGTAACACTCAAGGGGGGGATTGGAAAAACCGGTCACAGAGGGGTGAACGCAATCCCATCAGTGTACGGTGCACAGACACGCACACTCACACACACTCACAGCCACACAGACCAACGGACTTAACATCTCTGTTCTTAAGACATTACAGAAAAAAGCAATATCTGTCTCTGCAGCGCATCTGAGAAGTCGATGCTACTACAATTAAAGAAAAATACATTATTTATACATACATATATATATATATACATATATATATATATATATATATTAGAACCGCTGGTTCAAAGGACTTCTAAAAGTTGCAGAGGTGTTGTTCTCTGCATCGAAGCTGCATCGTTCCACTCGGGATGTTCCTCCGTGCGCTGCGCGGTTAAAGATGTTTAACATCCTCCCAGACCAGACGAGCTCGATTGAGGTTGAGCTGACTTTGGTTTTCTGCGCAGGCGACACAAAGTCGGAGGAGACGGCCAATAAGGAGGCGGGGGAGGAGAAACCAGAGGAGGACAACGACTATCACCGTAGCGACGAGCAGGTAAGCCCTTGTTTTTTTGTAAAGAAAAGTAGAAAATTGTGCTTTGCGTTTGGTTTGCCTAAATGAGAATATAGTGAATATTGGTTTTGCTCAGATTTTAAAATACCTCGTTAGGGATTCAGTCCCGGCTGCACTGAATAATCCTCACTGTCAACCGCTGATGATTACAAACTACTTCCTGCACGATCAAATTCGTCCCTACATTTTCCAAACTGCCACGAGTGGACAGAGATCCGACAGAGAAGCAATGCGAAATACTTAAAAAATATGAAGGGTTTTCCTAATAAAATATTTCCTTCCAATCATCGGGTTGTCTTAAAGCTGCATTCTTTCTGCTGACCACCAGAGGGCGACTCCTCTGAAGCTGTAGAAGTAGAACTTGATGATTTGATTTATTCCCTCTGGAAACTGTGTAAACATGCGTTTATGGTCTCAGGCTCTAGTTTCAAGTCTTCTTCAATAAAGAATGATGTTCATGTTGAATATATATTCAGCGAACCAGCCCTTTAACGAGCAACCAATTTCCCTTAATACCAGTAAATGTGTGAGACGGCACTCAGTGCTTTGCATTTTAGCAGAGATTAAAAGAAAGAAGAAAATTGGATAAAATAATTGTGGGTTACAAAGCAGTCTGTCAGGAACAGAAGCACTAAGGAAGAAAAAATACTGCTGGGGATAATCGTGGGTACAGTTGCCTTTAAAAGGCTGAACATCAATTACTGTCTTCATAAAAGTGCCCCCCAGGTGAGTTACCAGGCTCTTTTAAAATGACTGGAGTCTCCCGTCTCTTTGTGTACACGCATTCAGACACCACAGTGCCTCTTTTAAAATGGAAGAAATGGGCTTTTCCAGCTTTCATTTGTATCCCGGCTCATTCCCGAACTCTGCCAAGCGATGTCACTGCGGAGCGAGAGAGGGGGAGAAAAAGAGCAGAGGAATTGTTGCGTTAGACGTCGTCTTGCACGGGCTGCTCGTGAATACCCCCCCTTTTTTTTCTTCTTCAAAAAAAAAAAACACGTAGCAGGCGGGTTTGTTGAAAAGAAACGAGCGGCTCGTCTCCGACCGAGCGGATCCTCGCTGACAGGCCGGCCCAGTGGGGGCGGGGAGCTCGCCCCTTTGGGTGGAGCGCGTTCAGAATAGCTAACGCGGGAGTCTGTGTGAGCGGAATTTAATCATGTCAAAGGTCACCCGAGGAGGAGGGATGGAAAGAGTCTCGAGGAGGAGGAGATGGCTGGAGACTCGTTGCGTTTGTTTGCCAGAGAAGGATGACATTAATCGGAACCCTTCTTCATCCTCACCAAATGGATTAGCCGCGTCTCGGTAAACAGAAAGCGACTTCCTGTGAGTCCTGAATAGTGAAGTGTGTCAAAGCTGCGTTCTGTCTGCCGAGCAACAAGGAGCGACTCCATAGAAGTCTAAGAGAAAATGACTACTTCTCTCCCGATACATATTTCCTCAGTAAACACGAGTTTACTGTCTCAATCTCTAGTTTCAAGTCGCCTTCGTACAGCTGATGATCACGCAGTGAATTATGGTCCGTTTTTCTGTTTTGGTTGCACACGCAGACTTGAGAAGAACACCTGTAGACGCGTCGCCCCTCACTTCATTAAGGACGTTCTCACATGCGATGCTCTATGATGCTTTTTACGCCTCCATTACGCGGCCCTGTAACGTGATGCCCCCGGGGATTTTATTTCACATTCCCGGCCTCCCTCGGGCCGCGGGTGTACATCACCAGGGTGTACAGGAGGAACCAGGACCTGCTGGACGCCTTTATAACCCCCCCCCTCTCTCACCCCCTCAGGTCAGCATCTGCTTGGAGTGCAACAGCAGCAAGCTGCGAGGCCTGAAGCGCAAGTGGATCCGCTGCTCGGCACAAGCCACCGTCCTCCACCTCAAGAAGTTCATCGCCAAAAAGCTCAACCTGACGTCTTTCAATGAGGTAAACCACTCTTCATGGCAGCGGCCTTTTACCTTTTTAATATGACATTCGTCCCCGAGGAGACGCCTGCTCCGTCAGGACAGAACAAAGTGTTCATTACCATCGTCCCATCGTGTCAAACTGCGTTTGTTTTTCTCGTTTGGAATTTTAGTTTGACATAGATCTCCGTTCATTATATTAAACCCCCCTTTGTGTTTGTTACATTTAGACGCTGTGATTTATTCCTGCTTTTCTATTTATTGTCTCTAGCAGCAGGGGGGTCGGGCGGAGGGGCAGGCGTAGTGGGAGGTGATTTTGACGGATGGATTTATTTTAGAACTGCGTGAATAATCATCTCAGACGCCGCCGCGTCTTCCGCTTTTTATTCGCGGCCTCTGTCTTTCTTCCCGCCGTCACGGAGATGAGTCTTGTGGGGCGGCTCCATCATATCGCGTGCCTCTGTAGCGCCGCCGTTGTTCTCCCATCTTCTGCTGGTTCATGACCTCTGACCTCGACACAGAAGCCCCCGGTGACCTTCAAAGTGAAATCTGCAGCCCTCTTCCTCTGGAGGATGTTTTTGGTATCCTCCTCATCACAGATGGAAGGTCTCGGTGGCTGTAGATCCAGTCGCAGCCAGCAGGTGGCGCTGCAGTCTCTCGCTCTCTTGTATATTGATCGGCTGATGCGAGGCTTCCCTCGGCAGAACGTCAATGTTGACCTTGCGGTGGGGGGGGTGTCCGGGGGGGGTTGAATTGTGTTCAGCGTCGACCCGCCCAGTTCCCCCAAACGGCCTCTCGCCCCCCTCCCCTAATGTCCAATTAATGAGTCTCCTCTCCAAGAAGCAGCCATGTTGTAGCTCATGTTTGGAGGGGAGGTCGATGGGGGTGTTGTTCGGTTTGTTAAACACCTTTTGTGTTTGTGTGTGTTTTTTCCTTCTTCCCAGCTGGACATTTTATGCAACGAGGAGATCTTGGGAAAGGACCACACGTTGAAGTTTGTCGTTGTGACGAGATGGAGATTCAAGGTAAGGACCTTCTCTGCTGCAGCTGTACGTCATGTGGAAGGCTCCTCTGTGACTGGAGCCCCCTCCAGACTGCTGCCACGTGACATACGTGTGTTCTCCTGCTAAGGTTGTGCTTCTTTGTCTCCATCCCTCCCGTCCAGAAATCCCCCCTCCTGCTCCACTACAGACCTAAGATGGATCTGCTGTAGCTAAAACGGACACAACGGTTGTTATTTTACTGTTCATTTTGTATTTTTTTTTTTTTGGCCCAGTGACCGCGGACTGTCGCCGAAACCTTTTTAATTTATGCAAAGACGATCAAGCGACACCAAGCAAACGCCCGGCGCTAAACGTCAACACGAGCCAGCAAACCCGAGAGCTAAAAAGGGGGATTGGGGGGGGGGGGGACCGACTACAAGAGAAGCTGGCAGCCTGCAGCACAGATATCGCTACACTGGTGGGTTTTTATTTTTTAAGGAACTAAAACAACCTTTTTTTCTTCTTTTTTTTTTTGGTCCGCTACATCCTTGATATGTGAACAAAAAACGAAAAAAAACGAAAAAAGGAAAACTAACGGAGAGAAAGCATATATTTATACTTTTGTACAGAAGAGACACATGGAACCAAGACACTACTGGTGCTGTTTACACCCAAACAAGATGTCGGGGATCACGTGACCGTCGTTTTTCTTTTTCTTTTTTTTTTTTGGAGCTTCGTGCAGATTTCATTTTCCTCCAGAGACAAAGACTGAGAGAGAGGAGGAAAGTTCTCCTTTTTTTTTTTTTCTTCACCCTTCAACATTACACTCGACACATCTCGGGAGCACAGAAAGTATATGGAAAAAGTAAATTGTCTTTTTTTTCTTCATTTTTTCCTTTTGTTTGGCTTTGTCCGATTTGTTTCTATTGGGTTCTTCGATGATTGTCAATTGTGAATAGGCTGAAATTTGTGTAGTAATTTATGTTCTATATACCAATATTGTACATAAAATGTCATTACAGACAGAGAGAGAGACTGAAGAGTGTAAGAGAGACTTTAGACTGTTAAAAAGAAAAGTTGATCCCAGAAGTAAAATCTATATGTGGGGGTCATAAATTAGGATTTTTAAAGGCAGCCTCGCTATCGCTATCAAAGTATATAGATGCAACTTTATGTTGTCTGAGAAAGACACAAAACAAATATATGGAATCCTCTGTGTACGTACGTCCCTCTGCTCTCATAACATGACAAGACCTTAAGGATGGCGTGTTCCTGCATCCCACTCGTTTACAGCCCCCCCCCCCCCCCCCCTCCCTCGCGTAACCGCACATTTCACTTCTCCATTTCCACATGTTTAAGTTGAGAGCTTCCTCGGTTTGGAGCGTCGTTACTTCTCACTGCCAGTCGGAGGTGTTTTTTAAGAGAAGCTCTGAAATACGATTTCCTTTTGTTACTAAATGTCTGTTCAAAGCTTCGGGGTGTTTGTTCATTTCGCAGGTAGCCAGTGTTCAGCGTCCTGACTCCTCCAGACACACATTCCCCACTATCGTTTTCGAGAACTTGCAAATTCAGGTTTTGCACGGGGAGGTTTTTTTTAATTTTTTTTTAACATTTTGATATTGAAATTCAGAATTTAATGACTACTGTTTGGTCATTTGGTGCTTCTAAGTGTATGTTTCTAACCTGGAGGGAGGACTGTTCCTTCACTCACAACATTCAAAGCGGACTGCCGGACTGTAACGTGGATCCCTGAACGCCTCTGACCTCAGTTATTACCTCACGGACAACGGCCATCTGCTTCGTACCCGCCCACCGCTGTCTCACGTGCGCTCGCGTGCGGGGCTCCTATGCATCAGAACCAACAGGTCACAGCTTACTTTTAAATTGGATATGAAGCCTGAAACGTCTGACGCACAGACGTCGTTAAAAGGAGAAAAAGTCCTTCTTTTCATTCCCGTGTTGATGTTTGCGGCCCTGTGACGATGCAGAGGGGCCCTGCCCCATCAGGACCTTCGCCGCTTGTGTTAAAAAGGCATTTTTAAAAGCCTCCGGGTCTGTTCCTAACCAGCTACACCAAAACTCCTCCTGCCGTCTCGCAGTTCTCCTCCTCCCTTCCTGCTTCCCCCTGAACCCAGCCGCCTCTGTGAAGCGCTCCTTGATTTTGGTTTTCTTTTTTCATTTTTGGAAGATGGGGGGTTAAGACGATGGCTCACCTGCCTGCAGGTGAAAAAGTCATTTGGAAAAAGTAAATTTGCAGCATAAACATTCTGCATTTTTGAGTTTTGGGATTTCTCCTGTGGTTCATTTCTGAAAACATTCTGTGATTTGAGCGACTAAAGGACAAAAAATAAATAAAATCAGAGTTTTTTTTTTTTTTTTTTTTATTTACCTGAGAGAAAAAAGCAAATTTAGGTACAAATTTAGCTGTATTGTGCTTTAAAAAAGCCTTTTCTGGGGATCCATTATTGGGAAAGGAATAAAATGAGTGTTGAGCGCTACATGCCACTTTAAAGAGGATTGAAAACCAAAAACAACGAGTCTCATCAACTGCTCAGCTCATGTAAGAGCATTGTGCCGTTGATTACAATAATACTGTCAAAATGTGCACGTTTCTGTCTTTGTAAGTGCAGACCTTTGTGTTTTAAAGGCTGAGACACGGAAACGAGGCCCAACGTTCAGTAAAGTTAAAAAACACTCTCCTATTTCTCACTTTCAGTCGACGACCTTTTGCCTCGTTTTGTCTTCTCGTGGTGCTGAATCCTCTTAAAATGTACACAAGCTTTTTCCTCAGGCGGTTAAGCTGCAAAGCGCCCGACACTCGGTGCTACTGGAACCACGACTACACACACACACACACACACAGCTGGTCACATCTGACCCTTCTTCCTCTCTGAGGCCGCTGCGTTCACGTTGCTGAACCTTTTTGTGTGGAATTATCGTGTTTTTACTTCACATCGGATTCTCTCTGCGGCGTAAAAAAACGCTTCGCAGTCCTTTTCTTAAATTGCAGATGCGTTTTATATCTCCATGGCGATAGTGATAAAACAGCTGCAGGAAAACACGATGTGCACAAAGATTCTTTTTGCAGAACTCATCTCAATTAGAGAAAAAACTTTTTTTTCCCCGTTGTACTCGTGATGCTTTTGATACACAGGTTGGCAAAAACGAATCTGACACTGTGAGACTCTCGGTGTGAAACGCGAGCAGCAGCGAGAACAATCTCCTCCGCTCGGTCCTCCTGTGATGCAAATCAGCAGGAAAAAAGGGGGCGGGGTCTCTGGCGGTTAGAAATGGTCGCTGGTGCTTCCTTTGGTGCTTACAACTCCGTGTTCAAACTTCAGACTCCTTCATCAGCGTAACGAGGGAGGGGGTTGGAGGTGTGTGGGGGGGTTCAATAAGTGATGCTGTGAAAAAAAATACAGAAAACGACCTGGTGAGGAATCCGATGTGTCTGACAGCTGCCACTTCCTGCCTGTAAGAGAAGCTCACGCTTATTGTTTGTTGTCCGATGATGTTTTTTCCTCCTCCGTCCGACTTGAGACAACAATTGTTCTCAGATTTAGTTTTAAGGGGAGACGCTTCAGCGTAATCGCTCATGGCGCTGGTCGCTTCAGTTGTTTAGTTGACAAGTGTTTATTTTACTGCTGAAATTCTCCAAAAGATACCATTAGAAAATGTATAATTTGCATATTCAAACATTTAGAAAATTATTTCGTTTTCTGAAATGTCTGGCGTTTCATATTTGAGTTATTGCTTTAGTTTGTAATGTGACTAAACTTACATTCAAATCCCCTTCAGGCTCTCGCATCCAGCAACGATCACAATTCCTCCTATTAACTTAATTATCATTCAGCCGGATTTATAGAACAAGAACAAATTCAAATCACAGTCAACATTGATTGTTAAAACAATGAGTTTATTTTCCAATAAAAGAAAAAAGAAAAAACTGTTAAAATACATCCACCAAATGGGAAAAAAGAATTTCTAAACTGGGGATTTTCGTATTTTGCAATATTCATAATATCTAAATTTATTAAAATGAGCACATGTTCAATATAATGTCTCATTTGCATATGCAAGCGTGAAATCACAGCAAAGTCATTATTTGAATGTCAGTGACAACGTTTGTCTCCCCTCAACTTCCTCCAGTGTGAAACCTTCTGCCTGCAGCGACGTTGAGCCGCTGGGCTGAGCGGCTTTCCACAGCGTGGAGGCCGTCGTGTGTTTGTGTGGCGGAGGAGGAGACACATTCCAATAAATAACAAATAGTTTTTTCGGTGGTCCGTAGTAACGCCCCCCACTTGTCCCCCCCGGCTCCCTCCTTCCTCTGCTCTCGTGTACTTGGAGATTTTCAGTCATTTGGTATTCGGCCATAAACTACCAAACCTAATTCTTATTTTTGTTGACTTTTGCTGTCATTTTTTTGTTTTTGAAGCTCTGCTCTCATTTTGCCTCCAATTTGTATTTTTTATTCTAACGACTTTAATTTTGAACCGAATTCCCCGTTTGTACAATTCCAGGTGTGCTCATGTCTACTCGATGCTCCGTCTGCGAGCAGCAAACAAACAAACAAACACGTGGGTGTCTTTTTGTTGGGTCAAGCGTAAACAAACACAACAACTGAAATGATGTGAATCTGTGGTTATTTGCAAGGAGGATGTGCAACATACGGCTCCGGGTCTCCGCTTTGGACACTTCCTGTCTCACTGTTTCTCCAGACAGTTCCTCAGGTCAATAAAAGCCTTCTGAGGGCGACCAGGACGTCTCAGAACACACACCAATGCTCCCGAAATACACAACGACTGGATTTTATTTTAGTCTTAGTCCCCAGTCTCGTCTTAGTCTCATCTTTAGTCCCCCCGTCCCCCCCTCTGCCTCCTTTTTAAAGAATTTCTCTGACTTTTTTTTTATTTTCAGGTAAACGCAGGCACTTATTCAGGTGTCCTTTCCCTTGCCTCCTTTTGTATACTTGTTATTTATTGCACATGTGATGAACTGGTTTCCATTGCCACATTGAATTCCAGGGGTTTTGGCTACAAAATGGAGCCGGAATTTCTTACGTACAAAACTACCGGAGCTTTTGTCAAAACCTAAGTGTGTATTTCATCAATAAATGCCTTTAAAAGTGTTCCTGGCGCTGTGCTGCGTCATTTATTTAACGCTTCAAGTCATGTTGATAAAAAGTACATTTAATGTTTGTTTAGCCATTTAATAACGTGAATAATGTGAGAGATCACGTCATTTATTTAAGGATGCAGTCAAATTATAAACCGAATAAGAAGAATAAACGGAACTGGTTCCCAACCAAAGACAATGTGACCGTAATCCCGTATCCGAGGAGTTCTCTTCCTCTGACATCTGAAGCTGTAGTCTGATTACAATAATGGATTATTTTCAAATGATCATGTTTGCAGCGTGACAGTCGAGGCCTTCACCTCTTTGATATTTCGTGGCTGCATCGGCCTTAGTTTGCGGGCGATGCACAAGGAACGGAGACGGACGCCGTGCCCCAATGTTTGATCGTCCGTTTGAAATGGTAAATTGCACGACTCATTTGGCATCAATGGAGCTCTCGCGGGACGCCGGGAGAAACGACTCCGGGAAGGAGACGGTGTGTTTGTTTTCTGGGGGCCGGCAGCCGGCAGCTATTTCGGTCGGTGTCTGTGGGCGCAGAGCTCGGATGCGTGAAATGAGAAGAGAGGAAACCATATTATTGACTCATTAAGCGAGTCCAGGGTTTGCAGGCTGTGGCTCTCATCGCCCTGCACCGGCCTTTAGTGCCTGCCGACAGGCAGGTAATCAGGCACGAAGAAAACAAAAAGGGACTTTGGTTTCCAATTTTTATAGGCTGTGACGTCATCAATGCCAGATCTGCTTCTAACACAGGAGGGATTTCTCATATTGTTTTGTATCGTTTCTTTACCAGATGGCAACTTCCAGGTTCTGAGAAGCTTAGTGAAGTTTCTTAAAGCTGCCACCAGGGGGCGACTCCTCCGACCTCGTAAAAGTCTATGAGAAAATGACTACTTCTCTCTTGATTTATTCCCTCAGAAAAAACCTGTAATGTGAATCTTCTTCAATACAGTATGATATTATGCTCCATTTGGAGTCTAATAGACCATAAAGCAGGGGATGCTTTAGGTGCCACCTTAAATATGGTAACTTCCATTCACTGGCTGCAAATGGCGGACAGAATACTGAACTGTGTGTTTGAACATAAGAAACATTATTGCACTTTAATTCCAACAATGAGAAATTGGCTGGAGCACCAAACAGGTACACGTGTTATAATGTATGATTAAGTGCAGAAATGTATACATGTGATGTTGCTGTTTAATAACATTTTACAGACTTCTTCCACTACGGCACTAGTTGTAGTTTTCAGTGCGCGCCAGTGAAGCGGGCCCTCTCCGCACCGTCTGAACACGCTTTGGGTTTACAGCCGACCCCTCCAAGCGGGCGGCCCGGCGGATGTGGTTCGATGCTGGCAGGAGGTAAGTGGCGGGATCAGCAAGTGTCACGCCTTGTCTTTTTTTCTTCTCCCCAGTACCGGATTCTCTCTGGGCGGAGTGGCAGCGGAGCGCTCCTCGTGGAGCCTCCTCAAATCAAAGCCCGCCGTCCGCGGTTCGGCGTCCACGGACGATCTCGGACCGTTGAATCGCAGCC
Source organism: Gasterosteus aculeatus (assembly GCF_964276395.1). NCBI lineage: Eukaryota > Metazoa > Chordata > Actinopteri > Perciformes > Gasterosteidae > Gasterosteus > Gasterosteus aculeatus. The sequence goes on from NC_135691.1 coordinate 3,965,162, forward strand.
GCCTTAGGAAGCTACAGCCCCGACTCCTGGTGATGCATTTTAATGTTTCTCAAAAGTAACAGCCTGGAAAGTGCTGCAGCTGTTGGAAAGTCTGCTCTCACAAAAACTCGCAGGGTGCTCGTCGCCGCTTCAATCTGCTGAAGCCTTTCATGTTTGTGATGCAATTTAAATGTAATAAAAATGCATCATCTGCCAAATTCTGCAGGAAAACATCCGAACTCCTGAATCCTCTGGCTGGAACGTGGAGAAGTCTTCTGCTGGAGCTATGAAGCCCTTCGATGGCGTGCTCACTTTAAACAAACCCAACGTGGTTAAAGGTTGCAAAAGGTTCTTGCGCCTCATGTTTGTGATGCGCAAGGTGTGTGTGTGTGTGTGTGTGTGTGTGTGTGTGTCTTAGATGGGGATTTAAGAACTTTGCAGACTGTGATCCATGTCAGCCGCATTTAAGACCACAGATGGTGTCGATGGTCGTGAAGTCGGGAGTGGTGACACTCAGAGGGGCTTCCCCCAGAGCCCCGTTATTTACTGTCCCCATGGCAACGGCTGTCAACCTGCGACACACACACACACCAACACACACACACGGAACATCGCAGTTGCAATTTGCAGCTTCACAGAGTCATTCACGAGAGGTAAACTGGTGCGACCGGGTGTAAACACTGCAGCCTCCCCGGGGACGGATGCAGGATGAACACACACACACACACACACACGCACACGCACACGTGGGAGCCAGGGGACGGACTGCAGAGGGTGTGGAGTAAAAAGGTACAACAATGAGGCCCCGCGCAGTCGGCAAAGGAGCGTGACATCGAGAATCAGAAGCGCTGCGGGAGGATTCGACCAAGCAAATGCGCCGGAAGCTTCTTCACTTCTCAAGAAGTCGGGATTGTTAAAGCCCGAAGTTTCTGTCTCGTATTGTTTGCAATACGTTACTGCTCCTTTAAGACATTAAGACTTTAGCGACATGTTTGATGGTGTACTTATTGATCTAAATCCATCCATCCACCAATGATGTGACTGCAGAGATGATGAAGCATCTGTGGTGAACAGGGGACATTTCTAATTCCCTTTGGTGGGCTTTCCTCACCACAAAATGGAAGAAATTCTCTAAATCAGTCAAAGATGTTCTTATCTTACAATCAGACATTCTGGACTTCTGCTTTTATAATATTTAATTACATTTTAGGGGAAAAAACATTCGCCCGGGGAGAAAGAAATAACTACACAATACGATAACTGTCGTTCAGCTTAAAACCCTGAAAAGGTCTGAACCATCCGCCGAAAAAATGCAAATGCACCTCCATCTTTTAATTATCCTCCAGTCTGTGCAAGGAGACAGGAGCACACATGAAAGCAGACACGCACACGCTCATCCTCCTGGTGAGGGTCAGAGGATCAGTCACTCCTCCTCACCCCGTCTCTCTCCTCCGGGTGGGAAACCTTTAGGAGACCGGGCTGATTTTCTCTCTCCTTTATGCATCAGTCAGCGTTAAATTTGGAGGAGGAGACCTTTTTAGCGCAGGGCTAGTTTAACAATCCGTGCCGAAAGTATTGTATTATAAACGTATGGAGGCGAAACTGGTTGAATTTAAAATGAGTACAATCCCCATTTCATAGTAATGTTTTATTCATTAACAATTTAAACCTGTTTTTCAGGTCTGCTTTGGACAACTGAGCCAATATCTGCTGTTTTATAGCAACAAGCAAGTGGGATGTCCGGTAAAACTCAGTTCATATGAATATCGGGAGGAGTTTTCAAATGATACAAATATAAATGAATTCAGTCTGAACGTCGGCCACGTTGTCCCCAAATTATCAACGACACACGTTTCTGAGGCCGCTTTATAGGAAAGGGTGATGAGATTAATGGTGAGACAAAACTTTTGATCTGCTATTGTAAAAAGGCACAATGCGTTCGGATACAAATCAGAGTGATTATTGGATTTAGTGGTTTATTTCAGTGGTTTGATTTCTTTTCCCCTAAACAGTCTCTTTTTTTTTGCTTAATGAAATATAAAAACTAAAATGTTTTCCTTGAGTTTAATTATCTCACACATCCTCGTCAATGTTCAGCAATGTTGTCTTCATCCTTAATTTCACTTTGTGTATGTAATTATACATTTTAAAACCAAATCATTTCAATTATTATGCAATATTTTCTTAGAATTTCCTTAATTAATTTGGTACTAACTATTGAGGAACACATTAGGTAAAATAAACTAAACTGATTCCTTTTGAGCTCGCATAATCAAAGCACATGAAGGAAACATGCTATTTATACTCGGGAAGCAGTGCAGAAGAACAAAGTGGCCGATAATAAATGTACGAACATATTTAGAAGGGTTCAACGATGGAAAGCAGGCGGTCGCCGTAGCTGACGTCACACACTGCGAAATAACATTTTACACTGAATGTCGGCTACATCCAATTCAACCGCTGTCATTGTGACCGCGCATCTTATTATACGAGTAACATAATACCTGCAGCCACCACTGGATGCAGTCCCTCACTGCTCCCTCTGCTTCCTCGGGCCTCGATGGGGCTCTCCGTGCATCGTGCGTTTGAGTGTTTTTATTTGTTATTTACACGCTAACGTTATCACACTCCTCACAAGCAGAGGTCACGGCAAAGCGCTTGGCTGCATCTACTCGGCGGGTTCTTTCTGTGCGGGCGCTTCAGCCTCTGGGGCGCTTTTTTAAAAATCCATTTTCTCTCCGTGCAGGAATACAGCTCCTCTTCTCCCGAGCAGACTGGAGATGAATGCAGGAAGCCGGAGCGGCCGAGGGAAGGAAATGGATTGTAATTGGCGAGCACTCTCACTGTGAGGCGGCGGCGGGAAAGGCGGCCTTGTTGGCGTCGATCGAGGGCCATTCATCCGCACCCGTGGCCTTTCATAGGCGAGATTACTTTTGCCTGGGAATTTACGTAGATTCACACGCGTACGCAATTAGATGTGACATGAAATCGACCTGTGTGCAGGTCGGCTGTTTTCAGCTCCAAGCGGGGCGCGGGCGAGGGAATTCTGCCATCGAAACGACGCAGACAGGAAGTGGTTGTGAGTAGCGACACGTCACCGGATCAGCGTCCCCGTTTTGATGCTGCACGGTCGCACAGATACAACCACAAGCAAAGCCTTAATCCTTAAATGAATTACTAATCAAACATGTTTTCTTCACGATGGTCATGAGTGAACGAGAAATGAAGGCAGCTCTTGAGTTGCTACAGGAAGCCGCACGCGAGGGAGGCAGGTGGGGGTTTGTTCATTAAAATGTCACTTGCATTAAAAGAGAAGTCAAAGGGAAAATCCCATTAAAACTTTCCCTTTGATTTGTTCGAATCACAGAAAGGCTCCTCCACCGGGACAAAGTATGAAACATCCCTCTGAGGCCGAGCTACTAAAATTTCGACTTTTTATCTAAATTCACTCTGAAAGAACCCTGAATTAACGACAGACTCTGAGCTTCCAGCCAAGGAGCGACTCTCTCGACATCCTGAGATGTTTACCGCGCCCCATCTTGTGGTTGCATAGCAACCACTCGGAATGGGACATGAGTTGACCTGCGAGCCGGCAACCCGCCAGCCGCCACTCCCACAACTCCATCGGCGCAGCGAAGCACCGACGGCCACTTGGTGGCGTGATGCGCATCGTGAAGCGGGTTCGTATCGTAGGCGTGGTTGAGTTGAGAGTGCGGTTCGCCGAACCGCGCGGCCCGCGACACCTGGGCTCTCCGATCGCCAGCACTTACTCCTTTCAGAGATGCTCACAGGGCTCCGGGGGCCTTTGGCCTCATCCGGCGTGAGGATGAGGCCGCTGGTGTGGCCTCAACGACCTGGAGCTGAAAGCTTTTCTGGATGACCCTCGCGGGGCACATAGATAAAGTATCTATCAACTGCGTGATCGTCAGCGCGCGGGTTTTTGTTGCTTAGTAACAGCCCAACCTCCCAAGAACCTTGGATGAAAGGATGAACGCTTTTAGATGCAACGTGTGAACTGTGTCATGCTGAAGTGCTAAAAACCAACTGGGAAAATGTTTTCTTATAAATAGACCTAAAAAACTCAATGTTATTTCCTGCTTTTTGTTTTCTCCAGAAACTCAAAGCACAGTTACATATTCATAACATGAATTCAGGCTTATTCTCTCCAACCAGGGTAATGAGCTTAAACTTTTACTAACGTATACGACCGATCCGTTCGTAGAACAGGAGCGGTGGTTGTCACCCTCCTGCTTCGTTAATTTCATTGAGATATTAATGATTGATGACTGCGATGATGAAAACCACAGAGGAATATTACACAGTTAGACGGATTACAGAACGAGAGCTTCGTTTCGACCCAACGAGTTCAACCTGACACTGGGCTCTCTTGGTGTAATGGATTGCTGTGATTATCTCCTCCATGTCTCCTCTCCGGACGGATCGCTGCTCAGCTTCATCCAAAGCACAGAGACTTGAGGCCGAGATGTTCTCCTGTGGGGTCTGAACTACACAGAAAGGCTCCACACGTCGTCACCATCCAGCCCTGAAGTTCCACTAATACTTTATTAAGTATACGATATACTCATCGTGTGCACGATGACATAATTTCCTGGTGATCAGCAGTTCCATTAAATATCTTTAGATTGTGACTTGTCGGATTTCCAATGCACAGTGAGTAGAAATATATAAATAGCCCGAAATGTCCTTTGATATGAACCTTGAAATGTTTTTTAAGTGATAAGTGCCATCCAGCTCTGTTCAATTCAGGAATTGAGATATTTTCTAAAAAGAAAGGTATTCAGTGAGTGTTTTCACAAAAAAAAAATAAGAAGAAGAGTAAAATGTCCTTTCAAGAAGATAATGGGTCCCTTTATGACTCATGTGGCAGACTCTGGGTGAGTGCAGTATATATGTTTAATATACAACCACTTTCAGATCCTTCCTGTTTACCCACAGCAGATTGCACAGTATATTACACCGAGCAGCAAATGACAGGAGCCTCGGGGAGCGATTACTTCCCGGGAGGTTCTTCAGCAGCGGAGAGCACATGGCGCCAATGAGTCGAGGTGTTTGCGTGACCTGGAAACTCTTCATCAAAGCAGCTACGTCGATCTGAAATAAACGAGGTCACTGTGCTGGAAACGTAAACCCCCGCGTGATGATTAGCATGAGATGTTTTGATCGGAGCGTTTGCGTGTTAAGCCTTTGAAGTCCTGATCTCCGCCTCCATGATAGTCACGTGATCTGATTGCAGCGGAGCTTCAAAGCAACACAGATAGTGTTGAATATTTTACAACAGTAACATTTAAGGACTGAACCTGCACTAAAACGTTTTTTACTGTTTTCGCTGCTTAAAACATTTAAACATGAAGGATGTGCGTCGCTCCCTTCGTTTCCGTGTGTTTCGTTGAGCAGATATCTTCTGAAAGGAGCGTGATAACCAGCTAGCTGCGACGCGCTCTATGCTGTAGTACCACTGGTTCCTCTAGGGGGGGTCGTGAGTCAACGCAGAGTCCAGTCCGTCCTCAGTCCAACGTGAGAGGACGCAGAAGAAAAGCGTCCTCCAGGCGTCTGTTAACATTTCAACAGTTCATTTATTGGATCGAATCCTAAGTGGCAGAAAGTGGCAATGAATTATCCTGAATTGAGTTTTTTTTATTAACACGTCATTGCACGGATGCAAATCCAACCAGAATTCATTTTACTAGTAATATAATTTAATTAAAATGTCAGCAAAGCTGTAATATGTAAAAATGTAGCTGTCTCAAGTACAGCGGCGAGACTTTGATGTCACGTCTGATAAACATGACAAATTGTACTTGACTTGCAAGCTTTGTCGTCTTCATCTTTTAGTTTCCCCCCTGAGGACAGTGAATCCATCATCGACGCCACAAAGAGCCTCCCATTCGGCGTGTGCACGCGGACGCACGGCGTGTGGATCCACGGTCCATCGGCAGCGTAAGTGGGACGTCACTGGTGGAGCGCGCGGCGCTCTGCGGGGCCCCTTTGCTGCGCCTGCATCATGGTGGGTGATCCGTCACGAGTTGAGCGGGCGGTGGAGCGATCGTGTCTTTGAGGATCCGCGTGCGAGAGACGGGTCGAGTAGAATATTGAGCGGGTTCTTTCGGGAGGGAAAAAGAAACTTGGTGCGAAATGAAATTGTTTCCGCGAAACCTTTTTGCACGTTTAACAGGATCTCTGAAGCGTAGAAGGAAAGTCAAATGTATTTTTTTTAACTGCTGGATAAAATACACATTGGACGGAACGAAGCCTTCGTGTCCCTGTGGATGTCGCTTTGATTGAGGGGCAGAAAATGAGCCTCCGTCACCTGTCAGACGGACTCTTTGGAGCAGAAACTGGGAACTATATTTAGCTGAAAGGTGACAGACCAGAATAAAAGACTTCTGGAAATTAACTGTAACAAAAAACGAGGGCCTTGACCAGGGTGACGGGTGTTAGATTAAGTCTCGCGACCTGAGAAGAGAAGGTCGTGTACTATATATAACCGTCACTATCTGATGGGGAGCTGAGTGATGTATTCACATGATTTATACAGAGAACCATCAGCGGATAAAGCAGATTTTTAAGTTTATATTATTTGGGATTTTCTCTCACAGTGACCCAGAAACAAAGACACGCAGATCGAGTCGGCCGAGTCCGGATGAGGAGCAACACCTCTTCACTTATTGGTGGTGGCGTCCAATTGATCCGGAATGAGGCCGGGTAATTGCACTTTCCCTTCATGTTGGCTCTGTTTGGATTCTGAGACCAAGGAGGATTATTCCGCCTCCGGCAGACGCCCACGCTCGGAAAGCTCCCTCGCTGTGATAAATAGAACAACAACCCTGGACCACATTCGCTCCAGAGGAGAAACAAGGGTAGGTGGGAGGATTTAGGACTCGGTTTATTACCAGTGCCAGATCTAATTAAAAGTCCTCCTTCTTTATTGTATCCGTATCTCGTCCAACACAGTTTCAATACCTGAACATTTGGTGATGACACATTTTGTTCTGTGGGTGTGTAAAAAAAAATAGTGTAAAAGCTATTGAGAATATATCCAATTCCATCCCCTCATTGTCACATGGCATGAAAATATTCATATTTAGTGTGTAACCATCTGGTTCAGGCTCTGATTTTTCTCAGGTTTGGTTTAGTTGCTACATGCGATCCTTTTATTGGATCTTGAAGGATAAACCCCAACAAGATGGTGTAGAAATGTGATGCAACTGATCAACATTTGTTTTTTACGCTACATATCTTCTATTATTCTTCTTGTCACATTTACTTCCTGTCCGATGAGGAGGCACACCACCCAAACACTTTATTCAGGTTTTCATTCAAATATATGTAGATGATTGTTTTTTTTAACATTGTTTCCAGAATATCAGCAAAAGGAAAGGAAATTTATTTTTCTAAGCTTTTCCAAACCCGCTGAAAAACACAGATGGTGTTTCTTTTAATTGATTCGATTTCAAGCCTGCTTTGGAAACCTGTCGACCCCAAAAAACATTAAACCAATGCTGGTCATTTGTCTACTTCCAATTAAAGAGACTCTCTCACTGCAAAACCAAATGTCTTTTGAAGACTTTTGTAATATGCACATAAACCGCAACATTCACCACTTCATTCGTACATCGATCGGAGAAGCTTCCATACAAGGTGCTGAGGTTCTCATCGTGATCTAATATATCAATTAACCGATGGAACAGCCTCCCGGAGCCCGAGAAAACACCGATATGCATGACAGGAGGAGCCAGGAATCGATCCGTGGATCTTCAACCTTCATGCATTTCAAATATCGGCCTTGGCGCGTCATTATAATAGCATTTCAAAAATAAAATAATAATACTGAACTACAATAACAGTGGCCGAGACACTCCACAGAACAAATATAGTCGTGCACACTGCCTCAGGAACCAGACGATAATAAAGGAAGGTTAAAGAGCTGATCTGCCTTCAGCAACACTGTCCTTTTCATCTGACACAAGCCGTAAGGAGCCGACGTTAGTCGCAACAATCCAAACAAATCTGTCCGTGAAAACATCTAAGAGGGCAAAACAGCGGCGGGTATCTTGCAGGTCGGCGGAATATAAATCAATCCCCATCAGACTGCAGGCGCCTCGGCCACAACTCGAGCGCCCTGACAATAAAGGCTGCAGTTTGCGCTCTTCTCAGAACGAGTCGGACCTGATGAAAGTCGGCGGCCTCATGCCGTTTAAGAGGAAAATCCATACCGAACCAACATTGCTGCTGAAGCAGGAAATTGGATGACAATAAACTTTAGTGTCAATACCCAGAGCCTTGAGCAGGGGTACTGGCCTTTAACATCTCCGCTCGGCATCCTCACATTTGGTTCATGGTAGCTTTCTGAGAATAGCAAAACAATGACTAAATATGTTGTAATTTTGGCAAATGACTAGAATTTGGTATTTGAGATGCCAGCGTTTTCAGGTGGAAATTCACAGTCATTTCACAGGAACAATAGAGGAGAAGCTCGGCTCCTGGGGAGGAGGAGGAGACGCTGCTGCTGCTGCTGCTGCAGCTCAGTGGGAGCTGAGGTCACCTCCTCCCCTCGGGTCCAAAGCCCGGTGACGCCGGATCCCGGGCCTGTCCACGGGCGTGCTGGTCTGAGCTGGAGGTCTTGCTGCCATCAGTGTCACGTGGCACAGGTCTCTCCTCCTCGCAGATCAGCCCAATGTTCCCTCAAGGAGCTCAGTCCTGCTCGGGGAGGCCAGATGGCGCGATCAGCTGTCAGCCCGGCCACGCGGGGGGCTTGTCCTCGCTCGGATCCCTTTGTCGCCTAATGCCCGCTTGGATCTCCGTCAACCTGCGCCAGGCCGGCCGGATCAAAGAGAATATTTACCAGGCGCTGTTGGCCCGGCCTTGAAAAAGAATCAGGAGCTTCGTCTTCTCTGAGCTGGAGGGGAACCTCCCACTGCTCGCTTACCTTTCGGAGCGGGGGGGGGTGTGACGGTGGGGGGAGGGGGTGGCTGCAGGCGCACGGAGGCTTGATCTCGGCGTTCTCTGGCTTTGCAGCGGGGCCTCTGGTGAGGGACGACAGTGAGCTCTTCGCTCAGCCTCCTTGCACGATAAGAAGTCAGTAACAAACAGATGAGTTATGGAGCAGTACGACTTAAAGGTAAAGTGTGTTCACGTAACACATCTTCCTCTGTCGTTCCCTGCAGCCTCTCAAGAAACACAAACCAGGGATATCGAACATAAAAAATTCAGCGATCAGACCGCCGGCGTTTAAAACATTCACACTGAGATATGCAAAGAGACGCAGTGGCGTGATTCTCATCTGCATGTTGGGTGTTGAGCTCTGAGTAACCACGGGAACGAAGTCTAATCTTATAACAAAAGAGAGAAATTCTCATCTGAGCCTAAAACAGAAATGTTTAACGCGGCAGAGCAGCCGCTTAACGTCTGACTGCTGATCACAAACCATCTAGAACATTGTTTTTCACCTATTTCATATAGCCACAAGCAGATGAGAAAAACATTTGACAGACTTAGAACTTCAAAATTCACAATCGCAGTAGACGATTGACCTCAGCTCGCATCCGGCTCCGGGGGAGGAGGCCGAGGAGTAGAAACATCCAGGTCCGTCCTCCTCCTGCCCTCCTCCAGCCTCGCTCATGACTAATTAGGCCCCACAGGTAGCGGAATTAGGAGGCATCATGGGAGAAAGCAGGCACTTGTAGGAGATATCCATCTAGCTGTGTCTCCTGTCTGACCTTTTACCAGTTGTTGTTCTCAGTTACCCGCTATCTCTGGCAGCTAATTTGTCGGTAAATGGGAGAGTCGTGTATTCTTCACGTGTGCTGTGCTTCCCTCTCATTAGCTGTGCTCCCGCAATCCCTAATTAGCCTGCAGAAGGTCAGCTGACCTGTGTGGTGTGAAACAATGCAGGGACAACTTCTGTAACGAATGCACCCGCGCACACTTACATAAGCGTGTATAAATATATACATAAACGCACAGTCTCACACACACGCTAAATGACCCCAAATGCAAAAAACAAATATCCCCGAATCTGCTGCAAGGGGATGCAAAGTGAAGAAAACTGCATGAACGTAAATGTTTTCTGAACACTTGAATGAAGGGATGTTCTCTGCTCGTGGAGGAAGCTGGAGAACCAGAAACCAGGACGGTTGCAGATGCAGATGCTGCAGTAAAATAGGAGATTTTCTAAACGACTCTACGATTCTTTTCCAAAAGGGTCCAATACCAAACATTTCAACGTTAAGTTCACATGTAAATCATGTATATACACACACACACACACACACACACACACGATGGATCGCCTTCACTTCAGGTCCTGGTTATTTGGGGCAGCTGTTGAACCACAGCTCTTGCTGAACATTTTTGTTACATACCCCCCCCCCGACTAGCAGGAGGAAAGACGAATTAAATTGAAGAGCTCATTCTCCTCTGCAGCGCGTTGGACTAGAAATGTATGCGCTTCCTTTGACATTAATGAGTAATACATGGAGGGAGCGCAGAGAGCAGGGTGATGAATGGTGCTATATATCAGAGGCACCACCTAATCGTGTGCGTGGGTTTGTGTAGAACACATTATGGCCCGTTTATGACTTTGGTCTGTGACTTCAGTACCGCATGATGTTGGAATTATGTAAGTTGTCATGTTAGCTGCAGAAAAGAAGGAAGAAATAATCACCATATAGGAGTAAAGATTCAACAGTCTTTATCCTGAGGATATGTACATGTATACAACATGTTGTGTTCTATATGCATGAACAACATGTAACCAAATACATGGACCTGCTATTCATTAATCTTCAGTTAGCTACATTTAAACTTGGTAAATATTCATCTGTTTAAAAAGGCCTTTGCACATAATGCCGATTCAATAATAATGTTACTCAGGGAGACTCGGACAAATTTTCTTTCCCTCCACAGACAAAAGGCTAAAACCAATAACGCTGAATGTCAGGTTGAGTTTTCGTTTAGAATACTCACGAATAAACGCTTATATAGTTATATTAAGAGGCCAGCGGCTGCAGAACAGATTCACTGGAAGCTTCCACACGCGAGCGTGTGGGTCGGAAGACGGAACACAGCAAAACGTTACAAACAAACTTCTCGCGGAGGAATCCTCACGGGCGCGAGTGGCGCACGGCAACGCCGTTCCTCTGAGACCGGCACGCGCATGCAGCGTCGTCTTCCTGGGCAATTATAACAAAAACCTGATGTATTTCCCCCGATTCTAATAACATGTAAGACTGACGTCACCACACGTCCTCGTTATGATCCCTTGATGTTTTCTCCTCGACAGGACGCATAACAAGGAGGCCTTTACCGGGAGTATTGACCAGAAGTTCACGTAAAATCATCAGGCTCAAGCTCCCACGGTACGTAATTAGATTTCTATCAAATACGTTGAATGAACCACCCACAGCAAGTACCGGAATGACTAACAAGTCAGACTGAGCTCTCCTGCTGCTGTTTGGTTTGTTTGGTCCCTTAAACAGGAAGCCTTCATTGTATTTTGCATGTTACACGATCCATGTGCATTTCCGATTGCTACCGCGTACTTGCAGACGGCCGTTAATGTTCCCATCTTTATGTCAGAGCAGCAATTACGCTCCGACGCTTCGCCTCACAACAGGCGCTGATCCGTCAGGTCACCGAGCTCAGCAATCACACATGACACCGACTCTCACGCTCGCACCTGAAAGAGCCTGAATCTGTATAAGTTGCCTGCCCCGAACAACAGGCGATGACGGAGGCTTTTATTCCTCTGTTTAGAGTTACTTAACTTCTCAAGGACTCTATTCAAAACTCCCGTGTGTGAAACAACACCTGTGAACAACAGAAGGTCAAAACTGTCATCCCGCACGCTGAACTCTTCGGGCTCTCTGGTGTTTACCGAAGGAGCTCTGATTTGAAGGTTTTCTCGGCTGCCAAGTGTGAGATACCAACGGCACATGGAGCAGGTGTCGCACGGGAAACACACATTTACAGATACGGTTTCGACAGCTTTCCACGCGCGTCTGGAGAGATTTGCTGCTCAAAAGGATTTTGAACGTGCTAAATAAACAGGTGCCAATGGTGTTTGTTGATTGGTTGCTACGTGAGTCAGATTGGCTGATCCCTTCACCAAGACTAAAAACTATGTATAATTCCCATTAACTATTACACAGCACCAGCATCTTTCTTATTTAACAGATAAGGCGGCTGCCTGCGTCAGTGCCCCTTTGGTTCAAGCGGCATCTGACAACGTGGCTTAAAGGCCGAAAGAAAAAATCAAGTTCAGAGTATCTTTTGCGGTGGATTTGGCAGGTTGTCCCGATGCCAGCGAGGGGAACAAGGGAGCCCGGGTCCAATCCATCTGTCCCCGGACCGGGTCATCCAAGAATGCAAGAATCTGAGGGAAAGAAAGATGGTGGACGAGCTGACAGGAACGCAGGGACGCGGCCCTTCGCCCGCTGCCAGCTCGGCTCCACACAGCTGCACTGGAGCGAGGCACATCTGTGCACAGATGTGGTCGTTGTTCCTCGTTTACCGACGGCGGGAAGAGCAGCATGAGCATCTTCGGGTCTTACTTCTCCGGCGTCGTTGGAAGAAGACAAAACAACAAAACCAAAAAAGGTGTTGAATCGGAAACGAGACATTGCGACGATGGTTGCATATGCTCGCTGTTTGTGAGCGAGGGCTCCAATCATTAACCCCCCACCCGCCCCCCCCGCCAGCGAGCGTGTGTCGAGCTACAGATGGCAGGGGAGCACCGGGAATCCGACGCCAGCTATTCCGAGCTGCTGCGTCGGCGAGGTTGCGCTTGCTGCGTGTTCCCGAGTCTTCGCGAGAGCGGTACGTTTTCACAGGGAGCCGACAGACCGGCTGCTAAATGCAGGAAAGTTTCTGCGGGATCCGAAGTTTGGTGCGAATAGAGGCTCCGCGTCGCTGACGTGGAGGACCTTTTTCCTAATGAAGCTGAGCCCATGCAAAGGTCCAGATGGCTTTGAACCGCGGGACTCTCCAGAGACGTCACTGGGATATTTCGAGGGCCAGTTTTGGAGTTGGTGTGGGAGTGAATGTTCCCGATGCTTGAAAAGCATCAAAAAGACACTTTGAAAAAGAAGCCTTTTTATTTTCTTTCAAATGCTCGTCCAATTAAGAGTTTGGGTTTCCGCCTTTGCTGCTGCGATAACCTTCATCGGATTCTGTTCTGTCTCATTGGAAATATATTTATGTTAAAGGCCACCGTCTCCCTGTCTGTACCTCGCTGATCGGGATGTGTGGTTCTACCCGCTGAGCCGTTGCTCCTCTGACCAATTTGGCCATTGACCATATTTGGCTGAATGTAAATTGGGCCACTGTACCTTTTGGTGTTGTGTTTGTTCTCAAATAGTGAACACTTATGTGGTAGCAAACTCTTTCAATCAAGGATAACCGGGCCAGGTTAAGTTTCCAAAACTGATTCAATGCAGTCTGCAGTCTTTTGTTTAGTTTCAGTAGGTGCACGGTTTCTTTGGTAACTTTTTTTTGTTTTAGATCTGTTGTACTTAAAAAAGAGTGCAGAGGGGTCAAAAAATGTCATGGAAAAAATAGAGTTGAAAAATATTTGGTCAAATATTATTTAGAAAAAAAAAATACGTAGGTCCAAAAATGTCATGGTAAAAGAGAGAAAACATATTAGGCTGTCAAAAAATGTTGTGAAAAAATTCCAAAAATTATTGGTAGGTCAAACAATTTTATGATACAGAAAGTAAAAACCTATTGAGTAGAAAATGTTTTGAAAAATCCAAATATTTACGTAAAAAAATAAATATATATATTAGGTTGAAAAATGTTTTAAAAGAAAAATCCAAACAAAATTTTAATTTGAAAAATGGAAATGAAAGTAAATACATATTAGGTCGAAGTCTTTAGTTTTTATTAGGTCAAATCTAATGATAAAGAGCTGGAAGATGATCCGCTCCCTATGTAGATACATCTGGCTCTTTCTAAGCTAAGGAAAAACACAATTCTTATTTACAAGAGATTTTAACAGTGATTAAAACACAGTTATGAAGATTGTCTTCAATAATTAAATTATCTCCATTTGCTTAAATGCTTACGATGCAGCAGCAGCTTGCCCCCTTACCGAGACCTTTAAAGTGTAAAGATCCTGCCTTCTTTTCTGTAATCCTTTCCCAGATGTAACAAACTGGTGCAAAAGAGCTGTGACTCACGATCTGGGTGTTCTGAATAAACGAAGGGAAACATCTCGTGTTGCCGGGCAGAATGCAATTAGAGAGGATGCTGAACTTAATTGTGTGTGACACATGTTAATAGCCTTTCATTAAGACAAATCTGGAGCTGCAATCTAGAGCCGGACAAAAGGGCAGCGATGGGAGTGGGTGCTCTTGGAAAACAGCGAGTCATTATGTCGCAGAGTGAGCGCCGCCGCGGCAGCCAAGAGCGCGTGGCGCCAACGGCAAAGGAGCGCGTGGCGTGATTGCTCCCTCACAAAAAACCAACAAAAAGCAGACCGTTATCAGTGCGCTCGCATCCCTGTCGCCCTTTTGGAAATTGCATTTGTTTCTAATTTGAACGGGGGCACTCGCTGTGAATTACTGCTATTGAATGAAACCAGCAGAGGGTTGATGAACGAGGGGGAGCTTTTACAGGATGAACCGCAGAGTCAACCATGAGAGGGAATTACCTCCGTTCAGAAAAGCTTTCCGATGGAGCGTGCTCAGCCGACGGGAAGAGGGCAACGGAGCGCTTCAGAGGGCAGGCGAGCTTTTATCCAACAACAGACAGAGCTGAGCAAAACATTTCGCACACTTCCCACTTATGTTCTTAACACGTGGTGGGTTCTATTCTTGAGGCGTAGTCGGGAACAGGCAACGTTTGGTACACAAAAAGTTAAATGGGTTAAAAAAACTGACAGGACTGAAACGGCCTAAATGTGCTGGGACGCCTGGGTCGACCGGCTACAGGCAAACTGCCAACACACAACACACTCAATCTTTGATTGATTGATGAATAAACAGAAACTGTGCTATTCGTGTAGGTGGTCGTGACCAATTATGTTCAGGCTGTTTTTGGAGGAGAGAGAGTTATGAGCTTTGGGCTCCGGCTCCATATCGCTAACGTGTATCATAATAATCATCTCGCCATCAGTCCCCTGTTAAGGATTCCAAGGCCGAGGCTCAAATCTTTTTTCCTCAGCACATAAATGACGGAGCCCACATTTCACACAACAGCTGCTGTTTGCTGCCTGAGATGAAGTTCTTTTGGGATTTTTGTGCCACAGATGCACAGTCGTGAAATCAATTGAATAAAGTAACAATAATGTCCCATTTATTCACATTACTCCTGTCAGCATTATGCAACAGTTTGTAAACAGTTTTGTGGAGAACTTCACTCCATCGGAAGGAAAAACTGTGACTGAGCCGAAAATTAAACTGAAAAAATTGTCAGATAAGTTGTGTTTTCTAGATTCTCTGTCCCCTCTAGTGACACCAGAGACCATAATGAATAAACAGATGCTCATTTGGGGGGAAAATATTCCTTTATAATCATGTCACTGGTTCTGAAACGTTCAGAAATGGTGACTACGGTCCAACATCGACGGGTCTTTGAAACGTTTCATCAAAAAAAGAGGACAGTGGCAACAAAAGAATTCTGTGAGCAGACCGAGCAGATGAACCCGTCCCGGTCAAGAACATGCATGTCGGCTTTCAGTTATTAGGAAGCTTTTACTCCACGAGAGAAGCAGCATGTTGAGAGGTTAGAACGCTGACTGAAACGCAGACAAAAGTGCTAGTTAGCAACCTAAGGCGGAGGGGGTGTATTCTTTTCATCCTCTCTTATTCCCCACAGTTGTGTCTGAGGCACATTGGAGCAGCGCTGTGTGTGTGTGTGTGTGTGTGTGTGTGTGTGTGTGTGTGTGTAAAGCATTGGCAGGTTGTGATTAACTTTGACTGGCGATATCTTCCTTTTCTTGTGTGACTCATGCAGTTGAGTTTTCTCCACTTTTTAATAGGAAGTTCAGAAACGGAAACTTTATCACAAAGAAAATCCTCGCCCCCGCGGTTTGACTGACCGGCCTTCATGTAGTGAACACAGATACGTCCAGAGAACGAGAACCTTTAAGCCTGTTTAACAGTGAATGGAACATAAGCTGAGCTGAAGGTCTGACGGAGGAAGCGAAGCGGGAAGGGAACAACAAAGCAGACCTGTTTCAGGAGGACCGGGAGAGTTGGCTCACTGCGGAGCGGGAAGACGGACCCTCTGATTATCAGCGACACGGCGGGACGGCTCTCTGCACACTGGTTGACATTTTGATTTGAGGGGTTTTTCTGTTTGGCCTTTTAGTCGCCATCATTACGACACAAATCCTGTGTGAGAAAAGTTGTTGAGACTAACCTACAGCTGCTGCTCTGTATTGTGTGTTACGCACATATTGTGTTTCTGTTAAAAGTGTTGCCTCACAAACCTCTGGTTACTGGAATGACGAAGCCTTTGCTGTGCAGCTCCTCGCTGCAAAAAACAACACCCTGAAAAGGTCAAAAATAGAAAAGGCTGCGGGTTCTAATCCCAGAGTGCTGTGACCACACATCCCTCCTGGCTGCACATGATGCGTGCCGGCTTCAGGGGCACCACGGCGGGCGATCAATCACGCGCACACGCGTCCACCGGCACCGGTATGCAGGAGGGGGAAAACACACAAACGTTAATGGGAATTTCCCCGCGTGCTCAAAGTGACGGCGAGATGTCTGCGAGCCGTCCAGGTGGAAAAGAAACCAATCACTCTGAGCCAGATGACATGTCAGATAGGACGCGGCTTTTATTGTTCCCTCCTGCTCGGGGGCCGTGTCGCGCTTTTGCATATCGTTCGACGGGATTGACAGACGGAGGGTTCTCTGTTTGGCGACGAGGCGAAAGATGGAGAATCCAGGTGCCTCGGTCGCAATCACCCCCCCGGATCATTCATTATTCGTGAGAAAGGCAATGCTGGATTCTGATTCCGATTCGCTGCTGCAGTGACACACCGTGTGTTTTGCGTGCGTTCGGGCACAGAAAGACTTGGAACGCGGCCGGAACATCAAACAATGTGAATCTGTGAATTCCAAAATGGGGCCAGCAGGAAGGACTGCGGGAAAACGGCAGAGAATGAACCTGTCGGGTGGAACTAAGCTCCCAAAACACGATACATTGCCACGTCGGGAATCTTGTGAATGTGGGCCAGTTCAATTATGATCGAGAAGCCGACGTCGTTAGTTTACATCAGAGCGGAGAGTAGATGATTAATGTGCAGCCATGTTTGGGTTTGTTTTTGTTTATCCGGTTCATTCGGTGGGAGTGCCGACAGTCAAAGCACACATTAATATGAGGACATTATTGGCATAATCTACTTAAAGCCACATTTTCAACGTGAAATAACAGCCAGCGTCATATTGAACTTTTGTGGTTCCGACAGCTTCAGGTCCTGGTGCTAAGCTAAGCTAACTAGCTGCAGGCCCCGTGCTTGACAAGCCGTGGGCGGATGGGCCCGGCGAGGAGGCAAATACTGCAGCTTGTGCTACGGCACGAGTGAGAGTCTGAGAGTTAATGAGCGGGAAAAAAAGCTTCTCCGCGGGACAAAAGATAAGTGACCGACGTCTGTTCGGCGGCTTCAGCTAGAAAACAACAGCTGCTCAGGTTCAGCATCACAGCGGACCACTGCAGCAGACTGCTGTTAAAGAGCTGTTAAAGAGCTGTAAAAGAGCTGTAAAAGAGCGCGCTCGGCATACATGCCCTCGTCAATATGAAATGAAGAAAAAGAGATGGAAAGGAAATGAGAAACATCTAGTATTAAATGAACCAATAGTCTTCTTCTCCTTCACCATTGTTTTAAAGAGCTGCAAAGGGCTCAACATGACCATTATCATTTTATTTCAAGACCATTTATTGTTAATTTGCACATTTTTGATGTATATGCTATGCACATATTTATCTATTTTTAATATAGACTGCAGGTACAGCTTAGCTTTACAAGAAAATGTCTCAGAACAGGAGAGATGGAAATAAATGTGCTCATAAATAAAAATACATGTGCATGGTCTCCGCCGAGGAGCTCGAGTAAATTGAGGCCATTTATTTAGCATCCTCGTCACTCGGAGGAGCTGGATAATTAGCAGCTATAATTCAGAACCAACAACCTGGGCTCCATCCGTCCCAGACGTCCTGCAGACGTCCGGGCGGGACGAGATGAACGGCCTCCGCTCGCCGGCTCCACACCCTCAACAGCACCCGTGGGCGAAGTCCCCCCAAAAAACCCATCTAGTGATTGATTCCATTCGTTATGAAGATGGCAGCGAGATCCAGGCTCCCGGCCCCAAGAACAGGTTCCCGGCACGTCGTTACTCATCGGGTGAGGGAGGGGATGGGGAGGGGGGGTAATTAATGAATATGCTGGAACATTAATCATTGTGTAATTAAGTGCAGTTTCTGCTCGCTGAACGCCGCATCCATCGGCCAAAGAGGAGTTTTAACCACGACAAAGTCAATAACGCCAATGAAACGGAGCTCAGCGTACAGAACAGTACCAAGCCGTACCCTCCATACAAGTACTTGAAGTCACTGCAGAGCCTCGAGGCGTTGAGTTCTGCCTTACCCCAAATTCAAATAAAAGAAAAACATTTCTTCATTCATATCTGCAAATCTCCGGGAGGGTGAAAGCTCTGACATGCGTGAATTTAATATGATATAATCATAAATAACCAGATACCCTGGCAGGCGAGATAGAGATAAGAGAAGAAAAAGCACCTGAACAACTTCCACATGCTTGAGTCTCCTAGCAACAATAGTTTGGATTAAACTCCTCGCGCCCACACACGCACCCACGTGCACACGCACACACACGCACACAACGATTGGAGCAGCTCGCAGCGCCTTGCTCAAACGGACTGCAGTGTTGAAGTTGTCTCACATCAGCACCTCTGTGGCACGATGAATACAAATAGGCCACGCCTCCAGACAAAACACGAGGACTTGAAGGGCGAGTGGTCGCCGACGCCTGCGACACCACCAGCTTTCTGCCTCGGCCTGCCGCTCACGATCCGCCTGTCTGCAGCCATCACCTGGACTGCCGGATGTGTGGGTTGAATACAGAAACAGATAAACAAACAATATATGACACGTAGTTCTTTTTTCACATTTTCTTCCAATTGGGAGTCACGAGAGCGATCGGGTTTTTAAGTAACTTTGACTTTGAATAATCACATTTCTGGTGGGAGAAAATAGGTGAAATATAAAAATGGTCTTAAGCGAAGCCCAAGTCCATAAAGGAGGTGCGAGTGGGCGGAACAAACAGATGTTTCACCCAGCAGACCGCTGTCAGCGCAGCGAAAGCCAAAGTGCACGATTGATGAGTCACCCTCATTGTGTAGTGAATACGCGGCAGCGGCTGCGAGTAATGCTGTGAAATGTGATGAATAAAAATCCAGGTCCTTTTGTTCTGATACACTTTAGTCTTTGGCTGCATGCTTTTCCTAAAATTCGATTTAAGGATATAAAACCATACAATACCGCTTCGCTTATGATATTGCAGAATATTAAATTGTAAACACAGAAAAGAAAAAGTATTATGTTTTTCCTCTTCTTGATACTGTATTTTCTTTTCCTTATTATAGAACTTCTGAACAAATAATGGGAACAGCTACATTTCCTATTGGACCTTTAGGGTTTTGACTGTGCAATTGACACAATGACAAAACCTCTAATAATCATCATCATCATCATGATCATCATCCTCATACCCAAACCAATAAAGTGACAGTTTAAAAACACAAAGGGGAGAAATAATTGACATTGATTTCATCCTGTTGACTGCAGAGGAGGTGTTTGAACAGCGGCGTCAGTGTCGAGCTGCCGAACTCGATTAAGGCGACAGCACTTACTCATCAATTAAACGGACACAGAGCAGCGGCCCGCCGACCCTGAAAGCCTAAACCCGCCGAAACATTTCACAACTCTCACCGTGTACGATGGGATACTCGGCTGGTATGAAATGTTGCCCTTTTAAACATATTTTCCCTCCAGACTTATTGACATTCAATTACTGAAGGCCATGTTTTCTCACCATGTGGAGGAACCAGTTAAAACCCATTTGATCACAAACTTAAAGGGCACTTTTTCCCCCATTCCTCCTCTTCTTGCAAGATTAGATCTGTGCAGTGATGCAAGGCTGCAGTAAGTGAGGACACAAAGGGACTTCTCATCTGTAACGGCTTTGACAGGCTTTGCAATAAAAAGTTATCTTTGCTCAGCTTTTCCCTAAAGGGGCGACACAGGCACCGGGGCTGCGGTCTGTTTTTTTTTTTTTTTCTGTCACACTGTTGCTCCTTTGCCAGTTTCCCGTTCAAGCGATTCTCACAAATATTTGTATTTATTCAGTAGCTCAGCATATAATAATAGCACCCTCTGTAAGTTGTGTCTGTAAGACTCCACTTGACAGGGAAAGTTTTAAAACCCAGGCAGCAGCTTCATCCCTCTCCTGGCAGGCAGAAAAAGTTATAACAAAGGTAGCCGGCCGCCGCGTTGCGGGGACGAGCGCTCAATGGGAGCATGGCTGCCTATAGAAGGCCTCGTTTTGCAGAGAGAAGGAATTAACACACAACATTCTTAGTGCAGGCTTCCACTCATTAGCAGCCTGCTTTGCTTGGGAACAAACACAGACGTCTGCCCTGCCGGACGCCTCGGTTCGCCGCAGAAAGCCCCGAAGTGATAAATGCTTATGTGATGTGAGCACATTGTCTGAAAGTAGTGCTGCTCCCTCTGGACTTGGTAAAACTGTTTTAACATCTCATTTGATACTCCGATTTTCCCGTGTGAACGTACTAATTGAATGCAGATGTCGGCTCTAACACTAAATATTACAAAGCTGTTTCTTCAGGAGCTGAGATGTGCAACGTGCAGGAGGTGCACCACCCGAATCATTGAAAGGGAGGATGAGCTTTGATGTTCATCCGCGACAGACTCCCTTTGCGCGAACCTCTGCTCATCCAGATGTGGTCCGGCACGACCCGCTGCTTTCATGTGCTTGTGGCCGACAGACGGGGAACGTCGGTTCAGGCCCAACGTCTGTCCGGCCCAGCGAGGATGCTAATGTAGAGATAAAGCACACGGTGCACTGTGCAAAACTCTTTATGAATGCCCATTCATTAATAGTTCATGAAGATTCACGACAAGAGACGGGATTCTTTTAATACAGGGACGCTTTGTCAATGACTTGGACACTCGCGAGAAAAGGCGAAGAAAGATTGAAGAGGTGGAATCGTCAAACGTCCTTTTTGAATTTCTCCAACCAAACCAGCTGCAGTGTGTACATCGTCTTCTTCCGGTGTAGACTCACACGTGCGTGCCCAGTGCACGTCAGTGGTCATGTGGTATGTGTTTACCAAGGTCGTCGTCTCACTCTGGGGTCATTTGATTTCAAAGCAATTATATTTCACATCTATCGGCGAATACGAACAAACTTTGTTTCTCTCCTGTTGAAATCTATCAGGAGGTGTTTTCAAAAATATTTCATTTAGGCTGCAAGATGAGCGATTTTTCCTCCGTTGGAATAGTCCTCCAAAATGCCATTTCGGAGGACTATTCATTCAATGACACTTGGCGGAGGCTTGCGACAATAGGCTCCGCACACAGGTTTACTGATGCAGATTAAATGTCACATTGGATGTGGTTTCAAGTGATCTGCGGGTGTTGCCTCATTGCTAAAACCGGGCCATTGACCTTTTTCATATTCATTCAGCATTCACGTTTATCATACCTTCCCTCAGTGCCACACGACGAGCCTCAAATCCAGGAAACCACTTCTCCTGCATACGGAGCGTACATGTGTGATTCAAATCGATGTCCACAAAAGGAACGAATAGAAGTGAAGCCATAATTTAATGTTACTCCCCTCACCAAATGAGCAGCTTCGCTCAAATAATTGAATGTGTTTTTTTACTGTACCAAAAAGGTATAAAAACAAGTTGTATCTTTTAATGTACCAGCACCACAATAGCTGCAGTAATAGCAATAGGTCAGAGATTCCTTACAGCTCCTTTAAAGAAAATTATTTCATAGCAAACTATGCAAATGTAATCAGGGTGCATGTTGAACCGATTTTCTGTCACTGCCAACTTGAGCGATGTAAACTTGGCGTGAAGTCGGACCGCACTGAGTTGCAGCAATCGTTGGCATTCAATGTCTGCCTGAAATATCCTTTGTGTTTCCACTAGAACAATAATAAAAATGTGAGCAGCTCACTTGCCCGCTGTGACAATTAGAAGAATTACTTTCTGCTCTTAAATTATAATAATTGTTATATTTCATTGTGAAATCTGATCTGATGTGAGAGGTCCCACGGCTCCAAAAGTCATTCCAGTTGTTTTTTATAAAGGGAAGCTTTTGTCATGTATGACTGATGGACCTCTGGGTCGTCATCCTGCACTTCCTGTAGTGATCAGAGACACAAGCGCGTCCAGGCGGTTGTTCCTCTCCCATCGACCAGCCGCCCGCCACAAAACAGAGCGAGGAGGCGCAAATTAAACATAAGTAATAAAATGGGTGTAAACGCGGCGCCGCTATAGTTCATTGGAGAACCTTCGTGGAACCAACCTCTGATGGTTTACACAGTCGCTGTGTTTGTGTGTGTTTCTGTAAATGTCATAGACGAGGCAGAAATGCCAAGGTTTTTTTTTTTGTGTATTCTGGCTGTCTCGTGTCAAGCAGCAGAATAAAAAGCGACATTTCCAGAACGGCGGTGGCGATATCCGTCATGCAGGTGACTTGGCATCCTGGTTTAAAGACTTGGTAAGGTGTTGAAGGCAGCGTGTGCTACTCAACAGAAAGGGGGAAATCTGTCTCATCACGTGTTACTCAACATGTGTTACCTTTCCCCACACGTCATTATTTATTATATGCTTCCTTTGTGAATATATTTGTAGGGGTCTTAAGTCGGGTTCAGAATGGCTTGCGATCCGTAAACAAAAGCCATGTGATGGAAATGTTCCTTGTACTTGTACACGTGTACTTTCCTACGTTGCAACAAGAGTGTGTGGGTGAAGCACCAAGCTGCTAAACACCTACGTGCGTAGGACTTACTGGACGATTGGAACCGGCTGAACACACCTCCTCCTCCACGCGGTCCTTCCGGTCCAAGCGTGTCTTGAGACCGGCGAGGCCCCTTCAGGTAAGCAGTGTTTGTTCTGTCTGTTCCAGATTGTTATACACTAATAAAAGCATAGACACAGAGTTGCGCTCTGTGTTGGCGCCAGAATAACAAAAGGAACCATTTCCATTATTCCTGTTGTTACTGTGAAATGGATGTGCACTTCTAAAACCTCATGGACAGCTTATGCTCAATGGGTGGAAGATGATATGGTGACTGTGGTTCAATGGCGGAGCAGAGTCGTTCTCCCATCAGATGACACAGCAGTTCGTTCCCCGCCTCCACTGGTCCGACTGGGCCTTCCGTGGGTTGAATGTTGTGTAAATGAATGGTTGTTCTCTTCCACGGTGGACCCTGCCGTCAGCGGATGAATGTGTGTGAATGGGTGAAGGTTGCGAGTCTGGAAAAGCTTAGTCTATTTATCATTTATTGGTGTTGGCGAACACACAACAGCCCATAAACACACAGTAGTATTTGTGAGGACCCCTGAAGGGCCGGCTGGATTGACTAAAAGCTGGAGGTGCGTTTCAGAGAGATTCATTCTCACCTTCTTCAGCAACTAGTCAGATGGAAAAAGGTGAGAACTCAATAACAGTTTTCCCTCTAAAGCTTTCCTTCCTTCTGTGTGTAAATCCAGGTGCAACACAGAGGTCTTTGAGCATGTTTGAAAATAAGAAGAATGGAAAAAAAAAGGACCCTGACCTTCTTTAATCACTTCCCACTCGCATGTGATTTCTATGCAAAGCATTGAGTTTGGTAACTGTTTAGCAAATATAGCAACTTATTCTTATTCACGTTTAAATAATCGTCATGTTGTCATGGGAGCTGTAGATGTGCAGCAAAAGTGGAATCAGTGGAAAATACCTTGCAATCACATGACTTATGGATATAAAAACAGTCTATATAAATATATATATAGATATATAGGTACTGGGGCTTAACAAGTAAACAAGGAACACTTGTTCAGAGAGAAGGACGGCCAGGTGAGGAATGATGCCCACATGCAATACAAGGCCAGCAGTTCTTAGAATAAGGTCAGAATAACACAGTGTGATGAAAACGACCTCGGGCTGCTTTCACAAACAACCTTATGGTGACTGAATCAATCAGCAGATAGTTATATACAGTTGCGGGAGGATTGTCACTGTGAATGAAACAGGAATGAGGAGGATTAGACAGGGTGAAGACATGAGCTCTGTCTATTTTCCAGCCTGCAGGTCTATTTTATCCATCTATTTTTTTAAACACTTCATTTGTGTCCACGCAGCTGCACTGAGAAGTCTAGATGTTGACAGTGATGCGTTCAGTCTACACAGGTAACCACTCTACTATGTAGCTTTACGATATATATTCACTTGTAAAGCCTGAGGGGTCAACCCATGAGAAGAGAGAGTTTTAATTTTTTTTTATTCACTGAATTTTGTGATGTTGGACAGAGAGCCGTGGATTGATGTAACAGGAAGAATACGGAGCTTAGCATTGAAGCGCTGACTGCACAACCGTACATGAGTACCAGCTTTATTCAAACAATACGGACAACATATTTTTACGTTACATTCATTTATGTAGTGAAAAGTTGACATCTTTGGGCAAATTTGTGACTAGAACCACACATTACATTAAAGCTACACAGGTATATGCAAAAAGGACACATTAGAACAGCAATTCGATGAGAGGCCGAAAAGTATGTAAGTAGTCAAATTTCACCTTTGAAGTACCAAACTTGATGCTTTTGACATAAAAAGCAGCAGATATTTTTTAAAGGCAAAGGAGGGACCTAAAACTCAGCTCAGTTCACCGCCCACCTCCTACCAACCTTCAGCAAACATGTAAACTCCTCATATTTCAAAGGACTCTTCAACGACACTTTCCAAAGTACAACCAATGTTTGTGTAGCTGTGAGAATTACGCCGCCGTTTCGGATGGTGGAGCTGTTCTAACGCGGGAACAAACCTCTAATCAGTGGAGTAATCTATTCGCTGATTTACCTGCACAGGTGCGTGTGCTTTGCGAGCAAACCCTAAATGTTACATCAGTTCCTGCGGCCGATATCCCGCATGGCGAGAGCGCGCAGAGTTCAGATGCCTCAGTAAAACCCAGCTGCTCTTTCATCCGCCTCCTCTCGCTCGGCCCTTGAAGTGAAGATGGAGGTCTCTTTCATTTGGAAAGCCCAGAAGGAAGCCGGGCTTTTGTCTATGATTTCATTCTCTCCGTCTCTCATCTGACGGAACACGACCTCAGAGGAAATGGCTGGAGAGTTGAGAGATGAGATGCATGAAAAGCAAAGTCGAGGGTCCCGTCAATGGAAAATACGGCATTAAATAGAGAAACAGGGTCACAAACAGGGTGAGGTCTCGACTTGAGAATCAGTGATACCACTTCATTCCAAAAGATTAATCATGAGAAATATCAGTTCTACTACCAAATGTCATGATGCTACGTTAATGCTGATGCTGAGTTAAGAAATGAGAATAACTTCAATTACACTCCTTCGAACAACTTTGCATTACGAATGAACTCATGCATTATCTTTGTTCTGCTGTAGCCTGTGTGGACGTTATATAACATTCAGTGCTCGATTAATATTACATTACCAAACTAAAAGGTCAAAGCCATATGCATACTTCGAAAGTAGCCAAGCCTGCATTACTGGATTACGCTGTGTCTCTAATCGTACTTCATGAAAGTCTCTTTGCTTTGTGTCTTTTTCAGTTTCTGCTGAAATTAAATGTACTAATGAGGTGAAAGGCGGCTTGCCAACAGTGAAAAGGGGCAAAAGAAAACAGGACTGTGTGTCGTTCCCTGTGAGACCGATCTGCAGCATAATGAGACGTTTTCTCATGCAGGAAAGACCACCCATTTAGCTCCAATCGATGCAAATTGAATGTTATTTTTGGTAACTTTAACGAAGCTATTTTACCACCAGGCATACGGCAGTATGTTATTTTATCTCCGGGCATCATCCTCCAACTCGTGCATCTACTCGTCTCCCAGCGACTCATCTTCATGAAGGAATCCTATCATATATATGATATCAAATAGCTCATATTGGGAGTTGTGTCCGTAAAGCCTGTAGTTTCTTGAGACCTAATCCTGCATTTCCAAATGTGTTCAATAATTAGTTATAATCAGCTTCTTTTTTGTGGCAGTGACTCATCTATTACCTCATCAATTTCTGTAATTAAGACTAGCATCTATAATTGTACTGTAAGTGGTTCATGATCAATTCAAAATGACTTAATCAAACCGTATTCTCCACACACGTTTTGCTTTGGAGGATTGACGTTGAGGTTTTGGTGATTATTTTCATAAATCAGTGGCAGATTTTTGCAGGGAAATTATACCCTTTATTATTCCCCAATGCCACAGCTTTGGTCCTGCTTATTCGCTTAAGGAATGAAATTCAAAAGCCTCACCTTCAAAATATCTCACCAGTCAACGTTCTCGAAGCCTGGAAATCCGGATCCGCAGAGGATCGTACGTGTTGGGGGGCAGAAGCAGGCAGCTGTGCAGAGGAGAACACTCTCAGCAGGGAGGTGGCAGAAAGGCAGCGCACTGTTTGGCAAGAACATAACGTCTCTGGGAAAGCTTCATGTTCCTCTGCCTCCAGCGCAGCAGCTTTTGAGTGGAACAGAAGATTCTGCTTTTCTCTGCAGCCATTAGCACATCAGGGAAGTTTTGCTTGTAAGGCGTCTTTCAACAACAAGGCAATTCACATAAAACTATTAAAAATATGCAAACAGTTAAGAACATTAATTCAAAACATAAAAGAAAAAAACAGTCATTAAAAGCATAAAAGAGTCAAAAGATTAAGAATAGAATAAAATTTGCAGTGTAGTTTAAGAATGTCTTTAATTGCACAAACGGTCAATTAAAGGCAGCAGCGAACAGAAAATCCCTTAATCTGGATTTAAAGGAGCTGAGGGACTCAGCAGACCTGCAGCTTTCTGGGACTTTGTTCCAGATATGCGGAGCAGAAAAAGTCAACGCTGCTTCTCCATGTTAGATTAGAATCAAACCGTGCTGGGCTACTTACGGTATCTGTAAAATCACAAATCGATGCCATGTTTTTAAATACAAATTTTCAGCGCACATTTGATTTGATATTGAGACCTGAAGGTTTTCCCATAATTGCCCCGTGGAGAACGTGGTCTGTGTGTGTAAATACATGGTGCCCCACTTGCTGCTCCTCTGAAGCTCCCTCTCTGTTCTGTAATCTCTTTGTAGGGGTTCTGTTTTTTTACTCGGGGTTTCGTGAATGTAAAATGAATGTTTTTCCACCGAAAAATCCCTTTTATCTGGATACACACAGCGCAGACAGCATACCCCACTCAACGTTCTTCTCCTCGTGCTTTTGCTGCTGCTTCATTTATTCCACCACCACTTTGACTCGTTCTTCTTCTCCACATAGGCGCAGCTGTAAAAGCTGCTTCGCCTTCAAACGCCAAATGCAGCCTCTGGGAAGAAGAGGCGGGTGGGTGGAGGAAAAAAAGGAAATAAACTACCCAGCGATCTTTTGTCAGGGGACAATACATTTAAAACCTGACTAAGTAACAACTAAAGCTAATGAAGCCTATCAGCACACTGAAATGGTTTTTCCCGCTCGAGGCCGTTATCAATTAAATCAGGTTGCAATGTGAAAAGTAAGGCCTCGTTCAAGTCGCAGAACAAAAAAGAACCCTTGAGGGAACCTTCTTTTGAGTTGTGCGCTAGGATCTCCATGCACGGCGGAGACACTGCTGGCTCTTTGGTGCCCAATAACTTCAACAAAGCGGTACAACACTAAAAATAGAGATGTATATAAACGCCTCTGGCTTCAGCGCACAAAACAACACACTGGCAGCGGTGCAGGACGGCCCACAGCGCTGCGCGATAAAACGGCATCGGACGGGCTGTGGGGCTCCGGTGCTCCACCGAGGGTGACGGCTTTGGAGGCGACGCTGGTTATCCCGCCGGGAATTGGAGCCATTTCGTAGATTTAGCCGCCAGCGCCCTTCCCCGTCTCTCCAGTGTGGCGAGCGACCTCCAAAGCACGGACAAGGCAATTAAAAGCAAATGGAATCCATGGAAAAGCCGTGATTGGATTATTTTGCTCAGTTTCTTTCTCGGCAGGACGGGATAAGAAGGGAGCTGAATAGCGGGGAACTTATTATTGCCCTAATTTATGGTCCTTTTTTTGCCTGTCTGTGTGACACGCGGCCTGGTCTCCTGAAAATTGAGCTCCGCTACAACAAAACAGCATTGTTACATTTTAAGGTCAAGTGACTATGTTTGCATTTGACATTGCATTGACATTGGGTTTTGTAGCTTTTTCTGGTTGTGAGAAAATACATTTCAAACCGTATTTACTGCAGTGTTGCTGAACGGGACGGTTATTTTGTAGGTGATACAGCCCTCGGGGGAAAGCACAGGCTCCTCATGGCTCGGTAAGCTACTGGACTGCTGCAACATCAAACCATCAGCAGACTTCAAAGCTCCGTCGCGTCATCGCAGAGATTTCCCTCCCAGGCTGGCGTGTACAGTAGTAAACAGGCTCTTTCTCATCAGCGCGCTCTCTCATGCCTTCAAACAAGAGACGCCTTTGACACAAATCCTTCCTCAGCTGTGGCAAAGAAAATGAAGGCTGAAATTGATCATATTCCGCTGTTTGAGGGTGCAGACAAAAGGCACTTCTTCTGCCAGGGATATTGGCAGTAGAATTGGGTCAACACTCGAAGCCACTCTGCTATTCCCCTTCTGTACCATTTGGCCTGCAGTTTGCCCTTACTTAGTTTCAAGAGTTCTATTGAACATGCATGGTCTCTTCGGTTAGAGGTCTATCTTGTGGGGATCTTTTCAGAGCCTCTGTTCTTCAAGAGGATGCATATGTAATGTGTTCCGTTCTTGAAAAACCTATTTTGTAGGTTGGGTTGTGCAGGCAGGGAAAGATTTGTCGTATGAATGCTGATGAAGACGTGTGTGTGTGTGTGTGTGTGTGTGTCCTCTTTGCTGTGAAATGACTGCTTAAAAGCTGTGCAGTTCTTATTGCCGTAAATTATGTGTACCTTGAATGTTACAATGAAGTATTCTAGATGATCACCACCATATTGAGCACGGGCGTCGGCATCTCTGCATCGGTGTGTCCTTTGCATTATGCATGTCGTGAATGTCATTGCTGACATTATGAAGTGGCGATTTCACGATGCAACATTTGCAAGTCTGAAAAAACGTCATGAATTAGAATCTATTCTGTCAAAGGTTTGGTTGGTGCGTCTTACCAGCTCCTGTTCAACTGGTCAAGTGATTCAAACTGGTGTGGCTCCTGTCACAAACGATATTCTGTTGCCTGGGGGATGGAGCTGACCTTTGAGTCAGTCAGGAGCAGAGTGATTATTCTTGTAGAGACCCATAAAGAGCTTTCCACAGAGACAGTAGCCATTGAGGCTGTGGAAAATGGAGTTAGAGAAGCGAGGCGTTCTGTGTTTCTAAAAAGAGGCTGTTATGAAACGTACATAAAACGTATCCAGTGGAAACATTATGCATGTATATGTATATGCGGTTGACTATTTTCGTCGAAAAGGGCAAAAATGCAAAAGAAAAGAAGACAAGGGAGTAAAAGCTGAGATCAAAGATTCATTCTATAATCTGCACAGAAAAGTTGGCATATGTAAATCGTCAGAAACAGTTTGCGCCTTGAGACCGAGCTTGTTAAGTCGAAGGAGGGGAGTTTTAAGCGTATGCATCAGGTCTGTAATTATGTTTCTACACCCATCAGAGCTCTGCACATTGCCCTGGGTAGTAGATATGAGAAACTGATGGAAGGACAGTCCCTCCCCAGTCACTTGTTTGCTGC
Source organism: Gasterosteus aculeatus (assembly GCF_964276395.1). Taxonomy (NCBI): domain Eukaryota; kingdom Metazoa; phylum Chordata; class Actinopteri; order Perciformes; family Gasterosteidae; genus Gasterosteus; species Gasterosteus aculeatus. The sequence goes on from NC_135691.1 coordinate 3,995,137, forward strand.
ATAAATTTGAATATGGAACCTCTCTTACTCATGGTGACAGTCAAATATAAAGCCTCAGCATCTGTTTTCATCTTTGATATTCACAAAATGGAAGAGAGATGGTGAAATAGCGCTTTGAGGATCGCTTTGGGATGGAATTTCTTGTTTTTGTTGAAATCAAAACAAACCACCAGCAAGACAAATGACAGATCGCAGACTCTAGAAATAGGCAATATGGTGCAACTGTAAATATTATCTAGCGTAGATTTTTCATGTGACAGAATAGTCTTTTGTGTGACACCCTTTCCACATAAGTTCAGCATGATATATGTGGCATCTGGTAAATACTTCGGCACCCTGCCTGGTCTTTGCACTCAAACTCTGAGTTTTCGCCTCAGATTATGAGTTTGCATGGAAGGCTGGCAGAGCGGGAGAGGCTGAAGTGGAAGAGGCGCTGTCAATTGTAGGCAAGCTGTTGAAACTAATAACCACGTACTTTTACGTGTAAAAATCGCCCTCTGCTTCTATAAATTAGGGTTAAAAATAAGTCAAGACCTCCTCGTTGACGCCTCTGGCTCCGCTCCCACCTCCCCCTCAAGTCCTCTCATCCTTGTTACTCCTCAGCTTTTTGCCCTCGCTGGAGTTTTCTCCCTGCAGGCCTGGTGGTGATGACAGACGACAGCCACCGCGACCACTGATGCGGCGTAGCTGGCTCCAGCTGTCGTGTGGAGAAGTGGGGTTTGACGAGCTTTCAGGGACAGCTAAGGATGCCGTTGCTGTCCTCTGAGGCGCCCACGAGTCCGTGCAGTACTTAGTGAAGGTTTATGGCAGGCTGCTCAATCAGAACCCAACGTTCTTAGCAGTAACCCCCAAGAGCTAATCCTGATTTATCCGTTGTCCCACCTTATTGCCTTTTTTTTATACTTCCAGGCTCTGAGAAAGACAAAAGAGAGGTGAAAAATAGTGTTATATTGGAGGCTATGCCAATTAGGAACGTTCTGAGATGTCTTGGAGTGTGAGGACTACATTCCTCTTTTCCGTATGCCACCCGGAGGGCACGAGCTCAGGCATCAGCCATGATCTCATATTAGCCGTGAAGCCTGGCGTTCCAACCGTCAGCCACCTGTATCTTGTCAAGCGCCGGTATGAAGCGTAAAAGGTCCCATTTTTAAAACGTTGAAAGTTGCGGCTGTCAAATGCAAAGTAAGAGTTAACTGAGTGTTAACTGTGTCAGCAGTACACCTTTACTGACAGATAAATCAACATTACACTAGAAGAGTGTCTCGTTTTTTCCAAATGCTCTTTCACACCTGGATAAGTGCGGCTCAAACAGCCCAAAAGCTAACGAAAGCTAACGGGGAAATGTTTCCGTGGTCCAGATAAAGGGGACTTTGCTGGGTCCAAGATCGTCCTCTAGAAAAACCTCTTTCAAAGAGCACCAGCTAACTGCCTCCTCCAAAAATGCAATTAACGGAGGTCGTCATCCATGGCCAGCGGTGTCAGTCAGCAGTGTAGGTCTGCCACAAATAAATTAGTCCTCGAGGTGCCTCCACGCCACCCACTTCAAACATCACACAACTAATTGGGCACTCGAAAGGCAATGAAAAGACAATGCAAGTTGAGTGTTGTCCCTCACAAAGGCGAAAGTGCGTAATTAGAATGGAAAACAGGTGCCCCAGGAGAGCTGTCTCCACCTGAGTGGCTTCCCGGTATATTTATTAACCTTTATCACATCAATAGACGATGAGCGCGACCTTCTCGCGTGACATTTCCGCGTTTTCCGTTAACTATGCGGGAGGAAGTCGAGGGCGGGTTCACCGGCAGCTTTGAAAACGCAAGCGAGAAGGTCACGAGTGGACTGAAAGAATGTCTGAAAGTTTTCAGCTCGCCCGGGTGTCCGGTGGGGGTAACGGCACGTCTGATATCCCGGTGCACTCGCCCGCCGCTTGTGCGGTTCCCAGTTCAAATTAATGAGCCTCTGCGCCAATGAAAGGCGTGAAGGCGATTGATGTGCCGCCGTCCTTCGCGTGTCACTGCCCGCCATGCCTGAAGGATAATCAGAAGCTGAGGTGGACAACAGAGCCGCTGCACGCGGTTTTCAAACGAGAACTCTTCCCTCGCTTGCTTTGACGCCTGAACGACTTCTCAGTCGGTCTGTCGAAAGGAGTCAGACGTCAGTGAATTGAGGTTCTGCTGTTGCACTAATGGATGATTTCAGGCCAGACATGCGCTATATAAACTGGCAGTTTCATGTGTTACATGTACAAAAAGGTATTTCAATTTTAAGCACACATTTGTGTTATTTGGCAGGTGTCATGTACCAATAACAGAGTGGTGTGTACCAATCTCAGAGGAGTGCGTACTGATCTATCAGTTAAATGACGCGACATGTACCCTCCTCCTCATACGTATGCAAAGCTCAATGTGTAGACCGTGCAGGCTATAAAAACCAAAAATAAATAAACCATTAAATTAAACATCGGTCAAATTACCACTGTCAGTGTTTATGAGCAAACTTTATCTTAATTTTAAGGCTTGTATTGTAGAAGGAAATAGAGGAGCTAAAAATAAATATTTTAATACGCTGTGGTGTGCTACCTAGTCAATAAAATGTTGGGAAATTTGCACATCTACGAGGAGGTGGGTAGATGTCGTGTCATACCACTCTGATATCGGTACACACTACTCTGAGATCGGTACACACTACTCTGAGATCGGTACACACTGCTCTGAGATCGGTACACACTGCTCTGAGATCGGTACACACTGCTCTGAGATCTGTACATACCACTCTGAAATTCTTAAATACCGCTCTGAGATCTGTACATACCACCTGCCACTTTTTGATGTCGGTGCTTCTGTGCCCAGCTGAAGGTTTGTCTCTTTGTCTGCACTGTGCCACTCTTCCTATGAGTACAGGGAGACAAAATATTATACAGTTGCTCCAGGCCTCCTTCCACAGTCAGACAACATGTATTTTAAGAGTCTTGGTACATTCATTTCCTCTCTAAAATATCACCCCACCATGTTTTGAGTGATCTTGCTCCATAGAAAATCAATTAAATTATGCATGGCGACAAATTAATACTTTCAGCTGAAGGTGGTCCTTATCATTCATTTCCCCGCTCTTTATTATCCTGTTATGATTAAAATGAATAATTGAAAATATAATATTGTCACAGTCACCCAAAATGTCTCGTAGTGCAAGATCAGCCGCACATTTTGAGGCATTATGGGGTGTCGTGGGTGAAGCAGGCTGGAAGAATTGGAATTCAGAGGAAGGATCAACAGTTCCGCTTTCATCCGTCTCATCACCAATTCTTTCAAATCGTGATTTTTTAATAGCCACCTACGTTGCTGTGGAGACGCTAATCAAACGATTAGAAGATTTCCCCCTGATGTTTTCTAAGGCCATTTCTCTGCATATCTGCCTTGCAAAGGGTTTAGACAGCCCCAAAAAGCAGCAAAACTCATTCTGTGCTTTTACGACCCATTATTTAATTTCACGTTATTTAAAAAAATACATCCTTACTTCAATTGGATGGTATGATGCATGATTTGGGAAAACACTGTGAAAAAAGTACGAAAACATCCAACATCGTATTGATCAAATCCACGTATTGTACCACGGACCCTTTGCTTCCAGCGGGAAGGGGACGGATAAGAGGAGCTTGTGGGCGTCGGCCGTGGAGTCAGTGGGCGTCGGCCATCGAGCGTCGGCCAGGAGCTGCACCGACGCGATCCATCATTTGGGATTTTGGAACCTTTCCCTGCATATTGATGTACTGGCTGATACATGGTCACAGGGTACTCGTGATGTTTGATTTCAGGGCGAAACACATGGATTTTTTCTCCTTCAGAGATAGCAACACACGTAGCCTCTCAACCACTCCAGTGGTCTGGTAAATAATTGATCCACCATCTTTCCTGGGGGGGGGGCTCAAGCAGAAGTAGGCCAACATGTCTGACAGCAAAGGGAAAGACCTCATTCTTCCGCCACGTGGTAATTCTCTGCTTTATGACTTCACAGCATTAGATATTAATTATCTCTCTTTTGGCTCTCTAAAGACGTGGCTTTGGTGCCAGGTCCGCTCGGCTTTCTGATCTCAGAACAGAGAGAAACAGTCAGATGGTTTGGTAGTAGTGTTTAGTTCAGATGGCGGATCGGGAGAAGATAGGAACCATAAAAAGAAATCCCACAGATCACAAACTGGAAGGTCATCTGAAGCTTCCATTCTGGGAATCTCCCTGTCTGCTCGTTGTTGTGCTGCAGAAATATAACTTAGAAGACAGGTAAAATATTGTACACATAAATAAATGTTAGCTTCAGCAGCAGGACACGTTGTAGTCTTTTCCTGATATTTATTTAGAATGCCACAAACTTTTTAAATATCTTATTGAGCATTGTGTCCAATTGTTTTAATTTCATTTCCAAACTAGAATGAATAAATATTCCTCAGTATGCAGATTTCAGCAATACCAGTAATACAGGGATTATTCTAATGATGCAAAGCGCCTTTAATGCCCACTAATGCCATTGTGGTTTCTTGGCGTTTGTCATTTTAGTCAGATATCATCCTGCATGCAACAACTGATGAACACAATAATCTTTCTATCATGGTTTTCTTAATGTGCCCACTTTATAATCATAACTGTCGATGGGCTGCTAAGAATGTGGTTTCTGAGTTCATGGAGGCCGAACAGTTAATGTTTTAATTAAATAGGAGGCGGTCATATTTAACACACAACGGTATTGATCTATTTCCGTCTATAATCAAGGCCTATAGAAAGAAGAAAGGAATTATACTGTTTTCAATGCAACAATTTTGTGATGCATTAACAGCCCAGTGGAAAAAGAGAAAATGTTGGCATTGTATGTATCTACAAACAAAAATGTTATAAAGGGACAATTTGGAATTTTTTCAGAGCAAGTGACTCAGTACAACTAGTTAAACGCCTAAGAGGTGACCTACTGGATAAGTCACGTGAACAATGTATTGGTAACTGGGATCCTATGCATTTAGATGTTGTTCAAATATCAGGTTGAAAAAGATGCTTTGCTGGACATCAAATATTACAGTGGAAGATAATTCTTCAATCCGTTTGTGACAAGATGGAAAAAGAAAAGTGCTTGGCAGCTGTCACACATCATCAGGGAAGGGGAACCAGACATCATAAAGGTCCATGATAGAAAAATAATGAGATCGTCCCTGAGCGTCGTCTCAGTTTTGTCACAGCTGGACTCTGTGTGGTTCAGTGCACTCGTTGGGGATTCATCTCTATAAATCTTACCCATGCTCATTTATGGATAACTACGACACACAACATGATGACAGCTAGCCATATGCTTTAATTAGCGGAAGGGAATTCAAGCTAAATCCCAGTAAAACAGCGTAGAGGAGCTTCTAGTCAAATTTGACAGACAGCCACCCAGCCGCCTCTTAGAACCGGATACACAATAAACGCAGAGCTACGACTTACTCAGCATCACTGCTTCCTGCGGTGGCAGATTCTACTGCTCGCTGGAGGTGACTGAGAATCCTCGTTGCACCAGAGGACAAGTGCACGTGTGTCGTCCGCGTCAATGTTCCAGGATGTGTTCACTCCACTGGCGCCCTCAGAGGCCCCGGCGTGGCTCTCTGGTGCCTTCGGGCCACCAGCAGACTCACTGCAGTGGAATCCGAAGCTGGTGTGAAGCTGAGGCCGTTTGAGGCAGAAGACCAAAATAGTGACTTTGTCGACAAGGTCAAGAACAGTAGAAAGAACCATGAAGAACCCAAGCGAGCATAGATGTCATCCCCTGTGATCGTCTAATAGCTTCCACCTGTGTCCAATCACCTGCACCTCCCTTGTGTATTTAAGCCGTGTGTCTCCTGTGTCACTTGTCGCGTCATTGTCTATCGTCCTGGATGTTCATAGTTTCATGCCCGCTGTTTTATCCCCCCTGGTTCCTGTGTGTTTTTGCCCTTTTGATTTTGGATCTTGTGACTATTAAAGTCTTTTGTTTTCCGTGAAGTCTGCATTTGAGTCCTGCCTCCTCCACGCATCCTTGACAAGTATATGTGCCGCTTAAGTCATTCTGCATGTTCAATGTTCGCCATGAACCTGAGATATGATCAAAACTTCTAGAACAGCAACTGAAAGGTTCTTGTGGTGAGATTGTTTTCCCAAAGAATAAAATATTTTCACACTTAATAATAAACTTTCATCGCTAACAATTCAGTAAATCTCCCTGATAACTGGAAAAACTCCATTTCCCATTGAAAGCTCGCGTACAGCTACCAAACTAGCCATGTTATGGGATTACTTTGTCACGCAGTTATCACAGTTATCGAATTCAGTAATCTATTCTTTAACTTTTCAGAAGTCTGATGCTGTAAATGTAGAGAATGGCTTTCATGGCCACTGCATAATTTAATTGCACATAATTGTTCGACACTTGATTATAACCAGGATGATCACGGATGAGCTGAATATTTATAAGGCCTAAAAATAAGCCACCATGGAGAGATACTGATGTTAAGTAAGTATCAAATGAGATTTAAATGAGCGGGCTGATTAAATGTATCAAAGGACTGTCTTCAGGAAGGCACAGATCTGTCCGGGAACAGAACGTCATCCTTCTTTGTGTTAAATTGAAAGTTATCCGCCCGTCCTTTAAATTCAACAGCGTTGTTTCATCCCTGCCTTCCTTGTCCTTTGCCCAATGAGGCACCAACAACACGATTGGAATCATATCTCACACATCGCTGAGATTGTAACGCCTGATGGGGGACGGCGGCGTTTGAACCTGTTCAGCCTCTTCTTTTTTCTACCATGCGAACCCTCTGTCTTTGTTTGCAGCCCAACCGTCCCCCTGTGACCATGCAGGACTTTCTGTTTGCGGAACACGAATCAATCCAAAGCAAGTCCAGACGTGATGAACAGCGGCAAGAGGGAACACGCGACGATTTAATCAGAGAGGAGTGGGGGGGGGGGAGTGTGAGGCCACAACCAGCGACAGGGGAACCCTGGAGGTTGATCTGAACCTTCAAAGAAATCCAATTAAAACGTCCACGGCAAAGAGACAAACACTCACGCGGCATCTTTTGTGTCGCACCGCTTCTGCTTTCTCACCGCGAAACCTGGGGCCCAGTCATGGGGGGGGGTAGGGGGGGGCGCCTATTATAAACGTCGGCTTTTGCTTTTGTGTGGTGGAAAGGTGACGTCTGCGAGGACACAAAGACTCTCTGTTTATCTGCTCCGTTTGTTTCTACGGGGTCAAAGCGCCTTTTCTCTCTCTCGAGGGGACAGAAAGAAAACGATAAGACCACAGTAGCATCCATAATTGAACTTCAACCAATTCAATCTCAGATACCGTACACCTCTTGTTTCCGCCTTCCTTTGTGAAAAGTACAAAATTATAAACTTTACCTTCTTTTATGACCAGCGATGCATTTTTACGCAAATAGCTTATGCCTGCCGAATAGATTGTGGAGAGCTTTTTTTCCAAAAATAGGAAACACATTGTTGAAATGTGCTCCCAAGGTATGAATCTGTTATCACCTACGCAGTGTTTCAGATGCACCAAAGACAAAGTGAAATTCAAATGCGTGGATGATTGTTGAAACTGTATAAAGGCAAAGTAGCTGCATGACAAAGCAATACAGAAAGTATGTCTTAGTCAAATGCGCCACTCTATACACCTCTATAAACCACACACATGACGTTACCATGACTACGTTCACTCCTTATAAACAGTCTATGGTGAAGACCAGGGAGGCCCACACTGTCATTGGCTCACAAGCTGCTTTTAAACCAACCAGATGATGGCAATCTAGCCCGACCCCCCGATTGTCATGTTCTCCTTATTTTATAATTACCTGTATACAAGCAATGTATTTTTCTGGGTCAACCAAGCACTAGACTAGACAACCGACTCTGACAAGAGGTCCAATCAGCACAAATAACGGACAACAGCTGGTTGGTACTCAGCTCTGTGGGGCCTTTTACCAAGAACATCATAGTGAGCATCTCATTTACGGAATAGCTAATATTGTCTATAGACAATTCATTCAGTCAAGCATATGAAATGGACTAAAGCTGAATAGCGGTAATGTGTTAAAAACTTCAGGAAATAGTTGAATTTGTGCATTTTCCACGGGTTCAAGTGTGACACGGCATCTTCCCCAATACTTCAATTTTATGGCGACTGTGAGTGTTAAAGTGCCGTTTCCTCCCCCTTTTCCCCAATTATACCCCCTCTCACTACTCCTTCTCACCACTTTGTGCAGTTTAGCCAGTGGACCATAGCTGTTCTGACCCCCCCACATACCCCATACATGCTCGGCTCACATGTGTCACGGCAGCTCAGTGCTCATCCGGTCTACTCCAATTTCTCTGTTTCTATTTTTAGATCCAATTTGAACCGTGAGAATGGAGAAGGAGAGTGCCATTGTTGCACATCTGCTGAGAATATTGCACGTGTTTCAGGTGAAGTCACCGTAATTTAATGCGCGCAAGCAATCTCATAGTTACTGACAGCAGCCTTTTCTATGTATTTTGGCATTATGCCACTGCTCTAAGTTTGTTTTGAATTAAAGAGAAGCTGACTTTATCGGCTCCTAATAAGGCACCAACATCAGGAGTCGCGGTGTACTACTGTGTTTATTCCTTTTTCGGTTCACATATAATCATACAATCGCATTGTAAAAATACTTTATCTTGTTTTATTCTCACATTGCACCAATTCCTCTACGTGCAACATATTTGGCAATAAATGGATTCTGATTCTGATCTGATCAAGACAGTGTAAAGAAATGTTTGACTCTGAACGAAGCACCTAAGTGGACCAAGCCAGACAGCGGTCGACTCTGGGCCAGCATGTGGAGAATTAACACCCATATGTTCATCATTTCTCCAACCCAATCTAACCCTGCTGAATATGGGCACAGCCATTTTCCCTCACCTTCGTCAGTTGAGTCTTTCCAGAGCTAAACAATCAACAAACAAACAAACAATGTGCCCAGAAAACAAACTGCTGTCCCATTTTCATCTCCAATGGAAACGTGTTTGTAATTCGTAAGAAGTTTGTAATCTTTATATAGCGGATCTTAAAATCAGGGAAGAATGACAAAACGTGTTTTTAGGGATTCAGGATGTCACTTTTGCATCAGAAAGAAGATGGACGATAATATTTGAAAGTTGACATTCAGAATTGTTAACCATTGATGTGTTATGCTTAAAGTAATGGAAATGCTGCATTTCAAGCGCATCTTGTTGAAATATCATGCATTGACAAGGGTCAAATTAAATGACCTTTTACGCCACTGACTCATGATTAAATGGCTTGAATGGCCTCGTGCTTTATACATAAAAGCCTGTATTTCAATTTCAAAGCCGCCCATTTGCTTGAAGCAGCACAGGGCTCCTCTGCATAAATGCTGGCCCCGTCTCTTGACTGTGGAACAAATGAGTGTCTTAAATTAAATTTGAGATAATTAGGGTGCCTGCTACATGTAATTGGTCTTCCGGATGGATCAAACGGTGACAAGTGAAGCATTGATGAGAGGAAATATGGGGGGATTACGAGATGCAACAAGGAAACTTGGGCTTAGGAGTCCCAGATGTTTCATCAAACATGTTGGTAATAAGATATCACAGTGTTTTCGTTGGGACACGGCACAGTCTACATCTAAGATTCTGCAGCTACACGACCTCAATATCGCCGAGGGGGGGGGCACTCTGTGGGGGAGGGAGTCTCTGCCAAAGCTGCTTCAGAATCAAAATGTTCAGCCTCAAGCATTACCCTTCGTTATCAAAGCCCGATAGACGACTGGCAGTCCTATTTTGCAGCTCAACAGAGCTTAATACAAAGGAGCACATTCTGGAACGCGAGGCTCTAGATTTAGACCTGCAAACTGTGCTGTAATGTGTAGTGCGTCTTGTTGGAACATCAAGTAGTAACATGCTAAGGAAAACTAGGGCCGGGTCACTCTTTGATTCAAATATTTTAAAAGTATTAATCAAATAATATTGCAGCAGTATTGCATTTAACAAGCATGTTTTCCTTCATACATATCTCTTGCGGCGTCGTTCTTTTGGATGTTATCAAGACCAACACATCGTTAGTGCTGTGAAATGGTGGCGGCTTGGTTCAGGGCTACAAAATCACATTTTGGTTTTGTTTAAGATAGGAGTAGGTAAAGAGTGTTGTTCCACAGCAGAGGTGCCGCGGGCTAACCCTCAGCATTTACCGTCCCGGGAGTGAGACCGCGCTCCATATATCTGCTGCTGATTTGGATCTCAAACGACTGATATTCCGAGCCACAATTCGTTGACTCTGCAGCACACCTGGTTTGTGGGGAAGTAGCAAAGCAGAACAGTCTCGGAGTGACAGCTTCCCGGAAGGGAAGAGTTATTGAAGCGTAGCAGTATTTATAGACACAGCAAAACATCCTGTTTACTCCTTTCAAATCCTTGAGGAGCAACATGCGGTGTTGATATCTGTGGAGAAAATGCGGTGCGTGCCTCTACACAGGATTACACGGTTTAAAGGTTTCCTAACAAAGTATTACCATCATCATATGGCAGCGACCACTTTGCACCCAGAGGAGAAATACTTACTAATTGAGGTCAAGAGTGCTCTTTAACCAACACTTTTTAAATTATTTTCAGCCCATTTAGTCGCTTCTTTTTCTTCACGGTGAAATAGAGAAATGTCCCCTCGGAGTCCCGTTCCGCAAAGAAATGCCTTATAATACGTCCGACCTCTTGTCACTGAGGTGGGGGGAGTTAAGAAGTCCCACGTCGGTCGCTGATGCGGCCCGGCAGCTTCTCTGTGCTTCTTTATTCGTTAAACGGACCCGTTATAGCTTCATCTGAGCCGCCGCCGCCGCTGCGATCCAACGCCAGTAGACGTGTCAGTCAGAGAGTCCCTGCAATTTCTCTCCGCAATGCTTATCGGGGTCCCTTGGTGGAGAAAGAGACTCTCTCAGCAGTGCCATTGATTTAAAACAAATGACACATCTCTTTTGTATTTTTAGCAGGTAATCAATAAAAGCAGGAGAATCAGTGTGTTGTTTGGAGCGCATGGTGTGTCCATTAGACGCAACTTGATGTGAAAATAAAGAAAGCTCTTTCTGGTTGGTCCACGGTTTTGCAGGATTAGTCTTGCAATATGGAAATTCAGCACTGCTGGTCGTGTGCCACTTGACATAACCAGACCTTGTTGTGTGTCACAAAGCTGTGTCATGAACATACAGAACTGCACGTGAGGTGCTGATTTTGTTTCTGTCTACTGTCCACAAGCTCAAGGCTTTAGCTTAAATTATACAAAAGGTGCACGCTATCTAGATAACAACGTTGTTGTGCTGTCAGCTCCTTTCTCTCTTATTACCTTTGCAGTAGGAGTAACTATGGATCCCACTACATTGAATGGCGAGACCAAGAATTTAGCGGTTATGGTCACGATCAGGCAGCAATTTGTATTCTCTACTGAACAGCAAAGGGGCGACTGCTCTGGCCGGAAAAAGAAGTGTGATTGTATTCGGGTCTCCTAGAAAATGGCTCCACTTGTCTCTCGATTTCTTTACCTCAGTAAATATTGTAAAATGATTTTTGGCTCTCAAAGTCTTCATTAAGACAGCACAATGTTCATTTTGTAAATAAGGATTATGCTTTAGGGCGGGTTCGTTTACAAAAATTCTCAAACTCAAGGTTTCATACATGGCCAACGCTTGGCTTCAGGGGGAAAAATCACAGTATACTCACAACAAAAATATAGACTACACCACTGATGCACCCTTCTTCAAATGGTCCCCCAGCTCAGACCCCTGGGTGATCCTAGAATGCTACACATAAAGGTCTTGCCAGGAACAGTATTTGGATCCGTAGCATCGTGCCAAGACTGGATTTTCGTGAGACTTTGTCGAGACATAACCCATTAAGTCTTGGAGCCCCTCCAAAGCACGAGGGGATAGACGCATTATTTCTCACTTATGGAATTGGCTTTGTCAGAGGTCTGCTCTCTCTGAATGCCTTTGTAGCTTGTTGGGTTCTTCTCAGTGTTCAGGCTAACGTAGCTAACTTTACTCAGGCTTGGTAACGACCATTGGCTCCCCACTCTGCAGCTTTTTACTGGAATACAACGCAATTTCTGATCCATGTTCAACATCCCGTTACGATGTTGAAAGGTACCATTGACGCTCAGCTCAGCCCATGGAGGCTCCAGATCAGCACAGCGGTCAATCTGTCATCAATGTCAACGCCGCAGTCGCCTGAGAGTGTAGTATCAGCAGTCAGAACAGCTAAATAGTGACTGATCACAATGATTCTGTCCACGTGGGAAATCCATCCACCCCGCAAGAAAAAGAAAAAAAAAAAAGAGCAGTTAATTGATTCTCACTATTGCATGTCCACAGGGCACTAACACAGCGACGGCTCCCCTGCAGCCAGGCAGCCAGAGTACCGCTCTCAGTGCACAAAAGGAAGCTCGATGTGAAAAGTCTACTTCAGAGCATGAATACTAATGGAATTGATTTATAGCTCCATTTTCCTGCAGGGAGAATTGTGGACTTTCATCGCAAAGGAGGAGCCAGGAGCCTCGTGTGTGCTCAACAGCCTGAAGTGTTGAAGAACCAGCTGCACAGCAAATCGCAGAGAGGCTCTGCAGTTTTTTAAGTTTTCAAAGTGAAAAAAGTGGATTTAGTGCCATTATTGCTCCACACTGCAGAAAAATACTTCAGAAAGAGGATGCGTTGGTGGTGAGGTTAAGTCGGGGTGTTTTCGTCGAGTTACCAGAAGAGCACAAATCACTCGTGGGAGAGATTTGGTTCCCTCCTGCTCCGCAACGCACGTGTGCTCATTGAAGCACGGCGGAAAACCACCAGGTTGACTGACGAAAATACCAACTAGCCATCAAATGAATTAATGGGTTTTTTTCAGCAACTTATGGCTTGTCGTGAAAACACAGCTGACCTTTACCAGGGAATTTCACTAACGTACCAGTGGAAGGTAAATAAATGAGGTTTGCGCCGCGCACGCTGAAGGGCGACGCCAGCAACCTTTTGAAAAAACCTCGTTTTGAGTACAAACCCAAAATCTGACAAGCAATAAACCTGAAAATGTCAAAGCATCATAATGAATTAATTTAGTTTTATAGTGCGGAATTAAAAAAACACTCTAAAGTCATTCCCATCCATAATCCTCTCCAATATCTTTTCAATGGATTTGTTTGATATAAACGGTTGGCAATCAAACACATCACAGATCCACTTTCGACAAACAAACTGCTGTGAGAGAGACGCTGCGTTTGCATCACTTTAAAGTTCCCGTCACTGTGGCACGATGTCTGTTTCTGGAAAAGTCCCAATCACGATTTGAACGACACAGTGCTTTCTGTTTACAGCCCTTTTCGCTTTTATTGAATAGATGTTGAAATTCACAGCCATGTTGAGGTGACAGAAACAGTAACATGTGATATACATTGAAGGTCTCAGCACATATACTTCCCAACGGAATGCCATGCAATGGCGTCTGACCCGTGACTCGCGGGTCGAGTCTGAGGTTTCCTTTCTAAACCAGAAACAAACGCTTCTTCACTTCCGCTGCTTCTTCTATTTATTTATTTTCTAAATGACTGTTTAAATGCAGAAACACAGGACGATGAAGAATTATATGAAATCACTTTTATTCTCAGAGTGTGCGGTGATTCCAATTTTTGCAGCAAAGTTACAGACTGACATATCTGTCTAACATGGCATGCAGTGAGGCTAACAGGTGGAGCTTCGAAACACGGAGGAGACACAAAACGATCATCAACAACCTTGCCTACGTCGCACACCATAAGCATGCATACATTTTTGTCAACAAATAGAGAGAGAGACAGAGAGAGAGAGAGAGAGAGAGAAGGACGGAGAAGGGCGCGAGACGATTCCGCAGTACAAAATAATTCACAAAAAAAATAAAATAATTATATATATATATATGTATATATATATATATATATATATAGAGAGAGAGTTTTTTTTTAAATACCAACCACCAGAGGACAGAAACAGGACTGGCTACGGACGAGAAAGTAAACATCTTCTCAACACGTACAGAACAGAGAAAGACAGATGCAAGAAGGGAGGAACATCAGACAGTTTACATTCAGGTCACATCAAACTAGTACGTTGTTCAGTATTAAGAGTTGTATTTTTCAGGCAGTTTTTTAGTCATTTTAATGGCCGCGTGAGCGTCACAATGGACTCTGAAATGAACGCTGAGGTGGATTTCTGACACGGAGCCAGCTGGACAGCTGGAGTGTCGATTACGCGTGACTCTGGTAGTTGGTTTGGGCAGTGGTCTACAAGCCATTTAGAGCGCAATCGATATGCATTGACGGGGTGATGATGGATGGGCTCGTGATGGTGTTGGTGGATGTCGTGCAAAGGGGAGTCTGATATCAGACCGTCCTTTGCTAGGATTTTTTGATGGGAAAGTCCTCCACTTTGGTTGGCTGGGCAGTAATTGGAGCTTTTTCTGGAATTTTCTCGGGCCAAACAAGAATTATGTCGTTCATAAAATAAGGTTGATGGACAGGCCTGCTGGGCCCATGCTAATGAAATTATTAAATTTGAGTGTGAGGGTAATCATGCAAAGAGAAGGCTAGTTATGGTTCGAACTTCTACTTTGCAGCTAAAATACCTGAGAATTCCAAAATAAATAAATTGCAGTAAATAAATAGAATGAAACCTCTGTGACTTAATCTACAACTACCAGAACTATTCTTTGGTTCGATCGGATAATGGATTTGAGTGTTGTTGATGGTTGGTTCCACAACTGCAAAGAACAATCAGTTGCCAATTATCTGCAAGGAGGACAACACAATCCCAGGAAATTCCATGTGTGTGCTCTAAATGTGACCTTGGATGTCGTATTTTTAAATATTCAACATGATTACAAACCTCACGAAGCGTTGGCAGAAGCTAGATTTCCCTTTTCTAAGCCACAGGAACGCACACGTTCAGAATTAGTGTTATTTCATGTTCAGCTAGCTTATTAAAAACAGTGGCAATGTGGTTTAGAAAACCTTAACTACGCCTACGGCTACTGTGCTCACGTGAATCACAAAAACATTTCCTAACAAAATTGTTTCACAAATTGATCTCTGCTAATTGCACATTTAAGCTCTCCCTTAAACTCCATGAGGGATTTACATTTTTTTCTTCCTGTACATGGCAGCTAAAATAACTCTGGAGTTTACTTGGTCAAGTCGTGAATCTTTATATTGGATTCATTCTAGTGTCTATTTTCAGGTTATAAGAACATCAAATGTATGTTTCTTCGTGGAGTGCTTAAAGTCTAAGGCATACTCTAAACTGTAAATATCCACGTTTGTGTGTTTTACCAGCACAAGTCTGGTGGAATGTTTGAAATATCTGGAATGTTTAACAAGACACTGTGGAATGAAGGAGAAATCTATGAATAAAAAACAAGGCATATGGAGAAACATTTGACTTCGTCCTCATCCTTTCAAATTAGTTTCACTACATTTAAGGACAAAATACAGAGCAGGTAAACATTATGTTACGATCAAGAAACTCCCCTCGTTAGTTCCTTTGATTTCTCCTCATCTATTTTTAATGTCTGCAGTTTGGTTTGACCTCTTGGGTTGTGATTTCTCACATTCTGCAACAGGTGACTGAACTCTGCAGACACGTTTGCTCCCTTTTTAAATGTCGACTGACGCATGAACGAGTTTAAACACGCAACGATGAAGATTGTCTGTTATTGCTGATTTGGGACTTCACTCCCATCAGTTTAAGCAACGGACACAGGGCAACTTCATTTCAACAATATATTGCACTATTGTCACTGTCTGTTCACATATAGTGTGTTCACACCAATGTTGTGTTTGGGAAGTTTTTTTTCTTAAGCTTTTTTACAAAAGAATGAATGGGAATTTTAAAAAAATGAGATCAACGGGACTGATGTACAATGGAGACGTCGTCCTGCAGAAGCAGAGCGAGGGACGCTCTCCACCGCGGCCGAACCACCGACACGCAGACCGACGGAGCTTATGGTCTCACTGCTTTGAGAAAAAACATCCTGAATGGAGATCATTTTTACATGCTCCCCCACGGAGGAACATTTTAGTCACAAAGTACATGGTGGACAAGATGTGAATTAAATCTAATGTAAAATCAGTTATTGCCTCAAATATAAATGTATTTCGCTTCATCATGACGATAGAAATGTTAACCAAATGTGTACTTCACTTCACAAAAGCCCACAGCATGCTGAAAGAAACAACAACAGAAATATGAAATAAATTTCCTTTGCTTTCCGGATTTACAGTTTTTGTTTGGAATGCACCAGTGCTCATAGTACACATTCACAATAAACCAATTAGAGCGAGACGCACAGTTTGTGAGAAACGGAGAACTAATAAAAATGCAAGTATCTATATACACTGTATGTATCAAATATTAGCTTAAACAGAACAGGAAAATTCAGTCAAATTCTGATAGGATTTGGATAATTTCTTAAAAGTTAAAAATATGGCTTATACTCTTCGTCATCTTGTTGTGTGTCATATTTCACTTATGTATAGTTTTTTTTTTTATAACTCGAGGCTATTTACAAACAAAAAAGGGGGGCTGACGGGTGATATCTGATTGGATTCTAAGTGCCTGACATTTGTAAAACATGGCATGAGATTTCCCAGTGAAAAAATGCAGTATGTATCGCCTTTCTCAATCAAGGGGCAAAAATCATGCCACGTTGCTCCATGGCAGGGCACCTAGAAGTTGTGTTCTCAGAGGTCGGCGGGTGGAGAAAAGTGTGGCTGCAGGTTTTGGGCGGAGGACGGGGGGCGCTTACGGCAGTGGTCTCGGTGAGATGAACGCTTTTTCGGGAGTCAAATCTCATTTTAACTCCAAAAACACGTATTTTTTTAATTTTTTTACTTTTTGTTGAACATATCCATGAGCGGGGTCGGGATGAACTTCATGACCGTGTCCACGATGCTCTCCTCCTCCTCCTCGTCGCCGCAGCCGGTGGGCACGGCCTTCTTGGGGCGAGTGAGGCTGCCCTCGGAGGCCTGCTCCATGGCGGCCGCTGCCTCGGCTTCCTTCTCCTCCTTCTTCTTGATGCCGTACTGAAACCAGGAGAAGACGGCCTTTAGAGCAGAAGGTACCATTTTCCTTGAGTTGAAATAAGTGGGTTTTGCAAACTAAAATACACACGTCACATGATGTGACATAATGCATGACCCATCCAACACCGCGGACCAGAAATAAAGAAACTTCTACGGAATGAGCAAAGGAAAACTTCTGATTGTGACTCACAAAACAGCTGATTGTGACTCTGAAACGACTCCCATCTCTTCGCACTAGGCAGCTAGTAGGGACCGAACGAAAGGGAAAACTGCAGGAGGTCACCGTGCTGGCAACACAAATAATGTCACCACATTACTTGCCCTAAAGACACAATCATTCTGTGAGGAAACCAAGCTAGCCGTTTCCCACACGGGCCTCCTTCTGCACAATTGGCGCTCACACACAAGAGCACCACCATCGTGTTGTTTGACACTCTGCAAGAACGCGCATGAAGTGCTTTTCCCTAATTCTTTCTTTCCCTCAAAAGACTTTTGCACAGATGCTTCCTCGTGCCTTTCTTAATTGTTTTTCTTAGACATATGTAACCAAACCCCTTTTAATGCCAGATTCTCTGTAGTCTTAACACTGCAAGCGGTAGAACTTCCTCCTTCTATAAACGTCTGAATCACTGAGCGTCTGCGCGTCACCCATCGTGTTACACTTACATTTCCCAATTCAATGAGAAACTTTGCAGTTGAAATGAATTCCGGCGGTTGGAGGCAGTGCCGGAGCTGAAGATAAGTTTGGGTTCCGTGCTTGTGCCTATTTGCAGGAGCACACATGAGAGTTGCTCGGTCTAATTTGACCTTCCTGGATGTGTTATGTCCCAATTACAGGCGGAGGCACACAGCCGGTGTAATGGTCAACGCTAAGGATTAGCTAATAAATCCCAGAGCCCAAACAGACCTTAATTAAATCCAGAGGCCGAAAGAGCAGACTTCCACTGGAAAATCCCCTCTTTCTATTTCTAAAAGGAATTGGCAACGCAAGTAGTTCATCCCTTGATTTATTTGGTATTTTTTAAAGTCCCGATCAAAGCATGTTTCTTTTCATCATTTTAAGATCCACGGCGCTGACCTTCACAGAGGGGACGGAGTCGCTCTCACTGACGACGTCGCGCTACGTTACAGCGTCACGTGACACTTTTTCATTGCAACCGCGCGGGAACCAGCATACGAGGCAACGATCTTAGTGGCATAATATTACAAACGTAATTTACCACTAATGATCCATTAAAGGCTGCTTCCTTCATTTCCCATTAACCAGTAATAATGATCATTTGAGAAACAGTAGCACGCATCTTGTGGGCTTTTTGTTTTGACTGCGTTCTGTGTTCACCGCTTCCTCCAGCATAGTTTCAGCTCGCATGGACCTGGTTTGAGTCCCTGAGAAATGAATATAGTTGGCTAGCGAGGGAAAAGGTTGGCGGGGGCACAGGAAGGTCAGGGAAGGAGTGATGGTTGATCTTGAGGCAGAGATGTGGAAAATGAGCTGGACTCCTCCGTGACCTCTTTGCTGCTCCGCCAGGAACACGTTAATGTGATTCTGCAGCAATAAATACCCCGACGGAGGAATAATAGCATCCGTTTGTGCCGTGAGGATGTACGTGGAGAGCCAGAAACGAGCGTCTGTGTGTGTGTGTGTGTGGTTAGAGGGCTGCACTTGGGTTATTGGAGAAATCAATGAAGCCAGAAAGGACGCAAACACGTTTCAACCTTCCATTAGCCTTTGTTCCAACGTGTTGGCCGTTCATTTAAGTCTGCAGTCCCTAGAACCACTTTTGTGAAGACAAAAGCGCCTCTTAGTAAAGACGGAACGCCTCGGAGGAGAATATGAGTCACTCTTTAATGTACGAGTGTTGAGGCTAAAGTCTTGAAAGTCGTCGTAGACAGTAAATGATGAAACCTTGTGAGGGAAGATCTTTCGAGGCCAAAGCGAGCAGATAAATCAACTGGTTGGTTGGATTTTGGGCTAGGAAGGTTTTCACAAAACTATGAGTTTATATTTAATACTTGGACTCATTTTTACGGCTGCAATATCAGCATATACCATTAATCCTCCTTTAGAGTAACTTTTTTTTGCGCCTGGCCAATTGCATTTTATTGCAATCATCATGTTAGTTCAACACCTGAGAAATAACCCGTTAATAATCCGGTTCTCCATTTTCCTTCCACGCCGCCGTCTCTCACAACCCGCCCAGCCGTTCTTCTCTCCCGATCCACTTCCACCGTAACAGGCGCTTCGACAGTCACGCTTAGTCAGCCGCTCTCCACTGGCGACGATCAAACACTTTCCAGAGACGCGCTGTCGTATCGCTCCGTCTCCCTCCTCCCTCGATTCTTCCCAAACTAAACCCGGTGGGGCTTCATCGGTAGGAAGGGCTCATGTGCTCCAGAGATAGCTTCACGAGCGCGCAGCTCGACAGCACGTCGCAGGGCCTTCAAGTCGCATATTCGGGCGAATTAGCGCGAGGAACGTCTGACCTCAGCTGCACGCGCTTTTGATTCTTTCAATTAAAATTTGATTACAGATGAATTAAATAGTAAGCGGAAATTCATCGTAGAGACAGGCCGAGAACATCTCGGCTGGAGATTAAAAAACCGGGTCAGTGAGGCAAACGGTCATTTTGAGTGCCGTTTGTAAAGGGATGCTGGCAGTAATAAAAAAAAAAAAACTTTAGTTGGATATTACAAATGTATGAATTTGCTTCACTAAAAGCATATCAGCAAAAGCTTACTCTCACCTCTGCTCAGTCTCTCTCCTGCTGGTTTGGCGTTTTCAGATCTCGCACACGTTAACTCAGAACCCCTGCTCACCTTATCTCTGATGCCCTGCCGGAGGTTTTCTCTCTCTGCCTCCATTTTTGCGTATTTGGCCTTCCTCTCCTCCTCCTGTTGCCTCAGCGCCTCCTGCCTTTCTTCCTCTTTCTTGGCAGCGTCGGGATCCTTCTCCTCCTCCCCGCCGAGCATCTTGCCCATGTCTTTGGTGGCCCCTGTTGTTGGTGGAGACAGAGAGAGAAAAGCTAGAAATGAAAAACGAGTGACAACAAACAGTGCAGTGGCCGCACACGACACGTCTCCGGAGTCTCCGGAGGAAAGGCCCACAGACACGGCCATCTGCTTCCGCCGTCAAAACTGAAGAGACAGCGGTGACCTGGAGGTTTTTTGGCCGCGGCCCCCGAACGGGCCGGGTCCAGAGTGTCGCTGAGCAGGGCGGCCGCTAATTGCTGAACAGACACGCTGGTGTGTTGTGTTGTCATCTGCCCTTCAGCGCGTGGAAGACATGACCGTTGGGCATGTTACGATTCATCATCTCTACGATCTTCTTTCGTCACTATAATACTCGTTTGAGACCTGTGAAATGAGACGAACCTCTTGTCTCGGTCTAATGCGGCTTGTTTTTACTTAATCTCTTGTGTTTCACATTTCGCAGAGCCTCTCCCGGGCCTCCACATGACTCATCTCGATGCTCGGGGCTAATTAGCTCATCTGGTTATGACAAAGTTGCAGCGTAAAAAGCGTGAGACAGTCGGCGTTCCCAAAAGCCGCCGCGGCGACGCCGTTGTCAAAACGCCGCCAGCTGTGGAGTCCGGGAAGCGTGAGCGAAGCGAGGAGGCTCCGGGGGGGAAAAAGCTGCGGAGCCTCGGCGACGGGTAGAAAAACACCAGACATGGTCGAAAGTACTCAATTAAAAAGCACGATTAATAACTTAACTCACACTGCAATGAGTGTCGTACGATACAACCTGTTGGTTCCTGAGACCTGGGATTGTTATCGGCAGTCAACCTGCTGACAATAAAAGCTTAGGATAAAGGGTCACAAGATAAATAAAGTCTTTGAGGGTTCATCCTCTGGCCACCCTGCATGTGTGCACCAACGCTCATGGTCATTCATGCAGTAGTTGATGCATCTCACGCGTCAACAGAGGGTTCAATCTCTGTGGATCACGAATGTCCCAAAGACAACTGGGACAAAGGGTGATGAGTGACATCACTGTGTTAGCATGTGGAGCTAGGTCACCATGCTAACTCATTACAGCTCTAAAAGGGGCCTTTTTAGGTCAGCTGAGGCCCACGGGCTAATTTTGAAAGTAGGAGAAGGCTTTTTCTGTCCTCGAGTAGAGATTGAAATGGAATCAATGAGAAGCTTGAGAAGTCGTGGATGGGCGGGTTATGCGGTGGAATCACAAAAAGGCCGGCTTTAGATTTGGAGAGCGTGTGAAAAACATGATGAGAGGGTGTCTGTGATTGTGTATTTGTGTTTGTGTGTGTGGGCGAAGCTCTGCAGCGTGTGAACAAATGAGGACAGAATGTACAGCTCTTAATTCCCCCTTACAGGAGGGTCCAGGTGCGTCGCAGTGAGCGTGCGCAGCTGTCAGTGCCGGGAGTGTAATCAGGTGCGTGTCCCCCATATGCATGCGGGCTTCCATGGATGGACTGGTGTCAATCACAAGAGTCCCGTGTGGAGCCCAAGTAGGATTTTTTCTTCTACAAGCCTATTATAGGAACAAATAAAAGGACAGTAAAAGGGAAACACAGTGATAGGAAAAGGATGGGCGAGCGATAACCATGGATGAAGACAAAAGGAAACTGACAGGTAAACGAATAAGACGAGAGAAAGAAGAACTGATTCGGTTTCGGTCCGGAGGGAAAACAGGAGAGAAAAAAACAAGTTGAGATGAGAGAGGAAACAGCGGGAAAAAGCAGCTCACGGACTGAGTGTTCCTGCTCCCCCATCTGTCACCAGTCCAGCGGTGGGTCCCCAAGCCCCCCCCCCCCCCCATGCCGAGCAGTCCAGCCCCTCCATCATCAGCCTCCTGCCCCCGGGCCAGAAGGAAGGTGGTGCAAAAACACCAGTGGAAGGACCACCGAGGGAGCCTCACCGTGAAACGGAAATCAAGCTGGCTGATTATGCAGCAAACTGGAAATATTAGCCGTGGTCTTTTGTCTCTGTGGGATCACAAAGGACGCAGCGTGACTCCTGTGGCGTTTCAAAGCACCATCTGCTCGGTCTCCAGGTCCGATTGTTTCAGTCGTGATTACAAAATACTACTAAAATTTGTGGGACTCTGGTCTCACTCATTTAATTCCCTCCCATAATTTTGTGTATAAGAGAACACATGAAATAATACAAAATTAATGAGGTAAAATGAGTTTTGGGCCATTTAGTCCATTTAAAGCCTGCGGCGATCCCCTCTTAAGAGACGCTGTGCTCATTCGGGAGGCACAGCAGCGCAAATTAACTCATTATTATTTACTTACTTACTCTTCTCTCATTTTCTATCGCTGTCCGACCTTAAAAAGATGAAACCATAATAAAATAACTTTTTGTCGCAGCATCACTGAGTCACAGTCTGTGCCGGTCCTTGACAACATGTTGACTCAATCAAGGAGACGGCTTCAGCTTTCGGAACACAGTCGTCCTCGGTGAGCCGTGGCAACACTTTGGGTAAGAGACAAAGAGAAAGATCTGCTCGCCACGGAAAATTGCTCCTACATCACCGGGAGTGACAGGCCGACCAGGGAAACATTATTTCTGTGCCATGTTCAACCTCATCTTAAGTGACTTCCTCTTTCATTCCCCGCACCTTCACGCTGTTGTCCTCTCCTCGCTCAGAGAAAAAAAACACAGCTCAGCCGTCTAGATGAATAAGAAAAATATATATTTATCAAAGAGTGCGGAGACATTTTCGAGGCAAGAACAGGTAGCAAGTGAACGCAGCAGAGCTGAAGCATCACGGAGCGTCGCTTTGGATGCAGAACACGTGTGCCAATCAGTTGCGCTCTTCACAGCAGCGGTCACATCTCTGCATCTACGAAAAACCTCGGCGTCGAATCTGAGTGAAGACCCTCGGCAGCAGAACAAGAGGAAGATTTTTCATGTGCTGGAAACCAAATGGACACACACACACACACACACACACACTGTGCAGCCCAGTGAAGCTGCGGGGTGCATGGGAGATGGAGGCTGGAGGTGCACATCATTCATGTGCTTCATCACCCGTTTCGCAGCCATTAACCATCGGAGACAGCGTCACACAGTCTGGAGCGGTCAGGGACGCATTTATCACCTCCGAGGTCGGCACCGAGGACAAGGCCGACCATCCATCTTTGCACACGTGCACACGCGCACGCGCACACACACACACACACACACACACACTGCAGGCCACAACTACACACGTAGCCTACTTGTGGATCGGAGCTCGATCAAGACAAGATGGCCAATGTTTCCAAGAGCTATTTCCTATCAAGTACGTCTACAAAATCCCCAAAAGCTGTCTAAAGTTGTACAATATGCCGTAAGCAGTAATGAAAGCTTGCTTCAAAGAATCTGCAATAAATGAAGCAATCGGGATGAAATCCGTTTCGTCATGATGCTCATCGACTGACTACATGGGGACTGGTTTCATACACTTACACTAAGACAACGTTCTGTGCAGACAATCGATACAACAATAAAACAGAGCTTTCCTTCCCACCTTAAAGCATACAACACGCATATCAACTCAAGGGTTAAACCTGGGTCATGAAAGGGCACACAAAGGAATGGAGGTGCATCACCCAACTGGGATCAAGGAGGTATCACAGGCTTCTTTGAAACGGGTCCCTTTTCCCCCTTTTGTCTGCTTTTCTGATGCCTGTGTGTGCTTACATGGAAAGAAACACCTACGAATGTCCTGCTACAAGGACATTCAATTCCTCTGGGAGATTTGGAGGTATTCATGACTCTCTTCACATAATGCAGAGTTGTGTCAAAGTCGTTGTTTGTTCAGGGGAAAACGGTTGGTTTTGATGAGTGCTAATGAGATTTAGTTGTGGGTTTTGATCTAAATAGAAAACCTCATTATTATGTGCGTCTGTCGGGGCAGAGCCCACCTCCTCGCCTCGTAACGCTAAGGTTAGTATGCTAACAACGTTACCATTTTATGTGTGTGTCATGGATATGATACCATGTACTCAAGATTAGGTTATCTTCCCACGTTTGTGTGTAGATATTGTGTTCATTGCCGCGCTGTCACTTTAGTACCTTTTGATCGTTCACTGAGTGATCCTAGTAAATAATTGGTAGCAAACCCAAAAGCAACATCTGTTTCATCTGCTCAACATACGAAACAAACAGCAGCTGTCGACGACCACAGCTGACGAGCCCCTGAGATCTCTAAAAGGATGTTCCTGTGGGTTGTTACCATTTCAACATGAATGGATATTGATTATGGAATTTGCAAATGGAATTCTAATCCTACAACGGTTCTTTAGGCTTTCGAGCTGTAGTCTTTACTTGCAAACCAGAAGTCCAAATTTAAATTCAGCTTTCTATTCAGCCTTGAATTCTAAAAACTGAAATGATGTTTAGAGATTTTTGAACAAACACTTGTTTTATCAAACGTCCAAGTATTTTTTTGCCCTTTGTTTTTTTCTGTTTCAATTTACAAGGTTTAGCGCTTGTTTAAAACTGCAACCGGAATCGAAATATGGAAACATGACTCTCAAGGCAGGATTGCTCTACTACAGTTTCTACAGCATCTAACTTCATAATATAGAGGTCTTCAACAGGGGGTCCGCGAAGGTATTGCAGGGGGGTCGCGAAATTTTTGGTTGACAAGACAATTTTTTCCCCCACAAATGTAAATGTCTTCAGAATCAGAATCAGGTTTTTATTTATGGTCTTTAACTACACATTAACATGAATCCAACATATTGAAGCGAACGGATAAATTGATGGAGAAGACGTTATCTGTCAGTCGGCAACACGCACATTGAGCTTCCCTCAGCAGCTCTCAAGCTTTGGGCACCGGTTCACTCACTGCTCCTTCCATGCTGATACGACAGCGCAGGCACCAGCCAATCAGATCGCGTTCATGCTCACGTCTAAAGAGCGTGAAGCTCAAAAATAAAAGATGGCGGACCAAACTCCCTGCTCCACCTCGCCATCAGTTTGGGGGACCTTGGCTTGAAAAACGTTGAAGACCTCTGTGCTAATATATTATGTATTATAATATTACACTATTTAACTAACCAATATTTGAAGGTTTGGTAGAAACCTCACCAGCCAATGAAATCGCTGAGATCTTGTTATGTCATTGTCTATTCATCCAAAGCTTGTGTTGTGCTGCTGCTGATTGCTTTGTTCTGCCAGTCTAATGTACCTGAAACGACTTGTGTCAGCGTCCAATGGGACAAAGATTTGTTACAATCTTTGTGAAGCTCAATAATTGCCTCTTCTCAACACTTGAGAAAATAAATAATTGGATTTCAACCAATTATATAAACAGCCTTTCACTGACTTTATGCTAAGGTGTTGCATTTGTGTGTTTTCCATTTTGTAGGCTTTTTTAGTTTAAATAAAATATAATTTTGTGAGCTTCTCTCAAATAAGAAAGTGAATCTGAAAAATATCAGGGAGTCGGTTTTCACTCTGTTGTCCACACCTTTCTTTTGCGCTGTGATTTACTTCATCACACCTTTTCCTGCAAATCTTCACACTCGTTTCAATTTCTCCTATTTATACACTCGGCATACATGAGATGTAACTTCTAACACCCTGCAAGCCAATTAACAGGTGGACTTATTAACAGATCCGTTCATCTCTTCCTGTTGAAGATAAAAATAAGCATCAATGATGAATCTCAAACCAAACGTAATGTGTGTGCCAGCTTGAGGACTTGAAACAGCAGCCTTGAGTAGTGGCACTTTATTATTCATGGCTTGTATATGTATTCATAACGCACATTAGTGGGACAATTAAAACAATATGTATGTAAGCAAAAAGTATATTTTGATCCATGTTGAACTGGTTGTTATTGTTGAAAGAGAGGCCTGAAATTATCCTTCATCAAAGAAAAAATCATCCACTCATCGTGACATCTCCATCTGTTTGATAATGATCTTCTCAATGACCATTTAAATAAAGGTAAAACACCACTGCAACCATTCAGTGAGTGGTTAAGAATCAAAGCGTTCTGCTAAATCGTACCCTAAAGTGTTGCTCACTTGGTTTAATTTCACCTGAGTTTGAATTTATTGTCAATAAAATAAACAGACATTGTGAAAAAGCTAAACATTCAAGCAATATTAAATATATTAGCCAGGATAAAGGTGGCGTATAAATTGAATTGAAGATTGCACTACGACCTTTGGGAAAGGTCATCTTTACCATGAAACCCCCCTGGAGCTGGCGGCAGGGATGCTCCTTTGGGTTTGTACACTCTGCAGAAGCACTCACATTGATCCTTGAGGGCCAATGCTCGGCGTCCCCTTCGACCCCCCCAGTTGTGCCTGCGGCTCCAATTCCACCTCCTGCCTCCGAGCTCTGATATCCGCGACCACGACTGAACCCCTCTGGATGGCTCCGGAAAAACCAGTCTGTGAATTAGCTCGACGGATCTATGGCTCCCCGCGGCGCATAATCAGCGTCGCTTCATCCGCCTCTCGCCGAGTACGCTCAGCGATCCCGATTGTATAATCTCAATGAGAGCTAACGCCATTATTCAAACATGAGATGGCGGGCCGCCCCCGCGCCGTCTCCCGCGGCTGGGATTCGGGCGGCCTTTTGACGTTTTCAAAACGTGCAAAATATGAAAATGCAATTCACGCCAATCCATCTCGCGGCCCAAGTGGTCGCGCAGGAGCAGCAGGACGCTTATTACATTATAGTAAATATATATTACACTTCTTGTGGCAGGATTTGGGGAAATTGGCTCCTTGTACAGGGGATATTATTCTACCTAATGAGTGCTTGATTTACACACTTTTGATACATACAATCCTTAACAAGCAGCAACTTTTCTTTCTCAAAAAGTACCTTCCCAAAATAAACTAGCTCATTGGAGAGGTTTGAGTTTTGTTTTTTTTTATGAATAATTCAGAATGATTCCAAGTGATGCGCATCTAATTATGCAGAGGCTTGAACACAGAAAGCTAAAATTCTTACTGTACCTTTTTTAATAATTAAACATTTACAGTGCATCCGGAAAGTATTAATTAATACTTATGTACATGTTATGTTTTCGTTCTTTATTTTTAACAGATTTGCAAAAATTTTCAAAAAACAGTTTTCACTTTGTCATTATGGGTTGTTGTGTGTAGAATGTTGAGGAAAAAAATGAATTTAATCCATTTTGGAATAAGGCTGTAACATAACAAAATGTGGAAAAAGTGAAGCGCTGTGAATACTTTCCGGATGCACTGTAACTAGTTTGCATATCACACTTTGACACAACCTTGAAATATAAAAAAAACTGTCATGGGAATCCCAGTTTGTACCTCTTGTTCCGTATTCACCTGTAGTGGCCTAATAAAAGCTTAAAAGTCCTCTTGCCTTGGTAGCAGAGAGAATTGTAAATGGTAAAATCAAAATGGGTTCATACCTTTGATCCCTTGAATTCACTCGTCACATCTCCTGCACGTTGAAAAAAAGGCACCAGGTGTTCCTCATATTTTATACATTCAGGGAGACTTGGTGAACACAAAAGAAAGTTAAAAGCGCCGCGGCTTCAAAGCTGAACCGGACGAAACGCACAACTTGAGATGAATAAAGGCGTCCGAGTGTGTGCGCACCAATCGACTGTTAAAGCCTCCCCACAGAGAGCCAGCTAACAGAACTCTGATGTGAAGTTCCACTTCTGAATTATTCCTCATCATCCCATCTGGAAGCGCGGTGACAGTTGGTCATAAATACGGCGGAATTGATTCACACTGTGAATAAAAGCCCAATGAGCCCAATCTCTCGCTGCCTCTTTCCGCTCTAAGAAACCCTCCATAGAGATGATGTGATATTATATAATGAAACATTTCCAGTCGTGAACGGTGTCAGCATTCAGGCTGGTGAATTTGCAGCATGCTGTTAATGATCCAGCCTCTCCGTGTTATTACTTTGTTATCTTAATCAGGAGCGCGAGCGGGTACGCTATGATCTCATCCGTCTCACTCGGAGAGAAAAGAAAATGATCCTTCAGTTTGGTGAGATTGTTTGTGCAAAAATGAAAAGTACACTTAAGTAAAAGCCTGAAAGTCCAAGTAGAAATTGAGGATTCAACAAAGTGGGATTTTACCCACATTCAGCAGTACGATTTCAATTTTTATATCAGCCAATATTTCAACCAAATATGTACACAAATTCTAAGTATTCTGAAGGACTGTTTGGGTTATGTTAAAGGAACCAGCGAGATGATCAAATTTATTCCAGGAAATTAAATCAGTAAATACTGCAGAGCGGTTAATAAGACGATGAAACAGGATGTTAAAACCCTTGAAAGTTATCACGGTGACAATCATTCTATCCTTCATCTAATTGTAGAATTATGCAAATGAATGTGCTAAAGCTCTTCACATTCGGGAGTCTTTATGCACATACAACTGCTTTACATGACAATCAAAATAACCCTGTAATTTACGGTGGATGGATGGACAGATGGATAGATGGAAGGATGGACAGATGGAAGGATGTACGGATGGATGGATAGATGGAAGGATGGACAGATGGATGGATGAATGGATGGACAGATGGAAGGATGTACGGATGGAAGGATGGACAGATAGACGGATGGACAGGTGGATGGATGAATGGATGGACAGATGGAAGGATGTACGGATAGATGGATAGATGGAAGGATGGACAGATGGATGGATGGATGAATGGATGGACAGATGGAAGGATGTACGGATGGATGGATAGATGGAAGGATGGACAGATGGATGGATGGATGGGTGGACAGATGGAAGGATGTACGGATGGAAGGATGGACAGATAGACGGATGGACAGGTGGATGGATGAATGGATGGACAGATGGAAGGATGTACGGATGGATGTACGGATGGAAGGATGGACAGATGGACGGATGGAAGGATAGACGGATGGATGGATGTACGGATGGAAGGATGGACGGATGGATGAACGGATAAAAGGATGTACGGATGGATGGATGAACGGATGGACAGACTGATGAACCAATCCTTCTTTTTCAGTTCATCCATCATGTATCGTGTAGCTATTTCTGGAGTCAATAGAGCATTTTGAATTTCACGCCAAAACCAATGCTCTACCTTTTTGCTCACACTTTTCCTCTAGTAAGACACAACTCCCACTCGCCGCCCTGCGCGAGAGGCACATCTCATAGTTGAGAGGAAAGAACAAACCGGCGGAAAGGTGAACTTTCCACCCGTCACCTTTCGTGATTACACCTTTTGTTCTTAATGTCCTGTTTTGCCCCGACACCATAACCTATGTATAACTACAGCGCATCCAGCCAGTCAGGTGTGAAAAGTGTAGCTGACCTTAGCAGAAATATCCCATCATGCATTTCCCTTGACTAATTTTCAGTCATAGCACACGCTCTGGCGCACTGTCCAGCTGGGGAGACGTGGGAGTATTTCTAGATGTCCTCTGATGTTCTCCAGGCGACCAGACCCCTGCGTCTTCCACGGCTCTTTGAAGTGCTTCTCGGGTGAAAAAATAGCGAAAGAAAACGTGAGAAGCAAGCTGAGAATTGAGGTCAGCCTTTGGATTCTCAAGGCACTCCTTGATCTCTACTCTTTGCTCCAAGAAATATAATCCCCCGTGTGATGGAAGACAGACGCAGGAAATATGAGAGTCAGACACAGGGAGAGGCTGAAGAACGGAGAAGACATTTTAAAACAGCAAAAAGAGAGAGAGAGAGTTTGAGGGTCGATGGTTGTCAGGGAGAAAAAAGGGAAGTAGAGTGTGACCGCGGGTGTTTGCGATGCTGACTCATCCATGCCAGTGACCTTGGCTGGCAGAGGAAGGGGAGCTGTGCAGAATATCAATATTTTCTCCTCTGCAGATGGAAGAGATTGGCCACACTTTAAACGTCCCCAACTGTGAGTGAATCTGGTTACAAGAAGTTTAAACAAGAGTGATTTTTCCACGAGACTCCCTGGTGACTCATCTACAAGTCGAGTGCGACTCTCACCCGCTGGCGAGCGGCGTAACCGTAACCTCGCTGCTGCCTTTAACGCGTCGCGTCCGAAGGACGCAGCTTCTAAAAGAGACCACACTTCAGGGACATTATATGTGCGGATGCAGGTGGTGTTGGGGACACCGAATAGACTCCAGCCTGCGGGCCAGCTGCTATTTTCAACCTTCACGCACCTTAGCGCACATTTCAAAGCCCTTTGACTACAAGTGGATTGGCGATGTATCGCAGGGAGGTATTATTAGACCGGATTAGAGAGATGGATGTTGTAATTCTGTTCCTCGGAGGGATAAGCATTAATTCAGTTCATTACGTTTTGCCTTGATGAAATTAGCATGTAAAAAGAAGTGATTTAACATAAAGGGGTTGGACCATATGTTGGTGTGTTTCAGTAAACCCTGCGTCATCCCAGTGGGGCATCCACAGGTTTCATCTTCCCACGTATTACCCCTCCTCTTTGACCAGGGGGAGAAAAGTATGTTCCAGAAGACGTTAGAAATAACAAAGGGGGCTTTATTTTTAAATGAAGACGAGGAGAAGCAATACAAAGAGCAAGTGTGAAGTGCAGAAGGAGTTGGGGGGTCGTGAAATTGGTTCCATTAGAAGACCAGAGTGTGTTCATTGGTGAGAATTCCACAAATGAATTGTGTCTATTCAGTCGGTCTGCGCGGCCTCGATGCCGTCTGATGTCCCCGATTCACTTCCAGTCTTTATTCAGTGCTGCAGAGTGGTTTGATGGCAACAGAAATGTTTCCCAGAAGCCCTGTCTGTGTGAGTGAGGCTGTGCTTAGAACATAAAAGAACTTTTCTTCATCTCCTCTGGTTCACAGCGTCTGTCTACACAGTTTTTTATTCACCAGGTGACCAACTGTTGCAGTCTTTATAGTGGTGTTCCATGTCAGGGGTTGCGTGGGAGGTAGAACTCAAATGCAGAGTTCGAACACAAAAAGACTTTAATAGTCAAAAGGCAAAACAAAGCAAAGGCCAACGGGCAAAAACACACACAGGAACTGGGGGCAAAAAAAGGCAGGCAGGAACGAGAGACATCCAGGACGATTGACAATGACGCGACAAGAGACAGGAGACACACACCGCTTAAATACACTAGGGTGGTGTAGGTGATTGGACACAGGTGGAAACAATCAGACAATCACAGACGATGACAGGACAAGGCAGGAAGTGATGTTACCCAGGGAGACAAGAAGCAGAAACTACAAAATAAGACAGGAAATAAAACCACACCGTGACATTCCATAATGGTTGCAGTTATCTTTTGACTCCAAAGTCAGCTCAGACTTGACCTTGACCTGGTTTCACTTGACCTTTTGTAACCTCCTTCAAGACACTGTTAGATGCAGACTGCAGACCATCGACTGGTCAGTCATGTGACAGGAACAGCTTGGACACCAGATCACTCGCATGGCACCAAGTCACAAGGCTGCAGAATCCATCGTTATTTGCAGCCTACTGCAGCACAAAATATGGAAACAATGATGGAGTTTAAGGGCTGACTTTCGGCTTTGAGCCCAGTCTCTTGTCTCTAGAATAGGGGCAGCATTTAAAAAAAAAAAATCACAATTGGTCACATATAATGTTGTTTGATTTCAAATCCAATGTGCGTCAGCTCAGAGACAAAGGAGCCAACTGAAAATCTGTCACTGTTCAAGTCCTTACAAACTTTACGCAATGATACATTCATGTATCGGCTGTTTAATGGCACTGGATAATGTTACGGATAACTAATCATTGATTGCCTTATTCATTCATTTGTGCATTTCTAGAATTCTTACTCTCCTGATGACGGTGACGGTTTCACATCGACGGTGCAGAACCTGTTGACTCAAAGTCGAATCTCTGCGACGTGACGGCAACACCGCTGCAGCAGCTCGAGGGGTAGAAACTCATTAATCAACACTTCTCATGCCACGTGACTCAATATCATCTCTCTTTCATCGCCCCAGCTAAAATCATTGGTAATGAACTGATTCACCATTAGCATACGATTGCCGCTGCATCGTAAATGAGCCTCTTTCTCATTTGCAAGTCTCCTCGTTCTGTCTTTTTACTCCCATTTGGATTGAAATCCAGGAAACACTTTGTAGCCTGATGTCAAAGTGATGGGTCTTTTGATTCAAAGGTTAGAATGTTTTTTGGTAAAAAATGCAACATTTGCAACAACCTCCAAAAATGCAACAACCTAAGAGGCCCACCGGGATAAAGAGTTATTCGATCTACTTTGACATTTAGCGAATGCCATTTACCTTTTGACAGCAAACATTATAAAGACAAACTTTTAGTCATTGTTGCATTGTTGATAGCATGGTAAATGTCTTGGAGGACAAAAACTAGCACATATGTCCAAACTGTGCACCGAACTGATAACAAGGCTGCCAATTCACGCTCGTCACGCCGGTCCGGCAATATTAAAAGACCCCTTCTCCTCATTTATTATCAATTCAGCCCTCCGGGGAACTTTAGATTGACATTATTTTACCTTGACTTGACTTTATGTCCCACTAACTGTAGGTGTGGTTGTCTGTGGAGTTCAGCACTGAGTCAGTGATAGGCCTATGGAGGGACTGAGCTCACAGCAAAGGGCTGTCTCCGCTAATCTATTCCTGTGTGTCCTCTGGCCACCTCGCAAACCTCAGGACACTGGGGTCGGATTCAATGTCTGACGAAGAGGTCAACTTCCTCGCCCCCGCCCTGACCCTCCATCGCCACACACAACTAAAGTACCAAACTGCAAGTCTTAAAATTCCCCCAAGCAAAAAAATAGTCCGGTATGAAATATGAAATACATTCTTCAGAGCCTGCTGCGGTAATGCGTGAGGTTTAATAATGCGCTCTGTTTTCCTGTGTTTCTATCCTCTATGCTAAGCTAAGCTAACTGGCTATGCTAAGCTAAGCTAACTCTTATCATGTCTATTCACTCCGCATGGCCCGCTAGTTCCCCTCGTCTACAGCGTGAACCAGAGCACAGTTTTGCAAACACCCTCCCCCCCTCAGGATCATGTGTCAAGAACCATTTTCCCCTCCAACCGCTTACGTTCAAACATCTCATGTTCTTCCCTTATAATTATCGCAACTTCATTTCATAGGAGGATGTTTCACACGGACCTCGACACGACTCCTGATTCCAAAGTCTGCTTGATGCAATTAACTGTTACAGCCCGTCTGGTTGAGGTGTTTGGTTATGTGGTGGGGGAGTGTGGGGGGGGGCTAATGTTATTTGGGATGGTCGTCAGTGATTCATTAAACCAGCTGTGAGCAGACTCATTTCATGTCGCTGCCAGTGACACATTTAACCGTCCCCAGAATTGAGGCACTTGCCATCCAATTCACGTCTGCGAACTAATTAGAGCTGCATTGTGTCAGCTGGCTTCCTGTCCGTGTTGGGGTCTTTTCTGGTGGCGAGGGGGGGTTTTCAGTGGCTGGGTGTCTTTCAGAGGATGAATTTGCTCTGTTCCAAACTGGCCTTCAGTGAAAGAGCCCCCCCTTTTGTCAGCTGTTCACACAGTGTGAGCCTGCTGTTTAGCTGAGGAAATGATGTGAGAAAATACCCAATTCCTCTGTGTGTGTGTGTGTGTGTGTGTGTGTGTGTGTGTGTGTGTGTGTGTGTGTGTGTACAAAGCCAGCTTGCGTGTAAAATGATCCACATAAGAATAGTTCAACAATTTACCGCAAAGGAAAAAGCCCCCCTGAAGCGCACTAACATGTCCCCCCCCCACCCCCCCACCCACGCCACCCCCTCGGTCAGAGACGACATAATGGTTCG
Source organism: Gasterosteus aculeatus (assembly GCF_964276395.1). Lineage (NCBI taxonomy): Eukaryota > Metazoa > Chordata > Actinopteri > Perciformes > Gasterosteidae > Gasterosteus > Gasterosteus aculeatus. The sequence continues at coordinate 4,028,954 of NC_135691.1, forward strand.
ATGGGTCTTTCGGGACGCCCTTCAGGCAGAACTCTCCAGGAAGCTTCGTGAAGCTTTTCATCAGTCAGCAGAAGTTCACACTCCCACCCACGGCGGCCCGGTGGGCCTTTCTCCGCCCCCACGGCTCCCGGGCCTCGCGTCCTGCACAGAGCTTTACGCGGACCTCAGCTCCTCTATTCACGCTTTATTCTGAAAAGAAGTCGGTGTTTTGTTTTCAAAGGCCGACAGAAAGAAGGGCAGCAAGCTGTGATCTGTTGCAACGTTTCCTTTCTACGTTGCTTGTCGAAGAAAACGAAGTCCGTTTTTTGGTTGCAGAGAGGGTTTTGTTTTCAAACCTGATACAACTTAAAAATCCCTATAAACAAACTCTCAGGATCTGTTTTTTTCACTGAAACAAAATGCAATTTTGTTTTAAAGGGAATTTTTGCCGTTTAACATTTCCGATCGCAAGTAACAAGCAACCCTGAAGAGATGCTGCTGTGTGTGTGTGTGTGTGTGTGTGTGTGCGTGCCTCGCTACACAACGGGGATGTATAAAAGCCCAGACAGGAGCCCGCTGCGGACAGCACATTCAGCCTTTGAGCGCTCAGAGTCCGGATCGGCGGGTTGATTCCCCGGAGTCATCACCTGAGCTCAGGAGCCTGACAGATGACTCGGCGCCGAGGGGATCAGCACCCGAGGTCCAGTTTAGTAATCTCAGCACAACAAAAAGTAATGTCCCGGGGGAAAACACCCCAGACTGCACTAAAACGAATGACCTGGCGTTCGGTCGCTTAGTGGCAGCCACAGCGACTGAATACACAGAACTCAACATTGTTCTTTGTCCACAGACTAAGTTGTCATACGGTTATAAAGTCCCTATGTCATTTGTGGGATGTATACATTAGATGTGCTTGTCTTAGCTATGCACCACCACCGTGAACTTACTGGCCAATTTATCACTTCACACACGGGTTATTCAGCCGCTGTATGAAGGAGTTAGAATAAACGCTTTAATTCTCTCGGTTTGGCGTCACTCTCATCGTGCGTGTGCTCAGACGGGCATTGGCGAGAGTTTGATTAGACGTAGCTGGTTTAGTTGGAGTCTGAGTGTTCTGGAGACCTTCGAATCAGCCACTTTAAAACCTGCAACCACCAGGGTCGCTTTGCCTTTTTCTCTGATTGAAAAAAAACAGCAGGAATGCAGGCGAGGACATTGGAAAAGGTGGACCCTCTCCTCCGCAGAAAGGTTCCCCCATATGTGTTCACCGTGTGAGTGTTCTCCTCCAGCCATCATCCCCTCCTCCTCCTCCTCCTCCTCCTCCTCCTCCCCCTCCTCCTCCCCCGGGCTCATTGCAAGTGCCGCTGTTGTTGCGCTGAAAGAGGATTCTCCCCGAGACAGGTGGTGGATGACGTGTGGCCCCGATCTCATGTGAGGGGAGTAAGGAAACCAAAGGGAACCATACGTGAGTGGGTATATTTTCAGGATGGCTTGGCAGCAGCATCAGACCACAGAGACCTTGGCAGTGTTTGGGACTCAGGACTGTTTGGGACACTCGGCATGAGACAGCCAGCAGGACACGGAGCTCGGCCTGCACAGACCACAGAGGGGGGGACGCTCATCATTGACCAATATGGAATCATGACTCGGAGGAGAAGCAGAAGGCACGAACTTGACACTAACTAAAGACGTTAATGAAGGCATGACTTGATTACTCTGTGCAAAAGATCCAGATCCGGTGTGGACGGAGGACAAACCCTGCAGAGATCATTAGCTTGTTCTTTAGGATCTAGACTGCTGCTGGCCTTTGTTCGTACCAGCTAATGATTTACACCGGGGGATTCAAACTGGTGAGATGGAAAGCCGGCAGTGAGCTATGGAAGGTTCCTTCAGAACAGATGAGATGGTTGACTGAGTGTGTTTGTACTGGCCTGTCTGTGGCTTCACAGCGCAGCTTCAGGGGAACTACTCCCAAAAGCCCCACGTGTTTGTTGATGACGGCGTTAGTCAAAGCCGAGGGGCGGACCGTCGCTTCGTGCCAGGGTGACATATTGACAAGGGTGGGGGGCATTTTGGACGGCAGACAGGGAGGTCAGCTGTTGCCAAATAATTACACTTTGTTCTCACTGGCCAGAGCAGCTGAACGTCGCACGTTGCATCCGGGAGCCAAGTGGAGAATTAGTGGTTATCGCCGGAGGTGGGACGTCATGAGGGTTCTATTAAGGCCGCAGGGGTTCCATTCATATAATACACATATAATGCATTAGAAGGATTCATAAAATGCTGGTTGTATTATCAATAAAAGAGAGTAACTGTTTTATTAAACTTAATGGCCTTTGGAGATATTAAAAGAGAATCTTTAATTCATTCATTGTAGTAATTCAAGGAATAATTGAAAATTTACCGAGTAAACCGCAACATAAAGACCAATATTATAAATAGGCTAAGTTAGACTTAAATCCAATGAGTAAGACTGGTAGAGTTAATTATATATTTTTAAAACCCTAGAAAAAGGTTTACTTTCAGATTTTGGTAATCTTTAAATAATTTATGTTATAAATGTGTATTTTTCTAATAGCAGGAGGCTTGTGTGTTTCTATGTCGAGAAACATTGAAGAGACCAATTATTTCTGCAATGAAAGCAGCTCGGCCTTTGAAAAAATGTTTCTGTCCAACTTTCTGGTTTTCTGTGGCTCCAGCAGCAAGAATCCAGCTGAGAATAGGAGCCTTTTCGTGACTTTCACACTTCAATGGCTGAGCTGATTAACTCTTTTTCAAGTCATACTAAACTCTAACATGTTTTTCTCCTCACCCAAACTACACCGTAGACAGTAAAGAGTGTAGTGGAGGTCAGCATTTCGTAGGTGCAAAGACTCAGGCCGAACAGCTGAGTCATTTCCTGCACAGAGCAGCCACTGCAGAGGTGCAGCATGTGTGCGACTTATGTGTCCCTGAGGGAGTTTGTTCCCTCGTATTGTAACGTTGTATTTGCCGAGGCGTTTGTTAATGTGTTTTGCAGGTTGATGCATATGCGTTTGCTTATGCAGGGATATCTGAATTATATTTATGGGTGTCCTTGCATATAAACATACCGTACGTTTGGCCTTTTAATCCGCTGCAACTGCAGGGGTCGTCAAGGTTAACAGTGAGTCAGCGTTTTTTTGGCAAAGTGCTTAAAAACTGAAGGAAGCAAACCCTACAGCGGTCATCGATAACTTCCCGTTGCCTGTTTGTGTGTTTCTGTGAGTGTCACAGCAGCAGGGGGGGGCCTTCTCTTTGCATCAGCATCCTGCAGGCGGCTCAGCGGGCTCCAACACATCGCTGACTCCTGCTGCCCTGAGCTCTCACAGCCCTGCCACTGCCAATATGTGTGTGTGTGTGTGGGGGGGGGGCACGTCGAGTGTACAGCTGGCTGCAGAAAGTTCCCGAAATGCTGTTGGCTTCAACGACCTGCTGTCCTCGCCGATTCTTTTTTTGACCTCCATCTGTGTGCTCGTGCAAAGTCGATGCATATTAATTCAAGCAGTCACGGTGCAAAACATAATGCATCATAAACGGCTCACCTTTGCCCTCCCAACGAATGCATAGCAAAGAAGAGCTTTTGTATTTGATTGCTCTTCACAAAGCTGTGAGGTTTGTAAGTCGAGTGGACTCCAATTATTGACCATCAAGGCCGGACTCGGATCAGTTTGTCTTCGTAAAAAGGAAATAACTACATACATTAAGTTCACAAATTGCTTCCGAAGAGCAATGTCAGCATTAGGATACTTCATTCATTCCTCTATGAATCTTTGCTCCATCCACTATTCAATCGGAGGAGTCGGTCAACTGTCAATCTCACAGGCCGACAGACGCATTCTTCGGATCATTTAATAATAATGTTGATGGTTTTGAAATTTATAATAATTTTTCTATATGAATAAAGATTAATCAGGATGGATGTCAATGAAAAATATTGTATTTTGATTTAGATTTTTTTTACAGACAAACAAACACTTCAAAGTTCGGAACGAGAGGAGATGTAAAAGGCTTTTGTCAACATAAAATCATATATGGCACCGAGGATCATTTTCACTAGACAAATATACTTAAAGATGTAAGTCAAAAAAACATCTTTAATTGCTGTAATATTGCTATCCAATTCACCAATAATAATATTAATATATATTAATAATATTATATGTATATATATAATATTGGATTATACTTAAAAGTGATTATCATTTGAGAGCCATACAAACTTAAACCATGAAACAATCACACCAGGGGCAGAATGTCTGTCCCCCTCAGGTGGACGTGCGATTCAGCATAAGCGTCGCTGTGCAGCTGAAGAGCTTCGGTTCCCTGGACTCCCAAAACCAGGACCGGAAAAACAAAGCCGTTTGGAGACTTAATTAGCAGCGGGAGCAGAAACTAAACAACTGAAGTGTCATTTAAAGAGTTGTACATTTGTATTTCTATGAATTCACTGTGACTCTTTTTAATTTGCCCTTTCTACTCATTCCTTTCATCCCGCCCGCTGAAGACTTCAGAGACTTTCCGTGTTGGAAACAAAAAGATTTGACGGACAGCTGCGTCGGCCACATGGGGATTCCCTTTGCAGTTGTTGGACTGCCCGCCCCCCTCTCTCCCTCCCTCCCTCCCCCCCAGGCCGGCTGTTGCAGGGCAGATAACACCCACACATGGGAGAACGTCGATCAACTGTCACTATTATACAAGGAAATAAAGTTCAGCTCTTCAGCCTGTCAGAGTGCAGACGTCTGCAGACCAGAGGGTTAAAGCTCGTACTGAGGAGCATCATTTTTTTTACTTTTGAACTTGCTTATTTTTAAAATAGGACACTATTAGGAAATATTGGGAAACAGGAGGAAATCTGCCGACAGAAGATTTTGATTGAATCCCACGGCTTCTGCAGAAGAGCATCAATGCCCCAAACAGTCTCAGTACCAGCTAACCCGGAACGAGTAAATAAAAGAACTTTTCTCCTTTCAATTGATCGATCGAAAAGCCTCAGGGGGCTTCATGAGACGCCCAAAACTCGATCCTTTGGACACGGCTGCCTCTGAAGACAGGAAGGTAACTGTCGTTTAAAAGGACACCCTTGGGTCGCTCGCTGTCACACGCCCGTGATCATAAAACACACAGCGCACACAGTGTGACAGGGAGACCTTCAGGGTGAGTTGCTGGACCACGATGGCAAATCAATACATCAATCATCTGCTGACTGACACTTTTTTTTCATTTTGGCCCGTTCAGTAGAGTCAGTTCATCCCCTTTTTATTGGGGTGTGTATAGACGTTAAGTTTAATGCCTTTACATGATCATTACCATGTGGTCTGCCAATAGATTTACATTAAACAACGCTACCATTTTATGAACTAAATATGTGAACTTTTGAATATTTGCTGTTTGCTGCCAGCAGGAGGGAAAGATATGTGATTGTATCAAAGTCTATGATAAAATAAAATAACTATCTCTTGATTTATTCCCTGTAACTATGACTTTATGGTCTCAATCTCTAGCTTCAAATCTTCTTCCATACAGCATGATGTTCACTAAGTAAATTATGATCCATATAGAGACAAACAGACCATAAAGCAGGGGATGCTTGAGGGCGGGGCTACACACTGATTGAGAGATGACCGCTGTGTTGTTCCGTCATAGTTGTCCGTGTTTTTGTCTACAAATTCTTTTAAATGTAGAGTCCTTAACTCACAGTAAAACATTGGAGTCCATTTTTTGGTTCACAAATAAGTTTAAAACCTGTGATGTGTGATGTATTTGGGGTGCACAGGGGGAATGATAAATAACTGTGCCGTGCTACGTGTCTGGAGAGGGCAGATAGTATTACTGCACGTCAATTCATCTCGCTTACATCGTCTCCCTTCTCGGCTCATTTCTCTGAATTGGGTTCAAAAAGGCTGATATCCGCCATAAAACATTATTCTTATATGCCAAGTCAAGTGAAAGCCAGCAAAGTGTGAAGAGCCTCATTGGAGACACCGGCCCACCCAAGCGCAAAGGTTTTATATGGAATCCGCCAGGAAGCGTTTGTCATGTTATCCAAGGCTTAGGTTGAACTCTTGTGAGCTCTGACACGTATGTGGGGGGTCGAAATGAAATAAATAGTTCACACAGCAAACTTTTCTTTCCGAATTGTGAAAAAAATATTAAGCAATATTTTGTTCAAAAAGCCCCCTACGCAGGGTATCATCAGCATGTTGTGATGTCACAGTCTCACTGATGGAGGAAGCTACTGGGTGAAACACGTGGCCGTGTAAATCAAAGCTTAACAAAGTTTCAGTGTATAAATCGGTCCAACAGCTCTTTATGAAACTCCTAAAGAAAACGGTCCATAGCAGCCTCATTAGCACAGAAAGGAGCGGAGCAAAAAAACAGGAAGATGAAAGGGAGAAGAGACATGGATGAGGAAGGACGTGCAACAGAAGGCCTGTAAGAGCCGTTGACGTACTACCGTGGGTTTGTGCGAGTACGTCCTCACAGGTGGGAATGGACATTATGAGGGAAATGTCCAATGTTTTGGAAAAACATGAATGGAATCCAGACACTTTAAAACATTATACAAAATGGTTTGTATTTTTCTCTTTGAACAAGTAAACGGCTTTGTGAGGTCACGCAGGAGTTAAAAATCTGCATGAGGCCGTAAATCCTTGAGGGTTCCTCCGCTAATTTTAATTAATCCTTTAGGAGAATGATGTCGTATCTCCTATGTGACCACGCAGCCACGGCACAGCCTCACACGGTATACTGAATATTTTTTACATTTTCACAGCTACACTATCAATGTGTGCCACTTTACAATCAACGTAGGTTTCCATAGCGACACATTAACATGAGCAATGTAAGTGTGTAAACATACCCAGCAGGGGCCATTTAAAGAGGATTTACCCCATTTATTCTATGAATAGAATGTATTCTGTGTCTGTTGTTACTTTACAAATCCATAACATGTATCTATATATATATATATATATATATATATATATATATATATGTATATATATGGCACTGTCCTGACTGACAAAGGCAGCAAAATCGCACAAACAGGGCCCATCGTATAAAATAATTCTTTTATAACACGGTTTGAACATGAAAAGCAGTCATGATGAGATAATAACTGGAATCCAAATCTGAAATTGATTGGCAGCAGTGTGACTTATTTTATAATAGTCCTCCAAATTAACTAAATTCCCAAATTTGAATTTACATTTATTTTAGATGATATGCTTGTACAAAGCCACTAACATTTAAAGGACCCTTTATTTACATTTTCTTGTCTATATGTGTATATTAAAACATTTACTAAGTTATTACTACATGTCATTTATTTTTCTTATTCATATCTTTTTTTTATTTTCAACATCCTCAGGTCTCCCTCAGTTTGGACACACTTTCACATTGAATTGAATGACTTGCTGGTCCCGTCTCACCACAACCAGCCTAACCCATATAGCTTGTCACTTCTTTATGAAGCGCCATTGTGAAGCTCAATGGGACTTAGATGGTCACCATCCTATCGTTCTAAAAACATGCAACCAAAATGTCGTCACTTTCCAAAAATGTCCTCAAAGTCGTATTGAGGACACTGGATGAAGATAGCTGTTCAGGTAAACACACACACATACACACTTACGACTACGGAGTCCCTCCGTTTATTCGTCACGCGTTTTGCTTTCTCACTCTTGCCACGCACAAGCAAACAGTGAATCACACAAGCACACACACACACACACAGACGCTTCCCCGGGGCAGCCTGATTGAGGTTCCATGACCTCGCCCTTCAGATTTACTGTAATCGTCGATGGAGGGAGGGAGGAGAGGCAGGGAAAGAAAGCTGAACCGACAGAGGGAAAAGTGAAAAGGGGAGAGAGGGAGTGATGGAGTAATGGAGGAGACGGTAAGGGGGAGGGGGGGGGAGAGAGAGTGAAACGGCAAAACATGACGCAAGACGACGAAGATGGGAGATGAGAAAGGGAGAAGGAAAACGTCTCCCATTAAGGTCCAGAAGGCAGCTCCACTCCACACCCTCTTCCATCAGCCGCTGATGATATAACACCCAGTTTTAAAGATCAATTTGTCGCCTTTCATCTACTCCTACACCTCATTCTCCTCCTCCTCTTCCAGCGGGGCTCAGGTCAGAGATGCCAGAGGAAGAGGAGGAAGAGGAGGAAGAAGGTGGAGGAGAGAGGAGCTGGAGTCGCGGCTTCGAGGGAAAGCGGTGAAAGAGACGACTTCTATTCTAGAGCATTTTTGGATGATTTCATCCACATTATACCCTCCCCTCTCCTGCTGCATGATTTCCTGTTCTCACAATAGCAACGCTACACACACTGTTACACACACACACACACACACACTCTAACTGCCCTGCAGAATGAATCAATTCCTCGTTTGTCCTCACTTTTCTCCCCTCTGCCAGTTCTATAAAACTGTGGTTGAAGGACTCCAGCGGTCCTTAAAGGGGTCGGATGCGGTTCGATCTTTTTCACTACATATTCAAGGACCCAAAAGGTTTTTCTGCCTGCTTTAAAGTTCAAACTGAGAAAGTTATATGTTTTAACGTTCACGCATAACATTTTCCTCATCAGGAACTTGACTTGACTTGACTGATGAGGTCCATGGAGAGATTACAGAGCGATTCCCAGGATAGTCAGCCAGGAGAACATCGTTTAATCTTCATGAGATTTTCACCAAGCGGTTTTGATATTATACGACCCGTTGAACTGTGTCATCTAGCAACTCCTCTGCTGTCTCTCTTTTGGGATTTGAGAGGGACAGTGTCTCCGTCGATACAGGGTAGATGACAACTACAATATTCATAAACTTTCCTTCATTTTTTAGGAACCATTAGAATAAGGGAGGTTAGTTATATCAAAAAGTGTAGCTTAGGCAAATAGACCCGTATCAAAACTGTTCCCTTAGCCAGTCCATTCAAAGTACTGCTTGTTCAACCACATCCATGAGCCCATGTGGTCTGTTGCACCTGTGAACCAACTAAAGCCGCCACGGACCCCTTTCTGACCTCGCGTTACAGACCAGCGAGCCGTTTGTCTTCTGGAGGTCATTAACATGAAACGTGATCCACGAGTTGTGATCTACGCCGTCCTCAGCGCACCGAATAAAACACGCCGCAGACGGGAGCAGATGGGGCGTGAGTGTCGCCTCGGAGCACACAGAACGAGGGAAGTGAGATAATAACCCACAGCTAATCCGCTGCACACTAAAAACTCGTTACTCCAGAAGAAGACAACAACAAAAAAAATCTCGCCCCCCCGCCCAAGATGGACGTGAAATACTCGGCGTAAGGTGAAGGCCTCGGCGCAAACCGCCTGCTTTCTCTCATGTGTGAAATTTCCTTTATGCACAGTTCAGCGGATTTGACTCGTCTTTATTGAGGAGCTGGTTGTTGGGCGCCTGCACTGATGCAAACACACACACACACACACAGCTGTTCATGAAGGCAACACCATTTTATATTTTCAAATGTATTCCTTCCACCATGACTGGTAACTGCCGGTTACCATAAATGATATAAATATCTATTGTCAAACTTGGTGGTAAAACATTGCAATTAATATCAAATCTGCATAAAACTAAAATCCTTGCGATATAAAAGGCTGAACTCGTAATGTTCGAGCCCTCTAGAAAGGTACCAGGTTGACCCTTTATAACCTTTGAGCCAATGAGAAAGGCTGGATGAAAACCAGCGAGACCTTTTCACCTTCCACTGCACCATCTGCATATTCACATATTATCACAACTTCACACCCTCAAAATTCATTACACCGTTATGTTAATCTCATGTCAGGGGAGTCGCTGCAGCACGAGCAATTAGAAACCCGTTCACATGCCTGAATAAAGATTAGATCCTGCCTTGATTATCTTCCCCCCCTTCAGGTGGAAAATGTGTACACAGCATGTCGAGATAAGAGTCGCTGCTGCGTCCGGCCTAAAGGCCGCTGAACGGTGAGACCGTCACCGAGCAACCGCGAGGACCCGCGCTAACGCCTCACGGGAACACGCACCGCCCGTTTGACCACAAACCACGTCACCGACGTCACAAACCACCCAACCTGTTACACTGAGCTGTACTTAGTGAGGGGGAACTACCGGACGACACGCCTGCAAGCAAACCAGCAGCAGATGTGGAGGAGGAACACAGACGAGGGGAGGGAGACGAGAAAAGCTCTTCTTGAATGAATGCATGCACATCTATGGGCGAAAGAAAGCAGAAGTTTGGGGGGAGGATTGAACCGCCGGGAACCGCCATCGAACAGATCGGCAACATCCAGCGTTCACACGGGAGAAGCGCAACAGGAGAAGAAGAAAAAAAAGAGGTTGACCTTACCTCCCAACGCTTGTTTCATAACGAAATTCATGGTGATGGCTTTTAATTCCCTGCCTTCTTTGTCGGAGAAATGTTACAATCAAGTGTGACAGAAGAAGAAGTCCCTTGTGGCCAAATCTGTGAGAAGAAAAAATATGTACATATAAGAAAGCAATAATCCTAAACACCATAATCCTGTAATGCATCAATGAACAATACAACACATAGTATGGTAATTCATCCTGCCATTGCGTAGGATAAGGAGGTCACTATTACTACTACGGGCTCTCTCCCCATTAAATATTTAAAGAATATTGCAGAAAGCGTTAACCTTAAGCTGCAATCACACATCGCCCCATGAGACCGGGAGGATCTGCGCGTTTCCTCGGTGTACTAATTGAAGGACACGAAAGGTCAATGGTTCAAACACAGCCTGCACACAACGGAAAATACTGGAGGAAAAAACGCCATGAATCTACAGACCAAATCACCACCGCCGTCTATTTATTTTTGTGGTAAAACTTTGCTTCGTCCGTTGGAGGGAGATTTGACAAAGCCACCAGTCCGGCACCGAACACGCGCCTCGTCCGGTAACGAAGCAGCGATCCCCGCGGACCGAAGGATGCGTCTCCGTATCTCTTCGCGCGCACGCGGTGAACGTGCGTATAAGCGCTGTGCGACCTGTCCGCGCATTCGCGCGCACGGAGACAAGAGATGGAGAGATGGACCGATAGGACGCACGGACGCGTTTCCTCGTTCCGAGCGCAGCCCGGCTTCAGCACCGCGGCGAGTGGACAGCTCCCCCCTCCCCCGCCCTCCCCCTTCTCCTCCCCTCCGTACCCCCGATGATTTGCGTCCAGCGTCGACTTACCTTCCGTCCCGGCAAACTGGCTGGAAATCCTGCTGGCACACTCGCACACTCGCACGCACGCACGCACGGGGGGAGGGGGGACAGAGAACTTCTCCCGCAGCACACAGCAACAGCAGCGCAGGGTGATCTAACTGCTCGTCCCTCGCATCTCCGGCTCCCGGGGCTGGAAGGAAAAGAGAAAAAAGAAAAAGAAAAAGGGACGTCCTTGGTGCCTCCCCCCGCCTGCACACACACACACACACACACACACACACACACACACACACACACACACACACACACACACCGATACTCACTTGCACCGACACACGGAGAAAGAGGAGTAGAAGAGGTTTGCTGGGGGTGAAGCAGCTGCCGGAGCGGAATGACTTGGAGGGATGAGAGAGAGAGAGAAATGGAGATGGAGAAGCGTCCCACCAGCGTCCTCCTGACCGATGAAGACGGATCAATTATTCAGTCCCGGCGCTGGCTGGCTGCTCCGTCCTACACGCCTCAGCCCCCACCCGCCCCTTCTCTGCAACGGGGGGAGAGGAACTGGGTCTCTCACGTAAAGCGGGAGTGTGAATGGGAGGATACGTGTTGGAGCCGTGTGTCCCTTTGTTTGCTTGCCGTCCTGACACAATGGATGCCATGTGAAAAAAATCCATCCAATCCCTCAGGGCTTCCTCTGTGATGCTGCTGCAGGGAATTCCAGCATGTGCTCCTTTCTGAAGCAGATTATTTATCATGTGTGACTCCTTCCGTAACGCTGTTCATCTCCACATCAGGTTGTGTGAGTGGTGTGCACGGACGGTGCGAGGGGCTCCTGATACCTGAGGCGTAACCCCTCTGATGGGACATATGGTGGGAAAAAAAAGGAAGTACGGAAGTGTCCCTATTGAGGCAGAGAGACCCTGTGGGCCTAAAGCTATACGAAAAATAATGCCTCGTGGTTTGTAACTCTTTTTTAAAATTATGCAGGCAGTCATAAACAAGGAAAACGCACACGCCGGGCGGGAGGGTCCAACAAAAACGAGACGTTTCCATGTCTGAAACAAGAGATCAACGTTGATGTTTCGTTAAGTAACTTTAGTGACCGAACTTAAACCCAAACGTCGACATTTGCCCCAACCAAAGTAGTTTTCATGATCTGAACCAAAATATGTTAGCAATTTTTTTTTGTTTTGCCGGCCAATATTAACTATTAGGTAGCGTACAGTTCATAGTTTTTGTTAAACCAACATCAGCGCTCACTCGATAGTTGCTTAGCAACGATGAAAAAAAACACCTTATCGGGCAGCGTGGTGAGTCATGCGGTTTCACCTGGAAAACGTGTTCTGTCTGATCAGGCCCGGTTTATTTAAAAATACCATTTCTTTGGTCAACATAATGTCCATGGAACCAACACTGGATGCTATCTGAGATAAATGCGATCTCTACTGAAAGATAGAAAGGTGAACTCCACCATGGCCCTTGTGAAAAGGGCCCCAGCCGTATAAACAGATTCTAATTAAAATCATCACGGTAGGATGGCGGCTTTCTTTGCCATTGCATCCAATGTATTATTTGAGCGATGCACTCTGCGGCCTCAGCGATGTCTGTTTCCACCGTAACAACTGACAACAATCGCCATTTTCTTCTGTCACAAAAACACCACTTCAATATCTGTTTTAATCCTATTCCGTGCCTATGGCCGCGGTGCCTTGAAAGGTCCTCCTGCACAGAGACAGATTTGTCCACGTTTCACTTTGTCTTGTTGCACCTACAGTCTATCGGACCTCTGCGGAACCACGTGAACGAACCCGAGCGGTCATGTAACGGCGCACTGCTGGTACCACGGACAGTATTTGGGTTGTGGTTTGATTAAGGAGCACGCACACAGTTTTGTATATTTAAAACATTGGCCCATGTGCACAGCTGGGACTCAAGAGTTCTTCCTTTCGTTCTCTCTGGGAACATCACATTACGTACACACATAAGGTGTACATACTGGTGTTTGAATACTGAAGGCAGTGAGTGGGGTAGACAGGTGAGTGTGACCAGCAGGTGTACAGAATGAGCTGATTCGGTGGAGCGAGAGGTGGAAATGGAATAACAGCGCTGTGACGACCTGTAGATGAAGAATGAAGCCCAGCAGACATGATAGGATATTGAGCTGTTTTTGCCGTTTGAGCCCTTTTTGTTCCCGGCTCGTAACATTCTTCTCTTGTCTAAATCTGAATCTAGCAGAGAGGTTTAACGCGCAACGTATTAAAGAATTCTACTCTACCTTAAAAGAGGATGTGCTCTGCAAATTTATGCAAAGCCGGTGTGCCAAAATGTCACACGCTGCACCCTCAAGAGCCGGATCTCATTTAGCCTTCACTGATGTTCTTTGGTTTCCATGATTTCTGTGTAGAATCATGCCAACTCGAGGCCCTTCACCATTCAGCTGTAGAACAAGGGCTTGACATGTTTCCTGGAATTAGGCCGCACGCAGAGAATTTTAATCCCCGCTCTCGTTTTTATCTCACTCGCTCACTTCATTTGGAGGAACATCGGCAACAACAAGGTTGATCAGCGTGCCAGGCTTCGGTAATTAGGCCTCCCCGATCTCCCACCAAGGTGTTCTCCCTAAATACTCCGGCTGAGGCAGAGATGAAGTTGAGCTTATTCAAATTTATTCAAAACTTGAAGACAAGTTCACTGAAAGCTAGCGTGAGCCACACTTTTCAGTTTAAAGCAGCAATGGAGAAGGTTTTTATAGTAAAATCCCTCGTCTTAATCTCACGGACCAGCGGGACTGCAGCAGAGGAGGGACACGGTTGACTCCGGTGCGAGCTTTGGACAGTTCGCAGTCAGAAAAGTCTTTCTCTTTCTAGACGGTAAAACTCTGACTGCACTTTATTTCAAGTGCACATTCACAAGAGCGAAGTGCAGCTCAGCAGAAACGTGATTCTGTAGCTGCTCTTCATTCTCCTCTGGCACCAGCTCTCCAGCTACAGTGCTGCCCCGGCTGCATGTTGCCCCGGGGAAGCCATTGGTCAAAGCCTCCATGTGGACCCCCCCCCCCCCTCCCCATCAGCCCCGGAAACAGCGATTGATCACATGTTGAGATCAATAGAGGCTAACATTAATTATTTGAAGTACACTTGGACTGTTTGATTTCAATTATATCTTCCGATCAATCCTGTTGAACAGTTTCACTGCTGTTAATGTACATGGGAGATGTGGCAGAGTGGAGATGGGGGCCGGCCCCCCTGCAGACGCCACCCGGGTCCCCGATGAGTTGGTGTGTGGACTCCTCTCCCTCACACACAAACACACACTCTCCCTCACACACAAACACACACTCTCCCTCACACACAAACACACACTCTCCCTCACACACAAAGACACACTCTCCTCTCCCTCACACACAAACACACACTCTCCTCTCCCTCACACACAAACACACACTCTCCTCTTCCTCACGGACAAACACACAAACACACACTCTCCTCTCCCTCACACACAAACACACACTCTCCTCTCCCTCACACACAAACACACACTCTCCTCTTCCTCACGGACAAACACACAAACACACACTCTCCTCTCCCTCACACACAAACACACACTTTCCTCTCCCTCACACACAAACACAAACACACACTCTCCTCTCTCACACACAATCACCTCTCTCTCACACACAATCACACACTCTCCTCTCCCTCACACACAAACACACACTCTCCTCTCTCACACACAATCACCTCTCTCTCACACACAATCACACACTCTCCTCTCCCTCACACACAAACACACACTCTTCTCTCTCACACACAAACACACACTCTTCTCTCTCACACACAATCACACACTCTCCTCTCCCTCACACACAAACACACACTCTCCTCTCTCACACACAATCACCTCTCTCTCACACACAATCACACACTCTCCTCTCCCTCACACACAAACACACACTCTCCTCTCTCACACACAATCACCTCTCTCTCACACACAATCACACACTCTCCTCTCCCTCACACACAAACACACACTCTTCTCTCTCACACACAAACACACACTCTTCTCTCTCACACACAAACACACACTCTCCTCTCCCTCACACACAAACACACACTCTTCTCTCTCACACACAAACACACACTCTTCTCTCTCACACACAAACACACACTCTCCTCTCCCTCACACACAAACACACACTCTTCTCTCTCACACACAAACACACACTCTCCTCTCCCTCACACACAAACACACACTCTTCTCTCTCACACACAAACACACACTCTTCTCTCTCACACACAAACACACACTCTTCTCTCTCACACACAATCACACACTCTCCTCTCCCTCACACACAAACACACACTCTCCCTCACACACAATGACACACTCTCCCTCACACACAATCACACACTCTCCCACACACACAAACACACACTCTCCCTTGCACACAAACACACACTCTCCCTCACACACAATCACACACTCTCCCTCACACACAATCACACACTCTCCCTCACACACAAACACACACTCTCCTCTCCCTCACACACAATCACACACTCTCCTCTCCCTCACACACAAACACACACTCTCCTCTCCCTCACACACAATCACACACTCTCCCTCACACACAAACACACACTCTCCCTCGCACACAAACACACACTCTCCTCTCCCTCACACGTACTCCCCTGATGTCTTGTTAATTCTACCCAGGCCCACTCTAATGTACTGCATTCTCCTTTCTCGCCCTCTCCAGACATCTTGGTTCTCACAAAACACACACACACAGACACACACAGACACACACGCACACGGGTCCCTGCAGGAGGAGCAGTAATGGAACCAACATCTGCGGCTCCCCACTGACCTGCACTTGCCGCTCCGTGTGTTTAAGGGGCGAGGAGGCGTGTCAACCTGTGTGTGTGTGTGTGGGGGGCCGTTGACGCGCTGCATTCATTCCCCGGCTGATCTGAGCTCAGCCCGAACGTTCCCCGGGAGGAAGAACCGCTTGTTAATCCGCGGATAGGTGTCGAGGCCTCGGAATGCCACTGTGGGAAGAGGTTTCGTCGTCACAAGAATTGTTGTCTGCACATCAACTAAATGGAAAACCAAACTAACCAAATAAGTTGATTTACTTTTTATAGATGGTAATACCTTCAAATGAATTCACATTATGACATTTTTTCTATTAAAAAAAAACAATTGTTCAGCTGGGCCATAATATGCAACCCAAAGGAATAGATGCGATACAAGCAACCCGGATTTAAGATCTAATCTTAGATCCGAAGCGACCATGGGGACCCATAATAGGGTCACCTTAGGTAAAAAAAACAATTATCCCAGATGTGGAAGAGCAGGACGCTTTCTGATAAATAACTTCTTATAGAATTATTCTCTCCGATGAAATAGTAAAGCGTGTATAAATGGCTTTCTCGGTGCTGCGTGTCATTTGTACACCAAGTATTCTGTCCAGAACAAAAAGTACAACGACCGGTGACGTAGTATAAAGTGTGTGGAAGACCACAAAGAGACGTCCGATGTTGATTGCAAAAAAAACCCTGAAATGATCCGAAAACAAACTTTGGTAGCTGAAATGATGAAAGATGCTCCGTATGCACAGCGGTTCGATTCCTTGCTCCTCCTGCTGCTGACGGGGCTTGACAGAAAGTAATGAGTCATAAGCTGAGCGTCAAGGTTAATTAAAGCAAAAATAGTCTGTTTTTTACCCCTGACACGCTATGAATCTGGACTGCTGTGCTTTGATGGTATTTTTGGTACGCTGTGAAGGATTTGTGGGTTCGCTCTGAGTTCGACAGGATCAGGATCAGATATCTCCTCGTCTGGAAGGAAAAGCTTCGTGGACACAGTTAAACTCAGGGAACAAATAAACAGCTGCATTGGCTCAGACTAATCTCACTGTTGCTTGGAGAAATAACAAGAACTTCTTCACAAAAGTTCAGCAGAAGATTCTCATCGTAGTTTCTGGTTAAACAGAGCATTAGGTATATATATATAGAATAGGTATCTCCAGGTAGCGAGTCAACGTTTTTTTGACCAACCAGAAACCCCTCCGCCGAGTGGCTTGCATGCATGTTGATGCATTGCTGTTCAGGCGACAAATAGTTAAAGAGAACATCTTTCTGGTGTGAACATTGTGGAATGTGCAATGTTCCTGTTTCTCTTACGATTCTCTGCAATCTTGCAGATCCAAACATTAAATGCTTCAGCACCTTTTGTTCCGTCTCTTTAGCTTTCTAAAGTCTGACTAGCCGCTGAAGATAAGTTCTCACCTGGTGGCTAAAAGTTGGCTGCAACAGCCAACTTTAGCGGCTGTATCAAAAAGGACAAAAGGCAATCAGACCTTGCCGCTGAGGAGGTTTTTACCTTCTTGATTGCAGCACAACTTCGTCCACGATTTCTGGCGTGAGGGTTACACGTTAGATCGGGCTGAACGTATTTTAGCTGATTCCCAGAGGCATGCAGGGATGAAAAAAGGACCAGCTAGGAGAGGATACCGTAACTTTTCAGGAATATAAAAAGTGCTTTCAGAGGAATTGAAATGATGAATACATACGGAACGTGTCAAACCTTTCAGAAGCTTAAGGGCTGAAGGGAAAGGCTGCGTGAAGTCTCGTCCTCCATCAGCTAGAGAGACATTTCCACACAGCGAACGCCTCGATAAGCACCAACCTCATAACAAACGACCAGTTACCCCATGATGCATCGAGCTGGCATTGTTCCCCAGCCGTTTTAATTAAAATAATCAATCTGGAACCCCCCAGAGGTTTGCACGCTATGCCCTCATATTGCATTCAAATAAATGGTTATTATTGAGCAGCAGCTTGTTTGATCTTTTGAGAAACTTGATTTTGTCGAATCAATTTGATCAGGTCTGAGAAGGATTTTTGAACCCAATCAATATGGTTGGAGTCCAGTCGTTGTTTGTCTCTCTGCTGTCGTCTCAGGTTGCAGTGTTCACCATCCAAAGTGAGAAGAAAAGGACAGAAGTGGACGGTGCATTACGTTCCAAAGGTGTGCGAATACATTAACGCCTGCAGAGGTGACATTTGGAGTGCACGCATCTGATGGAGAGTGCAGCACTCACGGCATCACCGTCATCCGGCTCGGCTTTCTTCCTCTTTGCATTTGTCAGACCCGTCTCACAATGCAAGACATCAAGGCCGGAACATCCGCTGCACACTGAAAACTGGTCCAGAAACACAATGTGCAGACAGTAAATGGGCTCATCACTCTCCCCAAATTATGCCAAGCCCAAAAAGTAAGCAGCGGTGGGATAAAAAATACCCAGAACAGGGACGAAAACCCTTTTTTCTCTGCTGCCTTGTCGGATCCATTAGGAGCCTTAAGGTCACCGAGGCCGCCGGCACACAGCCTTCATTTGATCCGGGCCGAAGGGTGAAATCTTGTTAAACCTCGTAATGGGCAGAAAACAATCCCCAGAAGCCACACAGGCGGCGGAGGCCTGTCCGCCCCCCCCTCGTGTTGCCGACTCGGAAGGAGTAAGGGACGAGGGCGAGGATGGGGACGGAGAAAGCGTGCAGGGACGCTGTAGCCCGACGTGTCTTCCTCTGCTTGTTTTTGTCACGAGACAGCGACTGCTAACAGGGGCAAAGGCCGGCGAAGGTCGCTGTCGTTACCGGAGCCTTCAATGAAGTGGAGGCAAATGGAAATGATCCGTGGCCCCTTTCATTTTTACAAGGCCGAAGCGAGGATTTAATAACCTAATTTGAACTTTTTCTCATTAGTACACCAGGACTAATGCAGTGTCCTCAGAGTAGCAGAACAAGCTGTATCACACATTTTCAGACTCAGTTTCTTTGACTATTTATCTGCTGTGGTTTGCTTGCAACCTTCAAGTGTTTTTCTCGTTCCCCCCTTTTTTTTGAACAGATAAAGGATCATCCTCCCCGCAGTGAGTGGTGAATAGGCTTTCTGAGGAGCGTTTTAATGTTCTACACAAGGACCTGAATATCCTGCTTTGTCGGGGTGGATAATGTATGCCATTAGTACTGGAGCGAAGAGTGGAGATATAACATTGAAAATAAAAATAGATGAACCCAGAAAAACAGAGAGAATGCAACAAATACTGGCACTTTTATGAGAAAAGGGAAGTAGAGCAACCAAGAGATTATTTAGATATCAAATTTTGTTGATTGGCAGATTTGGTTGGAATAAGGTGTGTTATACAGTACATATCCCAAGGCAAGTGCATTTAACTTACATAAAATATAATTTCTCAAATATAGTTTGATATTGTCTTAAAGATTTGTATAACTTTGTCAAATCAGTTTAAATATGATATATTGATTTGTATTTTGTAGATTCAGGAAGAAGGGGGAAAAAAATGAATACAAACATGTTCTGTGAAACAAAAAAAACCTCCAGCTGCTAAAAAGAAAGTATCTTAAAAAGGCCACGATTGGTTCTCCTTTTAGGGATGGAGGCGTCATGTCATGCGGTGTAGTTCTTTTTTCGTTTTAGTGCTTTTTCTTTCTGCTGATTGCACTTAGGCTTCAAAGATTTCCTGTGTGAGGGATATTGCTGAACAACGTGTGACAGCCTGAACATTTGCCACAATAATCCCCAAAAAGTAACTTTGGCTTTTCGGCCAACTTCTTACTAACAACGCTTTTTCACAGTCGGAGAACATTTAACAAATGAAGAAATGAATGGAATGTTGGGCCCAGCTGGGAAATCTTCTTCTAGGGTTGAAAAGCCTTTTCATGCCCTCATAGAAACACTGAGTCCCTTTAAAGTCACACCGAGGCAGGAATCCAATTTCAACACTGACACCTATTTGTAGAAGGGATTTTGAGTATTTTTCCCATTGCCTCCACTAGCAAGGGGTTCTATGTGAGCCGTTTCCATGGCGATGAATAGCATTACAGTTCTAGACATATACATAGTCTGTACGTTACTTCTTTCGTCTATCTTGGGTGTGGACAGAGGATTTATAAGCAATGTGGAAATTAAATAATTATTTGTGGGCAAAGGCAGGTACAAAGAGGCTGGTTTGGTTGTTGATAACACTTAGAAAAAGGCTGACAGCTTGCCAAGAGAATATTATCTGCGTAACAGATGAGTCCATCAACGTCTCCGATATGGCTAAAAATAGAACGTATTAATCTTACCCTTCAGCCTCGCACGTTTCACCGTCTTTGATGTTTATTCTAACACGTGTTAGTTCAACATTGCTTCAACCCCAATTTATTGTGCCAGCACACATGACTCAGTACCCATAAGCCCCGTAGAATATGTATATATGTATTTATCAGGCATGAAAATGGGTCAAGGGTGAAAAAGGTGAGAAGGATATTACCCCTCTAGGGCAGGGGTTTTCAACTGGTTTTGTCCCAGAGATTTCTTAGAGTCATTCGTTGACGGGGGGGGGGGTAAGATATTACCGACCATTTTACCGACTCGGTTCTTTGAATCTCGTTCAGTAAAATGAACGGATCTTTCTTCGAGTCATTCGTTGACGGGGGGGGGGGGGGTAGCGTTAGCTAATCATTTTCCACCGGAGCTTTAGCTAGCTGGCCAACGTCGCGTTCTCTCCTGCTGTGTTAAATGACTCAACTCATCAAGCTGTAGCTAACGTTAGCTAAGTCTGTGTCAACAAAGCTCCTGGGTAACTTAACTTAGATGTACCAGAAAATATTAAGTTCACTGAATATGAATACCCCCCCCCCCCAAAAAAAAACTCATCGAATCTACACGACTCACGTAGGTCACCTATTTTGGTTTCAAAACGGCAAATTTCGCCGAAAGGTGAGGGATTTTCATGCCTGATATATGTACACATATACGCATACACGTGCCTCGTTATGTCAGTTTCTTGTTAAAAAACAGCGGGACCTTGAATTTTGGTCAATCTTTCCAAACTGAGATGTTCTTCATAGTATATAGTTATAACAGCACAAATGTGTAATAAGTCAATTCAGTTTAATATGGTCGACTATTGTCTTACTCGACATGCATTGCCTTTCTACCATCAGTAATCATTTGCACGATTAAAGGAAGAATATGAATATTCGTAGCATTCGCTTGTGTGTAGATTTATTTGTTCTTGTGCTCTCTTGGATCTCAATGATTTCCTTGGCGATGGTCTCGGCGGATGACACCGAAAACACACGTGCATCACTGGTTGGTTAAAATGATCAACCAGACAATCAGCAGATTTCATTGCGCTGAATTGTGCTGATGCTTTGAAACCCGACACACATTTGGTCCTCGGCGCAGGTCGACGAAAGCAAAGCATTACTATCATGCAAAATCAAATTCCGCCCAGCGGCAGTGGCTGCGCTCGCAGCACTCTCAGGCTGATGCAGGCTTACGCAAACATCTGTAGGCCGTCGTGGTTCTAACTGAGCCCCCAGAAAGCCCTGAATGGACTTTCATATCCCTTCATCAGAATGAGGTAATCAGAATGTATTCCCCTCATCTCCCTTTGGCCCGAGTGTCGTTCTCCCCTCAAGAAAACATTACAGCCTTCAAATGGCAACGCGATTAGAGGCACGCAGGCCGGCTGCAGTAACACAGTCAGAGACGGGGAATTAATAACAGCCAGAAGCAAGGAAAGTTCAGTGTTTGTAATGATTTGATGATATGATTAATGTTGGAAATCAGCCAAACAGTGACAGCAAAGTGCTCATTTGCTCGTCCTTTCTCAGCACAGAGGGAACTGCTGAAGAGATAAATGAAGATTACTTAATATATGGTGTACAATGGAATACAGATAACACATTCTTCCCATACAAATATATCTTTCACTTACGCCTCTAAATCAGTTATTTCGACAAAGGTAAAAAGAACACATTCTGAAGAAGAATATTTTGATCTTCGCTGTGTTTTTGTTTCTTTACTGGATTTATAACTGGTGCTCCCGTCAGGATGCTCAGGTTCCCTTTTCAGAGAAGAACCCGATTTTAAAATGAACAAATAGAAGCTGCCGCTGTTCTTTTTGAAGGCGACCAAACTTACCTTTCCAACTGTCTTGAAGTCCTCTGAACGTGTTCAACATGTTCCAGCTGGTGGAATTCTGCCTCTAACATGGTCACATGTGGGTTGTTTTTGTGTTTAAAATACACGCTTTCTAAAGTAATTAATTTAATCGCACAACTTTTAACCGCACAACTTTTTATTTTTTCATAATCTATAGATCTAATTTTAACGCAACATTACAAGTTTACTTCTGGTTCAAAACGGGACACGAATGTCGGTCTCCTGGGTTTAAGTCCCTCCCATCTGCGCTTATTCAACTTTGTAGCTATTTATTCTTTACACAAAACCACATAAGCTGCAATAACTGCATCACTCGGTCTGCATGTTTCTTGTTGCACTAAATGACTCCCTCTGACCCAATGCAAGAACATCAACATTCAACATATTGTAGCTTGTAGTTTGCAGTGACAACATTTCTTCCTGTCTACTGGGCTGAATAATAAATACAAATACTTATCGGAGCAAAGAAAAACCTCACAGCGGGATGCGCTTCTGCAGAGAAGATGCTACCTGAGGTGTGACACTACTCCATCGATGACATAAGGAACGGGAAGGAGTGGAGTGCTATGATTCTTGCAGGCAGAATTGTGTTTTGTTTGCACAAACATCTCTATCAGTCCCCTGCACCAAGCGGCTCAGTCATATTCAGAGGAATACATATCATATAACCTCACACCATAAGAGGAGAAAACCCATTAAAGCAGCTCGTATCATGGGACATGACAGGGAGGAGACCGGTAATCTGTCTCTCTCTAATGCAGTTATTTGCCTTGCAGGCTGCATGGTTTGCGTGGCGTCTGAGATAAGGAGCCAGCAGCTCTGTGTGTATTCATGTGCATTCCTTGGTTCAGTAACCCCTCATAATAGAACTCGTTCATTTCCCAAGAAATCGTTTTGAGGATTGTAACACCAGTACAAGTATTCTCAACTCAAGTCCCGTTACCCTCCTACCATATAGCAGCAGTTTGGAGAATTGTATAATTTTTAATTAATCTAACATAATGTTAAGAAAAACGTCACTGAGTTGCTTCCGCCACGTGGTTTGTCGGTGATTCAAAATGATAAAGAGTCTCTTACAGTTCGTTCATTCTGTAGCGAGAAGAGGAGGCCTCTTTTCTTTAGTCACCGTGGCCGAGAAGAACCAGCCACCTGTCTGGGAAACACGCCACCCAGCTGTGCGACCCTGCCGCCAGACAGGAGCCACAATGTGAGTATCAGTGGCCTTTGTATCCGATGCCAACGTGGTGCTTGGCGACTCCAGTCTTACTGGGTGAGGGAGGGAGGGTGGCTGCAGTTAAGACGAGGGCACGTGTCAGTGTGTCACCTGTAACCCTTATCGGGCCCCCGTGGGATTTCCTCCCCCTTGTCTGTGGTTCAGAGTTGTATCTCCAGAGCTTCTCTGGTTTCTTGGCAACAACACCCCCTTAGCTCTGAGATGTGGGCAGCACGAGCCAAACGCCGATCCCCGTTTCGCTCCACCATCCAGTCGGCGGCGTGTAGAACACCGGTGTTCCCGTGATTCCGGCGGGCAGCAAACTGAAGCCGCACGCCGTGTGCTGTCAGCTTGGGGATTCGCAGCGTTTTGAGTGGAGCTTCGGCGGCGCTGTGAACTGTCCAACACTCCTTAAAACCTCCCCCCCCCCCCTCCTCGGTATCACTCGGCTTCGATGACATCCCAACACTGAAGCGGCGTGCAGGCTTGCTGCTTTTACTCAACCGTCCGATTTATTATTCAAGGCATGTTGAGTCTTCTGTTTTCCCTTTAAAACACAGTTCCCGAAAATTACAATAAGCCGACAAATTGCACAAATAAAGAATATTCTACATGCATTCTCATTATTATGATCTAGCTATGAACTATACCTTCGGAGGGAATTGCATCACCGCATAGCGGCTTTTATTGTCAGGAACATTAAAGTTAAAAGCATTCTCACAGAGCCGTTTGATATTATTACATAAACCTATTTCCCATTGAAATGACGCAGAGAATAGCCGAAACGACAACGGACCTGCTGGGAACAAAAGCGTAAATACATCAATGAAATGACCTGCTCTCTGGGGAGCAAGTAATGAGTCAGCAGGTAGCTTTTATGTGCTTTGCTAATGGACAATTCTCTTTTACCGATAATAAACACACGTTTCCATGCAACCGCGGGCTGTCTTTTTAAATACAGCGAACGTACACGACTATTTAAGTGTTTTTCAAATATATTAGATGCATCAATATCTAGGTTTGTCTGCTCATTGATGGCGGACAGAATGAATAAAAGCAGCAAAGCCGTGGCTGCTCTGTTTCAGAGCTCGCATTGATTTAACACGATTAAGCATTTACTCACAGATTGAAAACATAAACTCGTCGTCAAAAGTAAGGTAGCTCTTTGGACCTAAACATTAAACTAAAGTGTCCCAAGAGAATAATTCTAACCCTCACGTTCAAGCTCCAGCTGCAGAACGCCTGACGTAACGACAGCCAATAATGGGACGAAATGAGATGAGATTAAATGCTTCACGGTGATTACGGCCCCGCCGTTACGGCACTAAATGGAAGACTTATGTAATCGAAATGAACAATTAGATTACATTACGGTAGTGCGGATGCATTTCCCCCTTAATTTGTTGATGTAATGTTTGACCGACGCTAATTACTTTGAGTTTGTGCAGCAGAAGTCTTTGTATTCATTTTCTATCCTGAGTGCAACTTAAATTTAAAAAACTCCTTCAACCCTCCGTGAATAAAACAAAATCAACGATTAAAAACTGTGCTTCCTTTTGGCATCAGCTGAAAAATATTCTTAATGTGTATTTTATTACACTCAGTGGCAAATCAGAACCATACCAGAAGAAAATAGGTGTTAACCCCCAATATTTGGCAGAATAAGGTTCATCACATCCGTTATATTTTCTTTGCATGTTGAGTTTTATGAATGCCTTGTTTAATAGAAGTCAGTGTGGTGCTGATCCTGTGGTGGAAGATTTTGCACAGACAATCGTTAAGTAAGAATCAAAGGCTCTGAGTCAAGTATGTCTTTTCTCCGTTTATTTCCTTGCAAGGGAAAAAGGGTCACAACAGCTACGTGGTCAGTAGACTGTCAAGAACCTCCTTTTCTTCCCAACACATCGAGGCAGTTCTTATACCTAAACTTAGATATCGGTGGCGTCAACAGAGACCGTTAACCATCTTGTTGAGTCTCTACAGCCAGGGTACTGGGAACACCTTGTCCATGTGAGACACATCAGTTCTTTGACCGTGTCCTTGCTCTCCCAACATGCTTAAACAAAGGTGGTCATAGACATAACAAACACTTTGTTCAGTCTCTACAGCTATGCCGCTGGAAACATCTAATCCAAGTGGGAGACATCAGTTCGTATGTCAGGGCCTTTGTGACCTAAGCACTTGCAACTAATAAACTGGTTATACAAATGAAGCATTTAAAAGGGTCACATATCATTTTCCCATTACAATCCTCAGAGGGAACTGATATGGCTGCGTATTCAAAAACGTGCTATTAGTTGTGAATAGTTATTTGAGGACTTCATAGCTGGACCTGCATGCACATTCGTACAGATCTGATAATACCTGTATTAGAAACACTAAATGCAGCAGAGGTCACGCACACACACACACACACACACACACACCTTGGTGCAGAAGTCCAGCTCTTCCCATTAGACTCCATTTCGTCATTTAGCAAATTACGTGATAACGAAAAACTTACTTCCATTTGCATTCTAATCGCGTTTCATTCCCCGTCAGCTGTGCGACTGATTGGAGCCGTATTGACAGAAAAAGTGTATTCTTTGTCTGCAGGACGTGGTGACAGAACATTTTGCTGGCAGTACATCCTCTGATTAGCATTCTAATTAGTACTCTCACAGAACGGCAATAGTCTCAGAACTGTTTTCTGCCAGTTACGCCTGCACACAGCTCACTCTCCTAATGGCTCAACACATTTGGAGATTCTGGCATTTGTGGCCTCTCCGCTCCCACAGAACGTTAAGAGCAGTTGGCGGCGGCGTTAAAAAGCAACTAGTTGTGATAGATCCACTTTTTAAACAGACTTATTTGGAATTTTCAATCCCGATTCCGAAAAGGGCAATTCTGCAGGAAAAAGGAAGGGTTGTGTTCTTCAATCAGGTGTTCTGCAGATTAGATGCCCAAACTTTATCAATAGACCTGTTCAACAAGCACATTTCACTCCTACATTTTACACGATGCAAAGCTCGCTGGTGCTATTTAACATTAACAAAAGCTCTCTGTGGTCTAATGTTTAGATCAGTTTGTTCTAGAGGACTGGTACAAACAGCTCTTCTTTATTCTGTGTAAACTTCATTTATTGATTCATATCCACGTTCCATGTCACATCCTTATCACAAGGACATTACTGTTTCAGTTCGGGTTTTGTTCAGTTTCGAGGAAAAGAGAGGGTTGTTCAATGGGGTGAGATCCTCTCAGCGAGAGAACGAACGAAGTGCCTTCTGTGCGTTTTATTGGGACTTCTTAACGGCAAATAAATCCTCTCCGTTCCAGTTTTGGGGAATGGCAACAACTTTTGAGAGAATAACAATGAGGTGAGTTATGATGGTGATTATACATAAACATACAACTCTCTGCATAATCTGCATTGAATGGTTTGCCTCCATCGTCACATTGCTTATGGATTAATCCTCTGCTGCTCCCAGACACGAGTCAATCAACATGTTTCTTAATGAGTTTTTAAAACTGTTTTGTCATTGCGAGAAATGTATTATTATCTTTCTTGTGAAGATCTTTGAGCGGATCTTTGAATTTCTCCTTCACGTGTTCTTGGGTGGTAGATTCTTCAGTGATAGTAATTGGACCACCTGCCCCCCTGAAGCCACATGGACCTTTGGGTGTCCCAGCGAAACCACCAACCAGCAGCGAGAGAAAAGGTCTGGCGTCGCTGCATCGTCTGGTTTCACTTCTCCTCCGTGAAAAAAGGAGACGCACGGACGGAGTAGTTAAAAACCTTCCTCGGAACCAAACGCTTTCTTGGGGTCTTAGAGCCCCACCGCTTTAGAATCGAGCAGAAGCTCGTTCTCCCGCTGACCTTCTCTGCTTTCTGATCTCGCTTTAGCTCAGTGTGACCTTCAGGCTTGCACACAACGTTCTCCCTCCCCTTCCCAGGTCTGACGCCCGTGACGTTTAGTTTAAGAACTCAACATGCTGTGTGTGCTTTTATTCTGCCGACGTAATCGGCACTGTTTTCAATGTCGCTACAAAGAGATGTGGATATTAAAAGAGGTCTACGTGGGAGTTTGAGGCTTCCTGTTGTGTGTGGGAATAAAGGGCCGAGCGTGGTGCTCACGTTAACCAAACATCATATCTCGATATTTTTGGAAATTGGGGCAATGAAGCTTGTCTTAAGTTGCCTGGGGGTGATGGAGCGTGCAGCAGGGAGGGGGTGTGTTGGTGTTTCAGTCTGCTGAACCAAGAAGCTCCGCGGCTGCACAAAGCTTATTAAAATTGTATTAATATTGAGCATGTTGCATGTCAAAGAAGATAGGATGAAATATGCAAAGGGTATACCACAGACAGAGAGTTCTTCCTTTATAGCTCAAGGTGTTCTGATTGTTTTGTGTTGCCTAAGACTAACTAAGTGGCTTTCTGTGGAGACGGAAGTTTATTTTGAACAGACCGTCAATATAAAACTCCATTCTATTTCTTGCCTCTTGCATCTTTTAAGGAAAAAGATAAAACGCTACCGAGTGTGCGACCAAACTGTCGTCACTGAGCTCCACAGAATTATAGCTTTGAGTGTACTTTAGTTCTGCTTAGATTTGTCCTCTTGTTGTTATCACTACCACTTATGGGCAAGGCTGTAAGATGGAGATGGAGGAATAATGACGGGAGGTTTGCAGGAGGAAAGGATGAGTGGTGGATGAACTGTAGACTCATTAGTAGGAGGAAGACAGCTCTGCAACCTGCAAAGGTGGAATGGATGAACCGTAATTAGGAGAGAACCAGGAGAAAGGGGGGGGGGGGGGGGGGGGGGGCACACCCACTCCATATTTTGTCATATGATAATGTCGGGTCACGCGTCATCCGATCTCACTAACCCTCTTTACATTCCTTCAGCCGCACCGTCAAAGGAAGGCCGGAAAACCAGGAGATTTCCGGATCTTACAGACTGAATAAAGGCTTTTAGATAACAATTTAACAAGGGACATTTATTGTGAAAACATGAACACATTATTTTGAGTTTTGTTTGAGGCTACTCTTCATTAAAGCAGGTCTACCAATGCTCCTGGTAGGGATGAGAATCGAGCCCAGTGAATCGATTCCTTGGAATCGTTGGCATGTCTTCCTAACGATGCCGCTTATCGATGCCGCTCATTGTAAATGCGTCATGACGTCACCCACCCACTGCGTTTGTTTTGATTCAGAACGCGGCAAACGTGCCACCGAGACTGAAGCGCTCCAAAGTTTGGCTCTATTTTACGCGAAAAGACTTAAATTCCGTCACTTGCAACAGTTGCAAAAGTTCAATTTCGTCAAGGGGAGGGACTACCTCCAACGTGCAGAAACATTTGGTCACCCAGCATGCGATTCATTTGCAGGACTGTCGCGCGTTTGATGCACTTCTACTTAGCTACACGACAAGTGAGTTAACTGAGTAAAATTTTACTATACAACGATAATAATCTCCATTGTCATTGTACTTCAAATTTAGATGATGATGATGGCGGCCAGAGTCTGGCTGGCTCAGAGGCTGCAGCAAATATCTCTCGTGCACCTCCAGCTACTCCGTTTACAGAGGCAGAGAAGAATAAAATGACCCAGGCAAGGATACTTTACTTTGAGAAGCAACTCACGTACTTTAAGTTTGTTTTGAGGTTGCTACACATACTTTGTGTATGCTCCGTGGTGTGTCTTAAAGTTAATTAAAGCGAGTTATAACAAACAAACACATTTGTACTTATTCCCTCACCAAATGAGAATTGATAAGAGAATCGGACCGTTAAGCAATATCGATAAGGGAATCGGAATCGTAAAAAACGTATCAATTCCCATCCCTAGCTCCAGGGAGGAAGAGTTAGCAGCGAAAATAAAGGGTGACTTATACAGTATGGAAAGTTATAGGAAAACATAAATACATCTTATCACTATTTAATGAGTATATAAATATTTACATGGCTGAGTTATAATCTGGTGCCTCTAATCACAAAAATGTAACCAGCGATGCGTACGTTGCTTTGATACGACTCTTTACTTCATTCTTTTCAGAAGCAGCATCTCAAACAAACCCACCGGTCGACACCCGAAGCCGAACTGCGTGACTGATACGTTGGGTCCCGTCCAAAGGGAACGCATTAAAGCAAAATGGATGTGGTGGAGAGTCTGCACGCTCCAGGTGGTCCAAACAGCGCTGATGAAGTATTGATTTCCGGCCTGGTCTGGGTAATGGAGATAACTTCAAGTATGGACAGAATAATAATAATACTTTCGTTTTTTTATAGCGCTTCTCTGGGTACCCAAAGATGTAGAATGTAAATCTAAGTAAGAGAAAAGCACAGAGAAGAGAAATAGACAGAAACACTAAAAATAAGGAAATAGAACTGGGGAAAAGTGGAGAATGAGTCATGTAGGGGTTTGCATTTGAAAGCGAGCTTGAAGAGGCGGGTTTTGAGGGCTTGATTGAATGAAGATCCACAGCCTGGTGGGTTTGGATGGGGGGGGGGGGCGCCCTGTATTGTAGTTTGTTGAGGATTTTGTTGGGCGAGCCGTAGAAGATGCTGCTGTTGCAGTAGGATAAATAAACAATCCTTTGGAAGCTGCTTCTTACAGAATTTGAATTCTTGTTCCCGGTGAATGTAAATGTAAGCCGGACAAAATTGCCAACAATGAGACTAAGAAGCTGTGAGACAAATCAATTTGGGCCATGAGGCAAAATAACACGTTTGAAAAACCCAATTGTCTGCATTTCTTCCTTGATCACCTCTTCGTCATTTTGAACCACATGTGAGAGTCATTACAGTGTTTTATTTTGCTTCGCCAGAATTTTTTATCAGCCGATTTAATGGGCAATTCTTCATATTTTGTGTTAAAGCGATATTTCCACTATGCAAGCAGACTGGTTATTTAAAGCATAATACATCTTAGATTAGATAGATACATCTTCTATTTGAAAAAGCCCCACTTGAACATCCTTTTCCAGAAAAATTCTAATACAGAAAAATATATGGCTGCCGTAATTAAACCCCTCGGGAAATGTCATGGTGGAAACTACCAGTTATATTTTTCACCTCGAGTTATTTCAGAGACCTCCATCCAAACTTTACAGGAAACTTAGTTTGGTTTATGTGCGGTTTGGAAAAAGACAACAACACGGACCTCTAGTTTCACTCGGTGACCTCGTTGGGAGGATTTCTTCCCATCGATGCATTCACTTCCTGAGCAACGGCTATGATTGCTGGATGAGATGAACTCCACAGTTCAGGGATGATATTATCTTTCCCTTTTAATTTTTTTCTCTCAGATTGGGACCCAGATGGTGTTTAAAAAGATGTCGTTGGATCTGTATGAATAGAAAAGGAACAGAGAGCACAACACGACTCGAGTGCCTCTTCACTGCTGTCCCTGTTTAATGTCCTTTCCCATCCAACGTGCCTTCACTTAGACTTCACTAGTGTTCAGTGCACGACTGACAACACACAGCTCGTGCATTTCATCCGGCGACATCACAGAAGATTACAGAGGGCGACCCACTGAGTACTCGGTTTGATGCTTGACGTTTCTTTCCTTCTCAAATGAATGAGTGAGCACCACTTGCTATTGACATGATAGTTAACAGGAGACCGACTCAACTACACCAAAGCTCGCTCAGAAAGACGGTGAGTTGATTATAAGAAGTGTGTATGACACATCAGCTAAACAGTCTAATAAGAGGTTGTGTGTGTGTGTGAGAGAGAGACCTGAAGTCCATACAGTGTATCTGGGTACACTGTAATTAAAGTACACATTTAGCTGCAGTGCTTCCTGTGTCCGCCTTAAAGGTGTCAGCTGTAGCGAGCAGTCCTCTTTGTGTGTCAATATCAATATTGTAATTACAGACTGAAAAGAGAGCCGGCCACTAAAATTAGAAATGACTTGGCAGTTTGGCCCCTGAAACCTCTCAGCTGGATCCGCATCTAGGGAAGCTGCCTCAAAACTTTTTTTCAGCAGGTTTTGTTCGTGACATTTCCTCAGGGACGCCTCAAGGAGCTCGAGATCACTCCTGCAGCTGTGGGTCCCGGGAGCTCTGCGGATGACAGATGTGCGACCTCCCTCAGAATCTCTCACTTTAATTGAACTACATCAAAGGACGGACCTGGGCTCTCTGAATAATGCAGCGCACCATGGGGGGCAGAGTATACCCCCCCCGCCCCGCGCGAGGGAGAAAGAAAGTGACAGAGAAGTCGGGAATTCCTCGGCTTAATTGCATGGTGTTGGAAATCTCCCAGATCCTCGAGTCACCGTATCTGAACTTATAAATGAAAAAAGCTTTCTATAGTTGAAATTGGATCATTTTCTGCTGACAGAAAATCCTTCTCCAGCAGGAGATTCTTTTTGCAGCAGCAGATTCTCAACTAATGGTGAAAAAGTGTTTCAAAGTGTTCTTGACATCTAAAGACATGTGGCGCAGCAGCAGATGGCACTGGAAGTATGACCTGTCAAAACAGTCTCAGGTCAAAAGTCAATTGACCTGAGTCAAAAATTGATTTGAAAGAAAAATATGTTAGGCAAAAAGGATTCCTGAAGGAAAAGGATTTTTGAAGGAAAATGTTCAAATAATAAGTCAAAAAATGTTTTTTAAAGTTTGAAAAATGTGAAAAAAAGTAAAATTTGCATTGCACTAGAACATGGTGCAGATAAAAAAAATCCCGGGAGTGTAACATAGTATGCATTTTAAAACCGACCAAGACCAAGAAAATAATATTCACACTTAGTTCAGATTTGCCTTCATTAATCCTGCAGTTTTTTAATCTCTTTTCTCAGCAGTAAGTAAAGTAAGTAAACACGATGACTTTGTCCATGAAAGAGGACATTAATAAAAACAGCGTTTGGGTTGAACTCTCCCTCTTGACCATCTGTCCCCGAACCTGCAGTTTGGTTTTCCAATATAAGCAGAGCAAATATAAATGTCCCCCTTGTGCACACAAACCTTTGTTATGCAGCTCTGGGTTTGATTTACACAGAGAAAAAAAAACAACACGTCTGGTTTCTCTCACAGTTGTTCTCATGCCTGAATTCATCACATTAGTTTAACCTCGTTAGTTGGTGCATATGCAGCCATATCGCATGTCATTGGGTACAGTACATGCGGCGAAAAATCTGGTCTGCACTTCATGTAAAGGCTCAATAGCTGGCAGACGATCATCAGATGTCAGGTTTGCAGCGGGCCTCGGATCAGAGTCTAGTCGAGTTGAGGGGTGCGAGCTAAGCTAACCTAATAAAGCTAACATAATAAACATGTTCTAGTAGAAAACCCAGAAGTATGAACATGCAAACCGGCCAGCCCCTTTTCCTGAGACACAGTTTTTCCCCGAGCTTGATTTCCCCGGCTTACCGAGTACGTTACTATTGTGCCGCCTAATCAAGGCAATCGTTGGAAAGGTCACCTCGCGAGTAGGACTGAAGATCATATGTTAGCCTTTATCCCTCACTGTGGGAGCGGGGAACACCTGCCGCCTCCTGTCTAAACATTAGCTCGCGGTAATTACTCTGATGGGATTTGTCCTTGTTGGAGCAGATTCCAAAGTAGGAGAGATTTTCTACCGATGATTGGTGATTTGATTTGTGCTGTGGATCATTGGACTACATGCAAATGTGTGTTCAGCATGTTGACTGCAAATGAGTAGTGGGTGTAGTCGCAGCTTGGTTTTGAGTTCTGCTTTTTGGTTCACTGGCTATCGTAGAACGACCTGTCAATCACAGGTTAGACCCGCCCTAAAAGCGTACTCCTTTTTTGCCTTATTTTTCACTCTAACTTGCCCGTAATTTACTGAGCCAAATGCCACGCTATGTGTATTCATATTAGGGGTGTAATGATTCATTTTAATTCATGGTTGCCGATTCGATTCATGGGCGATCTGGGTTAATTTAGAACGATTCGATTCATGGGCGATCTGGGTTAATTTAGAACGATTCGATTCATGGGCGATCTGGGTTAATTTAGAACGATTCGATTCGATTCAGTGACTTGAAATCGATTCAGTAACTTTACTGGACAGTGCAGGCAAAGTTTCTGAGATCCCTGTTGTTTCTTGTAAGGAAATCAGGTTTAAATTAATTATGGATATTATAAACAAGCAAACAACAATTGATGGCAAATGTATTAACCTTTTATTTGAATCAAGTGCCATTTTCAATGTAAACATTACACAAAAATTACACAATGTTTGGATCAATTCACAGAACCCCGGATTTTCAACCACATTGTCGGGTCGCATGTCTTTACAGATAAACTTGTTGCTGTGATGTTGAGTTTGGTGCTGGCGGCCTGAGGTGTCAGCAGAGCTGGAGTTACCTTCTGCTGCTGCTGCAGCGGTGACGCTGCTAGAGGTCCTGACTGTCGCCGTTGTTTAATCCCACGGCGCCTTAGTAGACGGCCGGAAAGATTCGTCGTGTTTCCGTGGTTTTTTATTTGGCTTCTACATATTCTACAAACAGCGAACGACTTATTTAGAACACCTCCGTGTTTGCAAAAGCCCAAATGTTTCCACGCGCTGGATCGATACGTTGGTTTGTAAATGTCTCGCTCGCAGTCGTCTCCTCCACGCTGTGTTTTGTTGTTGTTCAGAGTTTCGCGCGGCTGCCGCTGCGTCCTGATGACGTCACAGACAGGCAGACTGAATCCAGTAACGTTTAACGTGTCTAAAGTGCTAAAAAACAAACACACTAACACACATCCACACCGTTTTTGTGCTTAAATCCAATGTGCAGTTTCCAAGTATCGATACAATCGATTATGTACCATTTCAATCGATTTGTAATCGATATATGTCGTCCGGAATGCCGATTTGCGGAGCACAGATCGATTCAGTTGCATCGCAGGAATATAAATCGATTAATCGATTCACTGAATGAATCGTTGCACCCCTAATTCATATCATAACTTGATCCTAAATATCTCACCATGTTGATGATCTGATCGACCAGCCACATTATTGCCCGTATGGTGTCAGTAACAAGACTCCTGAGTAAACCGTCGGTGCAGCCGGGTTGATATGAGTCATGAGATCTCAGCTGGCTTCAGTCTCTTTCATCAGTCAAACCATTCGCTCTGCTGCCGCATTACACCGACGCCATCGAGAGGCTTTTCACAACGAATTGAACCGAACGGGAAAAAAGTCAAAAATCACCCAAAGGCCAAAACATGGCTGCATTCAATTAGAAACAAGCACAATTAGTTGTCTATGTCAAGGTGGGTTTTGCAGATGGGCATGCTAATATGATGCCACTCATATTAAAGGTCTCCCTCTAATGTGAATGACATTTTCTCCACTTATTCAACTTATTATTGCTAAATATTTTTGCCAAATTAACTTCTATCCAGGGCTTCGACCTCCTCCTTTCCTCAGCCACTCACTTTGTGTCCTCTCCTCCAATCGTTTCCCCCCCTTGTTTTATCCCCCTCGTTTCTCCCCTCCTCATTTCATCTCCCCTCTGCCTCCTTTTAAACTCGTCTCCTCTCCGATTCCTCCTGCAGACTGAGGACTCCTGTGGATAACGAAAGGTCAGTAAATGTGAGGCTGTTAAATGCAAACTCACGCACAGGGCTCCAAAACGCCGCAACATTAAAGCAAGCACACACACACACAGTCATGTTTTCATGACATTCGGGGACCTTACATTGGCTGTCCTCATTATTTTGTCGAGACTTTCTCGAACCTTCACCCACAAACGTTGTGATTACGGTTATAAGTCTCCATTTGTACCCCCCCCACACTGATAATGCCACTGTGTAATCACACTCATGTCCCCACAAGACATTCCAAAGACCACCTAGACGCACATTTTGAAGAACACACCAAGTCATCGTCAGTCCTGCGTTCCATTGTGACACTAGCAAGGAACCAGCGTGTGATGGAACGACGCTCTGGAGAAGAATAAGAAGTCAACAGGTGTCCCGTGACACACGCGTCCACGCCGCGGGCCCACGGCTTCCTATGGTGTGAGCTATAGCCTGAGACGTCCCATTCACACTTCAGTTTGCGGCACGCAGAGACAAACCCAGAGTGATTGGCGCATCTATAGATGGAAATGCGTGACATTTGGATGGCATGTCAGCGTGGTGTCGCCTTTTAGTCACCCACGGTGGCCTGCTACGATTCATTTAGGAGGATCTTTCTCATTTCAGGATTTTGTGCCTCTCCGTCTCTTTTTTCGGTCCGGAAAATCAACTTCAGTGCGCCATCTTTAGCAAAATGCTGCCACGGGATTGAGGAGCGGTTGAGTCTTTTTTTCTGCATTCGTATCCCGTGAAAGAAGCTCTTTCCACAGCCTGTATGGAGATTTACTGGAAACAGTACAATGAACCTTAGCAGCTGAGGAAAGATGCTGAATTTAAAGCGGAGCACGTTCCTTCTGTTCATTGCAGCGGAACACGGCTCCAACTCGCCCCTGTCAGGTTTTATGACAGCCCGTCTGGATCATGTTGGGTAGCGTGTGGTAGAGGTTGTATCTCTTCTGCTTCTGACAAACCTTAAGATTCCACTGGACGTGATGCATGTTTCAATTTAAAGTGAAGGATTAAAAGGTAGAAATCTATTTGCAATCAGGCTAAACCTGATTTTTTATGGGGAAAAAACAAATCATTGTCTTTATCAATGATCAATTTTAAAAGAATTTAATTCATCAGTGATCATAAAACATGATTTGCTTATTTGCTAAAAAATCACCGAGGCTCCACAGTCTCGTGGTGCATTATTCAGTGAGACCTGGATGAAAAAAAGGTGATTTTTGAAGGCAGCTCTCTTCATCTCAGCCACTTCTATTAGAAGTTTAGTCCTATGATATTTTTTTTCTTGCAAATTAGTTACGACACTTTTGTTGAAAAGGTGTTTTTTTTCTTCTACAACCTCACACCTTTGGAACTGAAACGAATTGTAGGCAATGAACATCCCAAAACGTGTTAACCCATGCAATTTATATTCATGAGTGCATTTCTGTCTGCAATGACTTTGTGTGGGTGTGTTTGAAAACTTTCATTCATCACAGTGTGGGGACCACAATTATTTGTTACATTTTGGGGACCTTCTATCTGATGCCAGGACGATGGTGCCCAAAATCAAACCATTTAGGAAACCCAGTTTCACTTTGCCAGTTTGAATCCACTCAGTGACATTTGTGAAATAAAGACAGCTGACATCGTTTCTCTTGCTGTTTAATAATTATTTTTTTTGCACATAGAGAGTCAGCAGCAGCCTCCGTATAGACGTTCCAGCACTGCTCCAAAAGTTGATCTCTTATACTGTATATAAATCAAACAAAAAAAACCTGTCACGCACAGCAGCCGCGTGAGCTGCCATCTCGTGTCGCACTCTCCCGCCGTCAGCCGTGGCATTTCTAAGTGTCGCCACACGCCGGCGTCCAGTGTGGGGGACAAATGTCAGCTTTTTGTAACCTTTATTTAGTCGGGGGACGGGGATTCGTCTCAAATGACGTGTTGGACGCCGGGTCCATCGAGGTTTAAACGCGGTCTTTGGAACAACTGGAGGTTTTGATTGAAAGGAAGCTGGGAAGAAATTGAGAATAATTTTTAAATGCAGGATTAAAACCTTAAAGAAAGGACAATCTATTGGCAAAATGGAATATGATATTCTCTCAAATGGCCATCAAGGGACGTCTCATCCGTTTGTAGACAGTAAAGCATGGTATCTTTAGGGCGGGGCTACCCTGTGATTGACAGGAAGCTACCACAGCTAGGTCCAGTCTGGAAGATTTCTGTGTTTCTATTCAACAACTTTAATATGAGAATAAATTGAAACAGTCATGTAGCAATACACTAAATTCAGGCTCAGCTTCGGATAAAAAAAACTTAATATTTAAGAACTCACAACACCTCAACATCTCTCTCCACCCAATCCCGCCTTTAACTGGAACGTCTTTTTACAGTAATAACCTCTAATGTGATCAAATCATCCCTCTAGCCGATTCCAGCTACGACTCAAAAGCACCCTTTGTCACCGTTCTACTCAAGACATCCGGAGTGCTTCTTCCCGTTTGCATGGACACTTTCCTGTTCACATAATGACTCAGCAATTGTTGCATAAAGACTTCACTAATAATGAGGAATGACACGAAACGAACGACACAGCGGGTCACAAATGGCTCATTCCTGTTATTGGTACAACAGCCTGTGATTTCCCTAACAGCCGGTAATTTTTCCCTCATAGCAAACTGGGATGGAGAGAACAGGCAAGTTTGGCCTGTTCATGGTGAGAATGTGGCAGACTGCTCTCGCCCAGATGCAGAAACACGATGTTTGCATTTCATGCTATCTCCTTCTTCTGTAGATTCTCCGTATCGAACAATAAAGCTCCTCTCTTGGTGTCCCTTCGTGCAGCTCCATCGGCGATGGCGGCATTCAGGAGTGGAAACATGCCATTCATCTTGGTGAGCGGTCGCTCGTCTCATGGCTAATTAGACGCCTTCGGAGAGATGAGAGCGATGCAGTCAGCTGTTACTGCTGAGACTTGTTTTTTGTTGAAAGGATCGCATTCAGTCCGCCAAACGCGGGCGGCAGAATCAGACCGACTGTTCGGTCATGAATTTATTCTCTGCTTTCTTTTCTGTTTGCATAATTATATGTTTATTTCTCCCATCTGAAGCATTTAGGATATGAATAGCGAATTGCATTCACCTCAGACAGAAAATACGTTATATATATATTATATGTTACATTACACCTATTGACTGATAGAAGAATAAAGATCCAGGATGAAACATATTACCATGCAATTCAAAAAAAAAAAGTTTAGCACAAAAGAAGGAGACAGTTATTTTATGATTATAAATGATCATGTCGAGTGACCCACACCATTTTTAGGTGTCATTTTTTTTACCTAAAAAGCTCAAACAGGTGAAAAACCCCACTACAGGCAGAAATCAAGTCAGGTGAATCGGACAGAGAAAATCCTCCACACAATATAAAAACTAATAACAGTTTTATTGCAAACAATGAATCCCAATCCTCTGCAGCAGTCCCTCCGTCCGGAGTGGAAAGTACACAATAATGGCCCCTGACTGCCTCCCCAGCTCATCAATGGGGGGGAAGATTGGACTGACAACACTGATAACGTTGATCCCTCCATCTTCCCTCCCGCTCTCATTCGTCACCCAGCGCCACCTTGATGTAAAAGTTACACCTCCATCCGTCTCAATGAAGCCGCGGCTATCGGTCCACATGACGGACTGAGGTCTTTGGCACCGAGGCCAGAGGCCAAAAGTGGACCGCCGTGGCTGAAGGGACTTCTTAGTGATGCCTGGGATTTACATCGTTGACAGTTAACAGGACCTTCTCACTAGCGCGATTCACCGATCTCTCTCACCCACTCAAATGAAACCGGACTATCTACAAAACTGTTTCTTTTTTTTTTACTTTGAAACAGGGGCACCAGATGTGCAACAATGAATCTGTATCCTCAGACGCCATAAATATCAACAAAGCAGCTGCTGCAGGGCAAAAGAAAGACGCCTTCCCCTATTGTGTCCTGACTCCAGCATCGGACCCCCCCTGTTTTCCACATTTAATCTTCTACTATGCACTTGTGTGAGATCACACAGTAAGAAGGACAACAGACTTCAGGACAGACTCAGCTGGAACCAGCAGTGGCAGCAGTTTCTCGGCCTCGAGGCTGCCGGAGTCTGAACGGAACCCCATTTTACTATGAAATTATTTATGCCTTGTACCTCTCAGAGAAGCTATTGAGACGACAGCTGTGAACTGGTTACTCCCTTCAAACTCATTTTTCACTGTGAAATCGCCAGATTGCAGCGGGAGATCAGTGATTTCTTTTTGTATTGCCGTGAAAAGTAAATCCATCAAAGAGCCAAGTGAAATTTCACGGCCTGACGGGTGGCACCTCGACGGCGAGCACGATCTGCATTCGCAGTAACTATTCGTCTGCCTCACCGACGTGGCCGCCAGAGACCGGCGCAACATGTGATCGCGCTGGATCACCCAGCCATTCTTCTGTTGTCTTACAGGATGAGAGGACACGGGGAGCCCGAGGGAGCCCAGGCTGACAGCTGAAGAAGCATCTTTTGAAACAAAAGGGTGTTTATACCTTCACCAGGAGGTGAGGGCGTAATGCACAGTCACACACACACACACACACACACACACACGCTGGTACTAGCCTGATGGATAGTACATTCCCATTAAAGCCCTATTCGGTTACAAGAATAGTTTGATAAAGTGAGAGGCCGGGTTCTGCATTATGTGTTTGGTTGGATTCAAATAGTCCTTTTTGCTTTAACTGAGTTAAAATGACCTGCAAGTAGTGTAAGTGGCCGTTATGACAAGAGCTGTTCAAGAACTGTATTGATTAATAAAAAGCACATAGAGATGAACTAGTGGCATTGCAGTAAAGTAAAGACTCTCAGGACGCCCCCTGGTAACACTACTTTGTTTTAATTACTGTATGTTCACTTTTGCCAATTACATGCAGTAGGAACTGGCACAGAAGATAAACAATATCAAATGCACGTCATGTATCATATACCACAAACTAAAGCAAAGCCTTCAAAATGTTATTGATTTTCGTCCGAAGATTGACTCCTTTTGCACGCTTTCATCGCGAGGAGGACTTTCACGAGATGGATAGGAGATCACATGGGAGTCGTCTCGCGCAATCTACTGTGAACTTTCAGGCTGGACTGATTGCACTGGAGCTTTGAGAGGGATTTCCCCGACACAAATGCTCATTATTTGGAAACTCACTCCATTTCACTTGGAAGGAGAGGAGCGATATTACTGCAGCAAACACAGTAACACATCCGAGCGTGGAAGCCACAGCGCGATTGATTAAAACTGCACGCGGGATTGTGAAAAGTAGAATGAAAAGAATGTATTGCCTTTCGGGAGTATAAAAGATCCGAGCAAAATGAGATGACCTTTGCTATCTCGTCGAATCTGCCCCTAAATTCCCCGGAGTCGCTCTGATTGTTTTTGTCATGTTTCTGCAGCGTAGCGGCGGAGAGGCCAACTTCGAGAGAATGGGTTTGATAGTCGATAAAAGAAGCGAGAAGATGAGATCTCAGACTTACCGATGCAATCTGTTGAAGCTGAAGGAGATCCTTTGTCTTTAGGGGCCTGGTTTATTTTTCCTATGACTTTTGTATATTTCACCCTCAGTGGGGTTTGGGTGGGCTGCTGCCGTGTTGCTTAACAATAAAACATGTGCACTCAATTTAAAATTGGAGTAATCCATCGTCCAACAAGTCCATGTGCATTTGTTTTTGTTGAACGGGAACTGACAGAACGAAAACAGTTCAAAAGTTAGGCGACTAATAACTCACAGAAAAGAATGACTATGTTATGCAATGTAAACAAAGTAGAAAACCCTCAAGTAAACTTTGCATTATTAAAGAGGTTCATCTGACTTTAGGTTCACACGCTGCAGCATCCTGAGATGAGGACCATGTTCATTTCTCTGAAACTGGCCCCAGATGTTATTCACATCTCCTCTTATAAATTATTGATACAGCCCACCCTCAAAAAGTCTAAATGTCATGAGTGTTAATGAGAAATTCCCTTGGGAGTGTCTGGAGAAATGTTGTGTTAGGGAGGTCAGGCTGGAGCCAAGAAGAGAGCACGAGGGCTTGATCTCATCTGTATGTGTGTGTGTGTGTGTGTGTTTCCTTTTGCATGTCAAAATATGGGGAGGGATTGTTGTCCACGGATTGAGCAACACGTTACGTTAATCCTTTTTATTTAGAGCCAACACAAATACATCATTGAAACCTTTACGATCTGTACGGTACCGAAGCTTTCTCGCCTTTTTCAGCCAGAAAACCAAATGAAACCAATGAAAAGTGCAAAAGTGTCCCACAATCTGTATATTAAAATAAATGTTGACTTATAGGTAACTGTGACACCATATGAATGGATTCCCTCACTAATGCACCGAACCACCAGGCAGAGTAGACTGTGTGTCTTTATACCTCACACAGATTAACGCAGCGAGACTGAACTGCGAAGAGAACCCAGAACGCACATCTGTTCACAAAATATTAACACCGTGAGGGTTCGAACCGTGAAATTAGTGCATGCTATTCGGTAGAAAAGGAACAGTAAGCGAAGCACATCAGGCAAGTCACTTTAAAGCCTTTGAAACACTTTAAAGAGCAAACAGACGCCATGCATCTGCTTTTTTTGTCCTTCTCTGGTTTAACTTGTCAGCTTCCTGCAGGGAGGCAGAACTGTGCACGGAGGCGAACCGGCTACCCGGCAGACAAGCTTCATCCAAAATCAGAAACAGACGACACCAAAGCTGGGATCCAAAACACCGCCGCTCAGGAAATATACGTGCTGCCAGAGTGAAGCCTCAGCGCCGTCCCTGTGCAGCAGACTGTGGTTGTATTGGGCCGGTGTGGGCTAATTTAACTGTGTCTGAGTCTGACGACATTGGCGATAAAAAGAACCAATTTCAACATTTAAAAAAAAAGAGAAAAACTTCATTGATCCCCGAGGACGTTGAAACTCGCTGCAGCTGCGAGGAAAAATGATTCACGAAGAAGAGATCTAAAGATACTAAGACACAATGAAGGACATAAATAAAGAATGCAATAAGACTGAAAATATATTAAAGATCCTGCTGATTTTAATAAAGGTGTGATGTAATGTTACACTGGCAATGAATACAAACCCAGTGGGCTCACATGAGGAGACAGAGGATAAAGAGAGAAGCAAACCATCGTAAACTGAGTCAGGATTCTACTGACACACATCGTTTAGCCTTTTATTCCCTCCGTCACCGGGGCCTGCAGGACAGGGTTTCACTTCGACCAAAAGATATCTGCTCTGTATGCAACGAGGACTTCAAGAGGATGCCGATGAAACGCAGTTGAAAGAGAATTAAATATGTTTTCACCGCTGTATACCTGTCACCTAAACGTCCCTAAGGCTTTTTCTTCTGAGAGGTGATCTTCCCTCTGCAGTTATACTGAGTGTGTTCGGTGAGAGCAGAGATTTGAGGTGTCAGTAACCGTGGAAGAGATCTAAAGCACTGATACAATAAATCTGTATTTCCACACCACAGCATGGCCGAGTTGCATCATGGGTAATGCATCTGGGTTTGATGCATTTTAATTGTTCTTTACAAACAAAAGTCTCTTGAATATGTTTTTTGGGGTTGTGTTCACTATGAGAATAATAATGCATTATATGCCTTATTCTCTCTGACCTTATTGCAAGCTAATATGTTGTTAGTCTTCCCTTTGCCAAACAAACTGGACCTGAACATAATGAAGTGACCATAAAACAATTATTCCGGGCTATGCAGGAAATAATGTATTCCTTTTGTAATGGAGAAAAGTAATAACCAGACAAAAAATGGTATTCTATACTATTGACTTGGGTGAATTGGATGCCAGCGAGGTGTAACTACTACTAAGAAAAACAACAAAGGAACAAACTGTTCGTTGTGCAAAAACAAAAGTAAAATTATGTCAATTATCATGTATTTAACTGTGTTTACAGCTGGCAACTCAAATAGCAGTGACGTGTCCTTTTCTAAATTGATACAAGCAGAATAAAAGGTAATGGAACATGAAGGGTCTAATACACAATGTGAGCTGGTTAGTGGACCCTGAGTCAGACTACTGTCGGGCCTGAACGAGCCTCTCCGCGCAACTCTTAATACAGCACAGGAAGAAGTCGTAAAAGTCCCACGGATGCCATTGGAAAAGCTGCTGAGCTCCCATGGCAACACATCCATCACCATGACAACTGAGCAGACTCCATCCACAGGTGAACACCGTGTTACAACCTTGAAAGTTCCTGTTAAGTCAAACAAAATAAAAAAAACATAATTAAATCATCAGTTCATCACAGCTCCTTTATTTCACTAGATGTCTTCATTTATTAGAAGGGCTGTGACTCGGGACGGACAACAGAAGCAGTGACATTTCTAAATCCTTCTTGCAGTCCCTGCGGTCGCCCCCCCCTGAGAACCGGCGAGTGCTTCTTTTCTAATGTGACACTTGAGAGCACACCTCTGTTTGTATGAAGCTGCTCCTCTGGTTGAATAGAAGTCCACGACAAAATGATTACTTCTGACCGTGAGGCAGGGTATCCGAGGCTCAGAAATGTCATTCTGCGACGTCCAGTGTTCTGTCTGAGTTGGTTTGACCGATCACACATCAGTCGACTTTGGTTTCATATGAACCAACGAAAGGAGAACGCGTTGGCCGAAAAGTAATCTGGGCACCAATTGTCTGTCAAAGTGGTCATTTTTGATATGATTGCTACTGATTTTTTCAGAAAATACATTCCGTGCACCATCAATGTTTCCATTTTTTGACTATTGTCTGATGAAGACGGAGCTTTTTATTCATTTCTATTATAAAATATCTGTAAAATGCAAATGAAGAATCCAGCGCGAATTGCCTTGGCTATAATTTCTCCATTATCCGTCGATCTGCCGGCGACGAGTTGACGGCTCAATGAAATCGTTCGTCGGTGTGAGAGCCATGCGGTAACACAGAGTTGTCCTCTCGGCAGTGAGAAACCCACACTGCACTGGATCTGCTTCTGAGCCTTGTGGCTTGCGTGGGCTTTACAGTTGTATAAGCTTTTCACTCCCCTCGATGGACATTCGGAAACACCTTCTTGCTCTCTGACATCATGAATTCCTTCCGTTCTCCTCGACCACAAAATACAATTAGTGTTACATAATCTCTCCCTTCAGCGGGAGACGCCCGAGGACGATTTCCTTCTTTATGGCTCTCCTCAGAAGTGAATCAGTAAAATGGGATCGGTAATGACTTTCAGAACAAATATTGACTGAAAGAAACGCAGAGAGTCGCCTGGAGCTGCAGCTTGTGCAGTCTTTGTTGTCAGGGATAACGTGTGCACAGCTCAGTGCAGAGGGACACACATACTCCCCACGTGTTTAAAAGTAATAACCTGCAGCATTTCAACATCAACGGATGTCTGTCAAGTGCAGTAGCGATTTATTGTGCATCCAGAACGTCTTACAC
Organism: Gasterosteus aculeatus; assembly: GCF_964276395.1. Lineage (NCBI taxonomy): Eukaryota > Metazoa > Chordata > Actinopteri > Perciformes > Gasterosteidae > Gasterosteus > Gasterosteus aculeatus. The sequence continues at coordinate 4,073,360 of NC_135691.1, forward strand.
TTGTATGCAGTGGTTTTTGTATGTTAATGTTCTCTTTTTGCTGTTGTTTGCTGGTGATTGGATGAGCACTGACTTCAAAACAAAGAAGTCACAAAATGGATGAAATAAATAAGAAATATACTCACAAACATGAGAAAAAAAGGAGGGCTGCAACACTACAGGAGGAGCTGTTTTTAAGAGAAAAACAGCATTTCTCCCGAAGCTGCATGACTCCATGAATGTACGGAGACAGCGGGAGCAAAAGCAAAAAAGCGGAAACAACTTTGATTCCCTGGTGAGTGTTGAAACCTCTCACACAAACACACACAAACACACACACACTCACACACTGAAACACACACACAGTGAGTGCAAAGACATTTGAGTGGTTGAATAAGCAGAAATAAAATTAGGATGAAAATGTGCATTCGGTCTGAGATAAATGGTTCATCTCCACCACTACGCGGAAAACATTTTTTTGATACCAAGTCAATATTTTAAGATACTAAATCCTTATTTTTAGGTACAGAGTACATCTGCTACCAAATGTACTCATTGTTTTGAGAAGAACCATATGTACCAGCTCAGTATTGTGAGATCATTAGAGATGCAAAATCCTTCTTTATGAATGTTTTTATGATTATGATTCATTACAGGATCTTAGTCCAATAAAATTAACTCATTCCCAGATTACACTGTCGGCATTTCTAGCATTACTAGGACTGGTTTTATTTTTGAAATTAGTACAGCCACCTCCCCCGGTGGAGAACTTCCCCTCACATTGAAACCATCCACTTTTACTAATACAAACAAATAGAAGGAAAAGCAGCGTGCTCGATGCAGGAATCAGCAGCGTGATCACAATGAGAGTTGACAATCATCTTCTGGTCAGCTAGAAAGAAATCAGATTTAGTGTAATGTGATGGTGTCTGCCTCCGACTGCTGTGGTAGATCAAAAACGGCGTTTTCTCTTTCCGAGCACGTCCCTCTTTGAAGGTGGAAGCAGAGACCGACGGATGCTCACACTCCACCTGAGAGTGTGTCCGTGTGTTTTTCTTCGCCGGTGTTTCCTCTGCGCCGGTGAGCCTTCGTCATCAAAGACACATAAGTCTGCATGTGCATTTGTGTGTCATGCCTACAAATGAACTCCTGGAGAATTGTCTTTTCTCTGCTGGAATACTGGCTGGCTTTGCTTTGTCGAGGTTACAATCAATCAAGGAATGTGAGAGTCCCGAACATCTACATCTTAACTTCACAATAACTGACAGAATCAACGGTCGTTCCTGACTTCCCTTCGCGAACCTGAACTCAAACCAGCAAATATGCAGAACAAGGATTTGCTCAGTCCGGCACCTAAGAAATACAAAAAGAGAACGGTAATAAAGTTCTCCCCCATTTAACAATAAACAAACATCCAAAATATTCAAAAGATTTGAGAAAACGGGAAATTAGAAGGCTGTGACCTTCCCAAATGGGTTACTCCCTTTCTTCCGTTCTCTTGCCCAGAATCATTCCCATAGGGACAGAATTACATTAAAAAAGTAATAAAAACACAGAGTGGTGCCATAGGACAGATGAGGAGAGGCAGTGACATTTCAGATGTCTTGTTCCATTTCTGCAGCCCCCCCCCCCTCCCCACACACAGACAGTCCTGTCTCTATAGAAGACAACTACCATGGGGCACGGCGACAATCCACGGCCCATTTTTCCAGCTTGGAGCGGCGCTCCCTGCTGAGACATGCTGCTGTGGAACAGTGAAAATCGCCTCGAATGGCAGGGAACGAAATGTCAAGGACTTCCTTTTAAAAACGACGGGGTCCCCGGAGGCCACGTTGACCTTTGACACGTGTGCTAACATGAAACGAAGCCAAGTATGTCCTTTTGGAAGGCTTTTGGGGAATGAGGCCACATTTCTGCTGGTTGTCTTTTTGGTGTCTTTTGCATTTTTTGAGAGGTCCAGAATATGAAATAAATGTCCCCCTGATTTTAGCTTGGGTTCATCGTTTTCCTGTTAAGGGCACTTGTGGGGTCTTTTCTTGTGTCCCATCCACTAGCTTTGTTCCACTCCAAAAGCACACGCTAATTAAGCCACCGCGGATGAATCTATTCTATTATTGGACTCTCTCTGCCGGTGAGTATCCCAAATGTCCCCTCGCACTCCACGCGTTAGCTGCGGCTCAGAGCGGCGTCTTGGGACCGGGCGGCAGAAAACAACGCGTCGGTAATACCGACCGTTGCCCTCTTCCCCTCAAGACCGCGCTCCCTTCCACACAGGCTGACGCAAGATGGATTCCCCTGTTGCCGTGCCTGTGCATGCCAATGAGCGAGTCCCGGGGAATCAATAACTCCTTGGAAGGAGTGTGCGGTCCATACAGATGCTCGGTGGAGCCCGGAACGAGGCAGGCGCTCCGGTGAGAGGAGGCACAGAGGCTCCGTGGATACGCATCGCTTCTGCTGTATACATTGTTAGACAGATCCTAAGAAAATTACCACGTTAATTAACTGCAAATAGCCTCCCTTTGTCTTCTGTGTTTTGCATAATAACCTCATTCCAACCTGCTGAATGTCCCCACTGTGAGCCCCGTTGAATGGGTTTTTACGAATACAATTAGGTTTTAATTGTGGGCCTCAATAGAATGATCAGAGGCTTTTGTGCCTCCACATCTCGGAGGATTTTAAATGTGAGAGTTGTGCTTCTCGTAAGGATGTCGAAGGTTGCAGTTTAATAGTTGGTTTTGATTAAACCCAGAAAGGCCAACATGTCAGTCTTTCCTTCAGCAGCGTAGCTGCTTAAAATGAGCCGTGAGGGATCCTCTTCTAACCAAACAAAACCAGTGTTTGCAATTCAATTAATTTCATTTTGTATAGCGCAAAATCGCAAGTTGCACATTTGCCTCGGAGGGCTGTACAGTCTGTGCACGCGTAAAGCCTCACATCGCACAGGAAAAACTTTCCCAAAAATGAAAACCCTTCCACAGGGAGAACGTCAGAGGAGGATCACACTCCCGGGATGGACAGACTACAATGGATGTCATGTGTACAGAATGAAATGTAAAAGGTGTATAATACATTCAATTCCTATAAGAGAAATGATTCAAATAATTGTGAGTACTAAGCCAGATGTACGGCAGGACCACTGCAGGGACAACCACCATCAGATAGAGCCACCATCCACCAGAAGCCTGTGGGGGGGAAAGTGACTTTAGGAAAGGGTAATGTTGGTGTATGATGACAGTAATAATATAATTAATACTTAAAATAATAATAATAATTATGATGATAGCAGCAGCAAGTGTCAGCAGGGCCACGGTAGGAGAACCGGGTCCAGGTCCCCCGGCAGTCTAAGCCTATAGCAGCTTAACTAAGGGCTGGTCCGGGCTAACCTGAGCCAGCCTTAACTATAAGCGATATCAAAGAGGAGAAGAAGCTAAAGTGGATGCTGGTTCCACAAAAGAGTGTCAGGCCCACGTTTTAAGAGAGGACTCAAGAGCAGAATGATGAACAGAAAAAGGCCGTCTTTATTTGGCTCAAAGATCAGTGGGACAAAACCAGCGTGACAAAGAGGAGCTTGATAACTGAAGGCTCTGGCTCCCATCCTCAAACCACAGGATCAACAAGTAACATCTATGGAGCGCAGCTGCCTTGTAGGGCAATACGGTGTTACAAGCTCTTTAAGATACGACGGCGCGGAGAAGTACCTTGAATTTTATTCTTGATTTAACGGGGTGTTACGACCCCCGGTCTTGTCTGTGTTCTGTGTGTGTGATAACCCTCCTCAGGTGGAGCTAATTGTCTTCATTACTCATCCGCCCTCCCGTGATCTCCTACAGCTGGTTCCTGTTTTCCCATCCTCCAATCGCATCGTCCCATCAGCTGTATTTATGTGTTTCTGGTTGTTCAGTCCATCTCTCTCAGGCAGGGTGTAAGGTTGTGTTTGGGGTGCTCTTGTGAAATTGGTTGTACATGGTGGAGTGTTTTGGAGTATTGAAAGTGTTAATCATTTGTATTTCGTGTGTCCTTCCCAGGGAGAACGGAAAGCACTTGGGAGTGTTCGGAAAGACGCCCTGGGCATACATCACCCGTAGGGATATCTCCTGTTATACACACCAGGTTAGATCTGAGCGATCCACCCCCTGTATTTCTGGTTAGGGCGCCTTGCTCGAGCGCCAGAGTAAATAAGTGTTTTGTGTAGGACGTTGGGACAGGTAAGGGGTGGGGTTTTGCTAATTTCTTTGTTTTGGATCAGCTCAGCCGTCCTCCCATTTTCCCTCTATTGTTTATTATTATTATCATTATTAATAAACTGGCACGTGCTAGCCTGTTTAAACCAAACCCATCGGTGTTGGTGTGATTACTTGCGCCCACACCCGGTCTCTGGCCGTCTGGGGTTCTCAGCAGCGCGGTGTATGTTCCCCTCCCCTCACGGGGTGCTGTACGGGCGTAACAAATGGGGGCTCGTCCGGGATCCCCCATTTGTTACGCCCGTACAGCACCCCGTGAGGGGAGGGGAACATACACCGCGCTGCTGAGAACCCCAGACGGCCAGAGACCGGGTGTGGGCGCAAGTAATCACACCAACACCGATGGGTTTGGTTTAAACAGGCTAGCACGTGCCAGTTTATTAATAATGATAATAATAATAAACAATAGAGGGAAAATGGGAGGACGGCTGAGCTGATCCAAAACAAAGAAATTAGCAAAACCCCACCCCTTACCTGTCCCAACGTCCTACACAAAACACTTATTTACTCTGGCGCTCGAGCAAGGCGCCCTAACCAGAAATACAGGGGGTGGATCGCTCAGATCTAACCTGGTGTGTATAACAGGAGATATCCCTACGGGTGATGTATGCCCAGGGCGTCTTTCCGAACACTCCCAAGTGCTTTCCGTTCTCCCTGGGAAGGACACACGAAATACAAATGATTAACACTTTCAATACTCCAAAACACTCCACCATGTACAACCAATTTCACAAGAGCACCCCAAACACAACCTTACACCCTGCCTGAGAGAGATGGACTGAACAACCAGAAACACATAAATACAGCTGATGGGACGATGCGATTGGAGGATGGGAAAACAGGAACCAGCTGTAGGAGATCACGGGAGGGCGGATGAGTAATGAAGACAATTAGCTCCACCTGAGGAGGGTTATCACACACACAGAACACAGACAAGACCGGGGGTCGTAACACGGGAGCCAGTGCAGAAAAGCTAATACAGGAGTAATATGATCCCTTTTCTTAGTTCTTGTTAATACACGTGCTGCAGCATTCCGAATCAACTGGAGAGGCTTAAGAGATTTACAAGAGCAGCCTGATAACAAAGAATTACAGTAAGCCAGTCTGGAGGTAACAAACGCATGAACTCATTTTTCTGCATCACTTTGAGACAGGAAGTTCCTGAGTTTTGATGTGTTGCGTAGATGTCTTCTAGAGCATAAAGATAAAGACAAAAACGATGTATTTTGCCCTGGTGGTTAGGTTTGTTTGTCCCCGACTGGTGGTGGAGGGAGCAGGATCGGCCAGCAAAGAACCTGCAAAGTTTTGATGCACACATTATATTCGGTGGAGGTCTGCGCTTGAACACGATACGCCTTTCCACCAGGTTTCATGAGAACTTAGTGGGATGATTTTTTGTGATCCTGCAGACAAACAGACAAACATATTAACAAACTGAACAGACGTAACCACGTCTGTAATGGGTGATATATTTAATTATGGTCCGTGATCGTCAGACCCGGTTGCAGAATCCTGTCATCTATCACTACAAAGGCTACAGATCCACTTCATCCCTTGTTGAAATTCTTCATAAATATCAACATGATGTCATCTTTCGCCCATTGTTATAAACCGTTTCTAGTTTGATGTTGTTTCACAGCTTCTCCCCCCCCGTGTGATGGAGATATTATCATCGTGGCCCCCCGACCCGCCTTTCATGCCCACTTTAGCTGAAAAGATGTCGGTGTGCTGCATGAAGAGCTTTTCGGGTGAACTCGCAAACAAGCCGACAAAAAAGGGCCCCTCGAGTTGTCGATGTCAGACTCACGTGAATAGAGGAATTGGAACAAGCAGAGATATGCCGCTATTTGAAAAGAGACTCAGAAAGCATCCACTTGTGTCGGCGCGTTGTGGGTGTTCTGTAAACACCACGGCTTTTCAGCCGAGGAGAAACAGACGCATTCAGGCGGTAAGTGGATAGCTTCTACTCACATTGTCACGGGTAGAGACGCATATCTCTCCCATCCAGGCCGCTCCAGGACGTACATCAGTTCACACAATCCCATTTCCAACTCGGTGCTTTATCACCTTTACGACCCAACGTTAATGGCACTGACGCTGCATGGACGGGGCCTGATTCTAGGGTCACGTGAGGCCTCTCCGGGAAACAACGTGAAGGAAGTTCTGCAGCTACGCCGTTGCTCCCTGTGCTCCTTATCCCGATTGCGTGTCAAGAAAATCGAGTGTTTCAACTGGGGTTTCTCAGTCAGTCCCCTTTGGCTTTTTCGAATGCGGCCATGGAAATAATGGACGTGCCAATAGAGCTGTCGCTCAGACCCCGGCTGCAAAAAAAACCCTACAGGGACGGATCCATCAAGGCCTGTCAAACACACACACACACACAACTCCCACCCACTTCCACTTGTGGCTGGAGGGCTGACTGAATGACTGGCGGATAAATCAGTAATTAACAAGGAGTTGTGGGTTGCGACTCGGGAGCGAATTAATGCACCTTTGTTCTTTGCGTTTGGCAAAAGGGGAACACTGAAGGACAAAGCTCTTAAAGACACAAAGGAAATCAAAGAAAGCAATGACGCTTGGCCATCTGGTTACTGGGAATATTGGGAACTGAGCATTTCGGGAGGATACAGATTCATGTGCCTTAAAAAGGATTGGTGGTTCTTTTTTTCCGTCCCATCCAACAAATCAGATTTCGATTGCTCAGTGTAGACTGGCGTGTAAGTATCTTCCTTCAGTGACTTTCTCTTTGTCTTTTCTTTTCATCTCGATATAAACCGTCTGCACTTTTCTCCTTGAGGACAAGTGACATTCTCAAAAGCTCACACTTCAGAATGCGCCATCACAAGCCATCCAAGAACGTGTTTTTAGGAAAGGAGGAAGGTGGCAATGAAGGTAGAAGAAAGTTGTTTGTAAAGAAGCAATGTTTAGTGCTTTAATGATACATAATCTCCCAGGAAACTGCAGGTCAGCTCTTTTAAATCAAGGTTGTGTTATTTCTTTGTCTGCACATATTACCATGTTTATATCAATCTTTGTCTATTTTAATTGTTTTTTATCTCCCGTTCTCTTGCCTCTTAAATTACTTTTTAATTGAATTCACACGTCCTTTTATTATAGTTTCTTTGTATTTTGGTGTTTTGTGTAAAGTGCTTTGAATTGCATTTGTTGCTGGAATGTGCGATATGAATAAACGTGCATTGCTTTCAAATTCACCGTCCCGTAATCCACCAATCAGTGTGCAACATGTTGCACAGATTATTATTTTTCTTCTCTGACGTGGATCTTGAATCAAACCATCAATAAAAAGGAGAGTTCTTCAGCATCTGTTTGCCAATGTGCAGCAGTGCTTAGCTGGGGAACAGCGTGCCTGCAAAGCCTTTTTGCTGTTGAAATCTCAAAAAGAAACCTGTGCATTTTACTCCCAAAACACACCTGTAATCCCCTGTGTACCTGCCACGGTAACGCAAAGAGGTTCCGTTATGTTTTATCTGGTTTTATGCAGATTAAAAAGTAATGTGAGCGTCAAAAAGCAGGCCTCCCTATTTCCCATGTGAGTTTATTTGCATGGGGGTTGTAATGATAGGCGCACTCAGAAAGAAGGAATCTATACATTTGGAAAACATTTTGTGTTGTTGTGTTGTTTGTTAATAGAACAACACTGAGTTGTCATTTAATTTGAATGAAACCCATCATCTCCTCCCATTCAGTCTCTCCGGTGTCTTTATCAGACAAATCCCAATGTAGTGATGTAACAAATATTACTGATTGTTATTTATGGTTAGTTACTACAATACTACAAATCCAGACCATCATGACCCCCCCTCCCACAGACACACACGTTTCTTCCTCACCCAACTCATCCTCCACTCTCTCTGCCTCGCTCGCCAAATCAATTCGTTTATGCCGTTAACAGGTTGACCGTGACTCTGCGCCGGGCTTTGTCATTATTTCAGTTCAGCATTTTAAACGGTTTCCACGAGAACACAAGAGATCTGGATTGAGGCGCCGGTGCGAGTAATGCAGAATCTGACGTGTCTCATAAAAGAAGGTGATTCAGAAGTGAATTGCTAATAAATTATTGTGTTTTTGCAGAATGATTGAAAGGATTTTCATAGTTAGTCGTAAGTAGTAGTAAACAAATGACTCACTTTCAAAGCCACACTATAATCCCATTCACCAGCACTGAGACGAGGAGCACTTGTGTGTTTATTCTCACAACAATGTTAGTTTCCTTTTTCTGACAGACCAGAGAAAAGAAGACATTGCTAATGTGTTCGAATTGAGAGGGAAAAATGTGACTGTGTTGCACGGCGAGCATGGCACCTGGCATTCATTTAGAACTGTCTTTGTTTTTCTCATAAAGGATGAAGTGATAGCATTACATCCTTTTGTGTCGCTGTCATTCATCCAGCGCGCTGGCGTCTCCCTCATTGATGAGCATCACCCAAACAGCCCCCGCTTCGTCATTCCAGGAGATGGCAACATTCACCCCACCCTCCCCATCCTCCTCATTGCTTTTCAATATATTTCTCCCTCTGCAAAGGCAAATGAAACCGAAGGAGGTCTGCTGTTGTTCTTGGTGCCAGATTCCTCTCCAATGTGGACAAGGCTCACCGTGGGATTATCTCATGATTGCCCAAAACAATCAAACCCAGGCTGTGGGGGCTGCATACTGAAGTGGGGCTGCACTGATCATCATCATCATTATAACCTTGAAAGACCTTCACCGGCAGAGAGAAGAGAGTCGAGAGGGCCTCCGAGTCATAGGTGTGCCGATAGCGCCCCCTGTTGATTGTCCGGCAAACAAACCAAGAATCCACGCAGACGGAGGCTCTATTCTGCAGGAAAGGCTCATAATAATCACAACGTAGGAGGTTTTGTTGACAGCAGGGGATTTAAACCTGTCTATGCTATGATTTATATAAAATTAGGTCAGAGTCAACCTACTCCAGTTAAACCACCAATCGGCGAAATATTCATTCTGATGTATTCTATTCTCTAATTTCTAGAAGTAATCCTGCTGGTGTCCATTGTGGGCTCCTCAAAGATCCCTGCTGATCCCAGGACTCCATTTCAAGATTAATTGAATGAAGGCTTATTTTTGGAGGATGGATATAATTGAGTAAAATAAATATAACTTTGATTCAATCATATGTACATTAGTAATATTATCACTGCATGTTCATTCAATCCAATTTCTGTCTTGTTACTAGCCTGAATTCCAATTTATTCTACCACCCCCGCGATATGAATGTTTTATTTTGAAGGTCTCTGGCTCCTCCAACTACTTCCGTGTTTGCGCCCGTCCTTCTTGCCGCATCTCGCTGCTCCTGCAGACTCTGTGAAGAGTGTCTTGTGGCTACTGTTTTGGAATAAATAATCATGTCTCTGGAGGTGGAATCCGCAGAGTAAGTAGTCCAGTTGACTACCTTCAAATCATTGGAATTGATTTAATAGTTCGATAGTCAATATGTTCTATTTAAGTATATCTTCTGTTAGTGAGGCCTGCCTCATCCTAGCGTTAGCGCCCCAAGCTAACTTAAGCTAACAACCTAACGTGCATTCTCCCCATGAATATAGTTTGCTCTTTTTTTGCGGAATGACTGTAATTTAGTCCAGCGAATTGCCCTTTTATTGCAAGAGTTTAATTAAACCTCCTCTCTGTTTTCAATACGTGTATATGGAGTGAACATAACTGCACGATAGTGGAGTTGGAATTAGTTAGCATGAGCTAGCTTGCCCTGCCAGTTGTCACTGACCAGGAAAGAACCTTTTCAAACTAAAGCACGAAAGTAAACCTGCTTTTATCGATGTGACCTAAAATAATAATCCTCTGGGATCCAATAATCACACCGCCAACGACTTGTAAAACGAGCTATCTTAATACGTAATACCTGTGTGTATCCATATGTCTGTCATCGTCGGTGTTTCCCCACAGCGTGATCCGTCTGATCATGCAGTACCTGAAGGAGAACAATCTGCAGCGGACTCTGGTCACCCTGCAGGAGGAGACCACCGTGTCTCTGAACACCGTGGACAGCATAGAGAGCTTTGTGGCCGACATCAACAGCGGCCACTGGGACACCGTGCTGCAAGCCATCCAGTCCCTCAAGCTGCCGGACAAGACCCTGATAGACCTCTACGAGCAGGTGAGCTTTGGATCCGTTATGTTCTACAGCTCAGTACGTTTTCACATGTCTACATTAACCAGTGCAGCCACGTTACTGTGAGGGGACACATAATGGCCTTTTATCTCATTTCTTCCACTGTCACTGTTGATATTTTTCTGTCATTTACTGCATTCCTGTCTGCTTCTACTTAATAAAGTAGCATGTGTTTTGTATCTATTATTCTTGCTAATCCATTTTAATACAAATGGTTTAGAAAATGTTATACCAAGCCTTTGTTCTGCTTTTGACGTAGCTTGTGTCAACAGACCTTTAGGTAAAATGAGCTGGTGAATCGCGCTGGAAGTCTTGGTCTTCTAAATCTGAATGTCTTCTGTGGTTTCCGACCAGGTGGTGTTGGAGCTGATCGAGTTGAGAGAGTTGGGCGCCGCTCGTTCCCTCCTCCGGCAGACCGACCCCATGATCATGCTGAAGCAGACCCAGCCGGAGAGATACATCCACTTGGAGAACCTACTGGCTCGCTCTTACTTCGATCCCAGAGAGGCGAGTCCAACGCAAACGTGCAACAAGATTCAGTCTTTGTCCGGGATGGTTCGGTGACCGGACTCGTCGGCTTGTTTATAGCGACGTTTTAGGCAGATCTGCACCACGTTATTTAAGAGACTTGCATACTTAAATGACTATTTTTTATTTCTTTTTAAAACTATTTTTAAATGATTTCCGTAGCATAGTATGTTAACTAACGTGAACACTTCTTTTGTGCAGCAGGAAACACCACATTTTAGATGCATAGAGATGACATTAGATTAAATTTTTTAGTTGCATTTCAAATATGCCTCATCTTTGAAATATCAGGTTAATGGGATTGTCCAAACGAGATATGTGATCCAACACGTTATGCCTGCATGTGCCTTTACATTCCTGCCATGTTGCATGATGAAAACATCTGAAAGATTGCGGTTGTGTGGAGATCTTTTTAAACGCCTGTTTGTTGATGTGCAGGCGTATCCCGACGGCAGCAGTAAGGAGAAGCGCCGGGCGGCCATCGCTCAAGCCCTGGCGGGGGAGGTCAGCGTGGTGCCGCCCTCTCGTCTCATGGCGCTGCTGGGACAGGTACGGGGTCCTGAAACCTGCAGCTGCAATGGGCATCGCTCCTCATAAAATCACTAATTTTGCCACATATTTTTCTCCACAATCTCATCTTTCAGTCTCTGAAGTGGCAGCAGCACCAGGGCCTCCTGCCGCCCGGTATGACTATTGATTTGTTCAGGGGGAAGGCTGCCGTTAAGGATGTGGAGGAGGAGCGCTTCCCCACACAGCTGTACAGACACATCAAGGTAGCCACACGGCCTCGCCGTATGCGTCAGCCGAGCGCTTTGGTTTTAATCTCACACTTCTGATGCATTAATAACCTCTGATGTGACTTGTTTCTCCGCTCGGCTCAGTTTGGACAGAAATCTCACGTGGAGTGTTCCCGGTTCTCCCCCGATGGTCAGTACCTCGTCACCGGCTCTGTGGACGGCTTCATTGAGGTCTGGAACTTTACCACCGGCAAAATCAGAAAGGTAACTGGTGCAGAATAAACACACATGAACCAGGTGGAGTCTGTGGTCTGATGTGAGGCCGCGTTTACTTTTATCGTTACGTAATGACATGTGTTGGCGCCTGCAGGATCTGAAGTACCAGGCTCAGGATAACTTCATGATGATGGACGACGCGGTGTTGTGCATGGGCTTCAGTCGAGACACGGAGATGTTGGCCACCGGAGCCCAGGATGGAAAGATCAAGGTAGACGGGAAACCGTGTCTGTTTCTCATTGACGGCTTTTTGGTAATTTACAGTTGGTTATGTTCCTTCCTTTAGCACACAGCAGTATTATTATTATCAATCTAGGAGCTTCTGTTATATTTGGTAACAAGTCATTAAAACAACCATATCGCCAGGATATATTTTGTTTTTCAGTTGTGAAAGGCTGTAAACCTTTGTCACAAATGATAACAATGAAGAAATCCGGAAAAAGTTTCCTCCAATTAAGTGAAACTCACTTATTTGCAATGAATTCCCATTTGTTTTTAAAGTAAACATTTTATATAACATGATATTCTTGTGCATAGTACACTGTGTATAAGCAGTTTCATAATAATTTTAATAATTTCCCTTCCCAGAAACAAATTAAAGTGTGTGTGTGTGTGTTTCTGCAGGTGTGGAAGATCCAGAGCGGTCAGTGTCTGAGGCGGTTCGAGCGCGCTCACAGTAAAGGAGTGACATGCGTCAGCTTCTGTAAGGACAGCAGTCAGCTCCTCAGCGCCTCCTTCGACCAGATCATCAGGTAATCACGCAAACGTTTCCCTTTCTACTCTTCCTCCAACGGGGCGGATGAGCTCTTCACTCAACGTCGTCTGCGTTCTTGCTTCAGAGTGCACGGACTGAAGTCGGGTAAGACGCTCAAAGAGTTCCGCGGCCACACCTCCTTCGTGAACGAGGCGGCGTTCACTCCAGACGGTCACCACATCATCAGCGCCTCCTCGGACGGGACCGTCAAGGTGAGCGAAGCAACGTCCTCGTGACTCTTTTGCTCATCAGAAGAGCCAGTCACCGTGACAACGGAGCACAATGTCTAGGAAAAACAACGTATTACATTTGAATGTCTTTCTTCGTCGATACAACCTAAAAAATAACCAGCGTCTCTGTTCTCAACCCGTCTCCAGATGTGGAACATGAAGACCTCCGAGTGCACCAACACCTTCAAACCTCTGGGCACGTCGGCCGGCACCGACATCACGGTCAACAACGTCATGCAGCTGCCCAAGAACCCGGAGCACTTTGTGGTGTGCAACCGCTCCAACACGGTGGTCATCATGAACATGCAGGGGCAGGTGGGTGCAGCATGAGGTCAGAGCACAGCAACGTTTAGTCGGTTCGATACTGAGTGTACGTGTGTGTGTGTGCGTCCTCGCGTAGATCGTGAGGAGCTTCAGCTCCGGTAAGAGGGAAGGCGGAGACTTTGTGTGCTGCACCCTGTCGCCCCGCGGCGAGTGGATCTACTGCGTGGGAGAAGACTTTGTGCTCTACTGCTTCAGCACCGTCACCGGCAAGCTGGAGAGAACGCTGACGGTACGTTGACTGATCCCAGATCAGAGCACCTGCCGCCGCCGCTCCTCGTCAACGGTCCGACCGTGTCTTGCTTTTTGAAGCTGGCTATGAAAGTCGACCCCCAAAGACATGATCCTTTCACTGTCATAGCTTCCACTGTGATTGTTTCCACTCAAACGCATCGCTCTTCCTGCCTCCAGGTCCACGAGAAGGATGTGATCGGCATCGCCCACCACCCCCACCAGAACCTGATCAGCACCTACAGCGAGGACGGCCTGCTGAAGCTCTGGAAGCCCTGAGGGGCTTCAAACGGAGGCTGGACGTACTCGCTCTGCACGCCGCTCCGCCCGCTCAGTTTTTTGGGGAGGGAGGTGCGTCTCTTTTGGGTCACTGTGAACTGTTATTCATGTTGACGGTCTCATCAGCACGCCTTAGTAGAGGTGAACCTTCTTATTTTAGTTTTTTTTGTTCTACGATGAGAGTTTGTGGATCAAGAGCCGTGTTTACTGAATCGTTTTCTCGCCTTTCTTCACATGGATGAATTTGGAAGCGTTTTGAGTCCAGTCGTCTGGTCGTTTCAACTTTGGAAAAACTGTTCAAGTGAAGCAGACTTACAAATAATAATTTGAAACTATTCACCACACTTTAGAAAGGTATTTTTCCCGATTTTAAAATAATTGCATTAATTCCTGGATTCAGTGATATTGTTTCAGGATGTTCTGCGGCTTTAAAAACATTCAGAGCGGAGTGCAGATACGACTCAGTTTTGAAATTCCACTTTTTTTGTAAATATATTTTCTATTTGCATTTTCTGTTTTTCTCTAAGAAGACATGGTTGATTAGTCTTTGTTTCTTTTTCATTTCAACTAAAGTTTAATGGCATCACTCCAGGTTCTTTTATATGTATTTTGTATCCTGAAATAATTTTTTTCAACATGGAAAACCAATACATTCAAGTTCCCACATTGAGTACATGCATTTGGAATAAAACTTATTTCAATATCAGATGTACAAATGTCCCAGTAGAAAATTATTCTGTGCCATTAAAGCTGTTTAACCAGAACAATGAGGAGGAATTAGCATTTTTGTAATCTCTTCACTGGTGATGTCAGAAAGTTTCAGTATTCAGATTATCTGATCAGAGAATATTAAAGTTTAAACTGTGTGTGGGAACTTTAGACTCTACAACCGGGGGGGGTGGGGCATCTTCAAATTCCTCTATCCTGTCGGTCAGAATAGCTTAAGTATTGAGGTTGGTATATTTAATTAAGAAATGCAACAAATATTCATTCAGGTGCTTGAATACGACTATTTGGTGGAAGTTGAGCTTCAACTGGTTTAAAGATCAAAATAGAAATGTCCCTCAGGCCAAAGGTCACGATATGTCCAGTAGGTCAGTCACACGGGGTCACGTGTTATTGGGGTGAAGGCCTCAGTTTGAGAAGAGTGGATTCAACTCTCTGTCCTCAAAAACAAAACATCTTAACTTATTTACAGCTGGTGTGGTTGAACTGGTACCAGAACCTGTTGGCTCATATTGGCATTTCTGACCTCCAGAGAATGAACATGTTTGAGAAAAGAAAACATTAACTGCAACTTTATTGATTACATTATTAACATATGACTTTTCAGTTTGAAATAAAACAAAAACATAGTTTTACATTAGAATAGCAAGCTTCCACTTTACGCCGTTTCTCATCTTCGGCGGCATCAGGACCTCAGCAGCTACAAAAAGAATAAAAACACAATGAACAAGAATCAATTCCTTCGGCAGCGCGCTCACGTATCTCAGACCAGATGAAACGAGGTTACATTACAGGTCGTTTAGCTGACGCGTTTTATCCAAAGCGACTTACATTGCATTTTTAACTAATTAATTGCTTTTTACATTTTTGCCCGAGGAGCAATTGGGTGTCTTGCTCAGGGACACTTCAACATGGAGCATCTGGAGATTGAACTGCCAACCTTGCAGTTCCCGGCGGTTAGGCGCACCCTGTCTACTCCATGACACGTCTAACAACACACACCTTGCTGACCTGGTTGGGAGGCTGCAGGCCTCTGCTGCTGCTGGAAGGAAGCCATGATGCTGTTAGCAGTCGAGTTCGGCCCCGTGAGCTGAAACAAATCAGACCACGGATGCATCAAAATAAAAAAAAAAATAAAAAAAATACTTATTCGCCTTCGTCGGGCTTAAACCAAATCGCATCACTGAGATTAATACAATATCTCATAATCGATACTTACCGGAGTCTGGTTGTTCTGCGCGCCGTCCAGCCACACCTCGGGAAGGGCCGCCTCCATCATCTGCAGAGCCTCCTCGTAGGCCGGCTGCAGCTTCTCCGCCTGTTTGTCAAAGTGGAAGAGCACCAGAGCCTTCAACAGGCCGTGCACTTCCTCTGCAAGGAGGAGAACGACATTTTATCTTTGTCCACGTCATGCAAATGATGATTAAATAGCCAGCTGTGAAATATCAGTGTGCTGAGTCACTAAAAGGTCACAGTATGGAATGCCGAAAGAAGTGCGACATCTTTGCAGTAGTTTCTACAGCATCTCAAAGTGTGACGTGTCGGGGGCCTCGTACCTCTCATCTTGTCCACGGTGGTGATGATCTCGCCCAGAGCGTAAATCAGCGCTCGGTCCTCCATCGGGCTTCCCTCCTTCAGGCTCAGCTTTTTCCTCTCCGCTTTGCGGCGGTTCTTTGACGATCTCCTGAGAGGACGGACATCAAACCGGGCACAGAATTATTTACCAGGGCTCATCATCCCGTGGGGGGGACGACGGGAAGCGGACATTTTGCCATTTGGCCGGTCTTACGAGGAGACGCGGGAGTTACTCTGGGAGTATTTGGAGCCGGTCATCACGCTGCTGGCTTCAGAGTAAAGCTCCGCCTCTGGGCAGTCTGGACCATCCTCGTCTGGTGGAGGACACAATTTGGGGTTTAACCATCATTCTGACTCAATGAATCCCTTCATTTTGTTTCCTCTTGATCATTGACTTAAGCAGATACGACATGAGAGCGTATCGATGACTTCCTCTCACCCAGCATGTCCAGTCTGGCCTTCTCTTTCTGCTCTCGAACCACAGCCAGCCGGGTCCGGTGCCGCGTGAACGTCGCTACTTGGGCCTCCAGGAAAGCCGTCTGGTTGCTGACAGCTGCCAAACAGAAAGATATCATCCCCGCACGAGAGAAGCGCCTTCTGCCTTGTGGCCCGAGCGATGCTTACCTTCCAGCAGAGCAGGTCGGAGGTTGGTTTCAGTGATGTCCTGCCTGTTGTGCATATAAATCTGAAGACGACAAAAACAAAAAACAACCTCATGGGTTTGTCCAAAACAAAAAGAAAATGAAAAACGAGGTAAACTGACCAAGCGGAGCGCCTCCTCCCAGACGGAGCCAGTGATCAGAGCCAAGATGGCCTCCTCGCAGTCCTGTAGGAGAAGAGAAAAGGAGGTTTCTCCGTGCAATGTTTCCTCTTTAACTTCATTAGCAGAGATTACTCAGAAATGTGCTGCTCACTTTGGCGTACTGGTCCAACAGCAGAGCGGCTTCAGAGTATCGTCGCTGCTCTGTCAGCTTCTCTAAAATAGAAATTAGAAAAAATAAATAAGAAACTACTTCAGGATTGAACTGCAACGGCGCTCCGCTGGAGTCGTGCTATGTCCGACCATCGTACCGGCCCCCTGTCTGTCGGACTTGTCTGCATCCCTGTGCCTGTTGTCATGGTTACCTGCCAGGTCGCGGGCCAGCAGCGCTAACTGGTCGGGCGGTAGTGGGATCTGCTGCGCCGTGCAGATTGCGTTTCTCCAGCTGGAGCTGCTGGCAAACGCCTGCAGGGCGCCGACCGGCTCCCCGCATCGCCATAGCAACAGGCCGGCCTGCTCCGCCTGCTGCTGCTCCATCAGGTGCTCGGCGTAAACGCAGCTCAGAGCCTAAGAGGTCAAAGTAAAAATGTTTTCATTCATGCAACAGCAACAAAAAAAGCACTTTCCTTAATTGTTATTATATGAACAAAATTGGGGCTGATTTTCAACACAAAAGCACAACTTTTCAGACTCAAGGTCCGGGTACAAAAACTAGTACAAAACACTAATATTATATATATATATATATATATAAATGAAAAGGCACTGAAAGAGTCTGACCGTCAGTTTGAGAAGCTTCTGTGTGAACGACAAGGCGAGCTGTGTTTGTGCAGCTTGTGTTTGCGTACCTTGTGTTTGGCAGCGTCTGCTGCGTAGAGTCGCAGAGCTTCGCTGTACAGCTTCTGCTCTTTCACCAGCTGCAAAGCTTCATGGAAATGTTCCTCTCCTGAACACAAAGCACGACTCAGAGACACAAAACCTCCTCATAGACTCTGAGCCAATCATGCTGATGTTCACATTCGATGGACACGTTTCCCTGACGACCACGGAGGGGCGGACCGGCGCGTTCAGACTGACCGCACTTGCTGAGGTGATGCAGGGCCTTCCGGTAGCGCTTCAGGTGCTTGTCGATGGTGTAGCGCTGGTAGTTTGGCTCCAGGCTCTTCAGCATGTTTAAGAAGGGGAGGTACTCTTTGGGGTCCTGCAGGGATGGAAGTAGATAAATACAGACAAATCATCACCGCTTTGTCACTTTATTTGTGAGCTTTTTCTGCTGTTAGTAATCTGAATTACTTACCTCTTTTTTAAAAAATGTTATGAATTTTTAAGCCCAATCACATCTGTTTACTTCATGACATTTCACTAAACATGCAAATAGGAAAAAAATGTCACAGCTGTCATAGCTTTTAGAATTTGATGCGTATTAATTAGTAAATCTGTGTAGATCAAAATGCCTCATTTCACATCAACGAGGACGCGAGACGCAGACGTCACAAATACCACAGGCGCCATGTGAGCGCAAACGAGAGCGTTAACTTAACGGCCTCATCGGCATGTCCCAAATGTCTCGTACCTTCTGGGACTTCTCGGCCACCATCAGCACGAGGTCGAAGTCATACGTCCCCAGAGAGTGCTCGTACAGGTCGTTGACGTTGACGAGGAAGAGGAGGTACTTCAACGCCTCTTCGGCGCTCACAGCGCCGGCAGCAGGGGGAGGGTTCACTGGACGGAGAAACACGGCACGCGGTGAACTACTGTGTGTGTGTGTGTGTGTTTATAAGAAAAGCGCACCTGCGAGGGTTGCCATTGGAAACCGTTTTGAGGATTTGACAACCAATTGTTTGCGACAGTGACAAAACGTGGACCTCAAACATTAAAATTACAGTTAGAACAACAAAACAACTTTGATTTGTTTGTTTGATGTTCCTTTTTTCATACTCTTAAGTTACATTTTCATATCTTAAAACAATGAATCCATATGTTTGGGGACTTCCCTGCAGCCTGCTCACCTCGAAGCTCGTGGACTTTCTGAAGAGCGATCTCCAACTCCGGAAGCGTCTTCTTCACGTGAGCCGTCAACACGGACAGAAAGAACCTGGAAGGTCGACAGCGTGATCAGATTTATGTCCCGCCGCTGTGAAAACGAGTTTCTAGAGAAGCTTCAGTGTCACCGACTTGTTTGGGTCCATCGATTCCATGGCGCCGCGTAAAGCGTCGCAAACTACGTCCACCTTCTTCTGGCCAGCAGCCGGCCGGCTGTGGACCGAGCTGTCCTCGGGGCGGGGGTACATGGTGCTGGTCGTGTCCTCCTCTCTGAGCACCACAGAGGAAGAAAAAATAAAATAAATGCACGACATGGGAGTGAGACACTGGTCCCGTCGGTTGAACTGAAGGTGCAGAGTCTCACTTGAGCTCGGTGAGGAAGAGGTTGATGTGGCTGATGGAGTCGAGCTGTGTGATGAAGGTCTGCATGTTCTCCAGCAAAACCTGCCAGGGAGGGGGCATCAAAACAAGGCTCAGTGTTTGCTTTTCGTACTTTAATCCTTGAAGCTGAGATGTTAATAAAGTTGTGTATTTCTGTATGCACCTTTGGGTTGTGATCATAGATGAAGTTGAGGTTGATCCTCAGCTTCCTCATGCACTCAAAGGAATCTCTGAACCTCAAACTGAAGAAACGGAGCATGTTACAGTGGCCGGGTGGTACGATCGAACACTTGGATCACGCGGCGCTTCCAGTCCCTTTTACATTGGAGATTCCACATTGCAACTATATTCAGGCCACGCCTCTAGTTTATTACAGATTCTATATTATTAATATGTGTATACGTAACGTTACATGTTAAAAAACAGGTAGAATGATGGAAAAACATCGCACCTGTCCAACCACTTCCTGAGCTGAGCCAACACCAGCGCTCGATGATGCACCGTCTCCAAGTTCCCACGAGGCATCTGGACACAAACACACAAATCAATCAGGAAGCAGTGAAGGGTGCTAACTTTGTGTGTGTGTGTGTGTGTGTGTGTGTGTGTGTGTAACTGGCCTGCAGAATCACTCTGGTGTCTTGCGGTACCACGGTGACGATCCTGGATCCCCTCTCCACCCGCCGCAGCGACTCGTCATTCTGACCTCCGTCCGAGGCCAGGGCCGCCTGCAGCCCTGCGGGGTCAGAGGTCAATCAACTCAGCTCTACCACAAAATGTGCCAATTTGACACATACGGGGCTACTCCTTATTAATCCATGTTTACAGGAGGTACAGGAGGAGGTCCGAGTGAAGGACCTAACCTAAGAACAAGCGCTACCTTGGACAGTGAGTGTGGTCAGCTGGAGGCAGCGGATGGTGTGGGAGTGTGTGGTGATGAGGAGGAAGTCGTTGCAAACGGCAAAGGAGGAAATGTTGGAGGCCAACTGAGAGAGAAGAACACGTGAATGAGCACATTTCCCCACGGAAACACGCTGAGGGAGCTGGTGAAATAGGGTGCATCTACACAGGCGCACCTGCGTGTCTCCGGCGTACAGGTGGGACCGGTCCGTCAGGCCGAGCAGATGTTCCTAAAGGCAAAGAGACACATCTGCACTTAGGCCCGTTGTTCAGAGCTCACTCATATTGAGCCGGGTTGTTCCGAGTCGACGTGTCTCTACCTCCCCGCTGATGCTGCAGAGGGACATCTGGACGCAGGGAACACGGAAGCTGGAGTCCCGCCAGTCCTCCACAGACAGCTCGGCCCCACCTACACAGATAATAATAATAATAAAAAGAACTGTGAATGTATTCATTTTAACGGTTTCTATGGCACAAGGAAGTAAATATTAATGCGAGGCAGAAAATAGAACTGGAAAAAAGAACACAAACGTTGAATAGCTTAATTAAGTCAGAACCGGCACAATCTCTTAAATAATGCATTTTCTTTTCCATATTTCAGATTTCCAACCCCGTGTCACCTGGGAGACAGTGACTCACCCCAGTGCAGCTTCTGGATCTTTCCGTCCTCCAGCTGCAGCGCCGCGGTGCCGGTCCGGGAGCAGTGCACCACGCTGACCACGACACCCTCCACCTCCATCTCACGCCTGCATCATAAGAGTTCTTATATAAAACATGGAACCCTTCACGTTAATGGATCCGGCCCTTAGGCTTAACAGGACAACGGCTGCGCCCTCCTCCTCCTCCTCCCCACCAGTGTTTTCCATTACCCGACGGCGAGTGTGTCTCCAGCGTCATGAGCCGGGCGGAGCATCATCAGGGTGGAGGAGGCGGGCGTCAGACCGGCGCTCACGGCCAAAAACAGGTCGTCCTCCAGCCACAGCAGCTGGCGCAGCGCCAGAGGCTCCTCCTGCGGGACCGCCACTCTGCGGGGGAACAAAGTTTACGCTTAAAGAGTCGTTCAAAACGATTAAAGATCGACCAGTGGTTACGCAGGGAGCAGCAGCACTGCGGGCGGTGTACCTGAAGGCTTTCTGGAGCACCAAGGGACGAGACATCGGCCGGAAACCGTCCGACGTTTTGTCGACGTGTCCCGCTGAGTCTAGAATTAGAACAGTGTTTAAGACCTGAACTAAAAAAAGAGACACATTTACTGTCATTGTACAACGCGGTTAGGCATCAAACTGCAGTTTCTAGTCCCATTATGTTACTGTTTTATATGAGAAGGGTGGAGGGAAGAAATTCATCGTGAGCACTGCGTCTTTCAGGGAAACAGTGGAGGACTCACCTTGGACGTAGACCGAGATCCGTCCGTCGGAAGTCAACGCTGCCAGCCAATTGGTCCGCTGAGGTTGGCAGAGGAAGGTCACCTGGTTGACCGGCGAGGTCAGCTGGAGCTCAAATGAACACATGGGAGGAGGGACCACACACTGTCGGAAGTTTGTCACCAGGATTTTATCTGAGGGGAGGTGAAGAAATATCAACATTGCACAGGAAGCACCCACGAGACCCGTGTCCTCTCGTCTCTCCGCCCCTTCACCTCCGTCAATCACGGCCACGTTGGCGTTGTCGCTGGCGTCCGTCCCGGGGCTTCTCTCGGTGGTCCAGCCCCAGTCGTACGTGACGCTGGTCCAGCCGCGCGTCACCACGTGGAGCCCGAGGGGCCGCTCGGGGTCCCAGCAGACACAGACCGGAGCCTTCTGAGGGTCCCTGCCGAAGTCCAGGCTCTGCTTCAGGTACCAGTGGTAGTTCCCCACCACCCACAGCTGGACTGCAGAGGGACAGAGGACGCCTTCATTTCCTATTTGTCTATTATTTCTTTGTCAGAGCATTTGATTTATTGATGGAAGAGAATTTCAACAAATATTAAATAGATTAGAAAAGGTTTCTAAAATACACCCGCCCCTGTTAGCCTTCCTTTACTCAAGTTATTCATGAATAAAGAGTCTATAGCAATTCATGAGGTTCTACTTTTTAGGTATTCTCAGTGGCAAATAACAGGCGAGCAATAGAAGCGTTTTGTGGGGAGAGAATAAAGTCTAAAAAAGGTTTACAGCCGTTCACGTCGACATCAGAGGAGGAGAGACGGATCGGCACAGATTCTATGGAGGTGAACGGCCCTGATTGACCCGAAGGAGGGAAACAACTTGAGTTCAACTCACGGTAAGTGTTGACTTGTTTGTCCTCTCCAGCAGCCAAGTCCTCCAACCACACCGCTAGAACCGTGGAGTCAATGTTCCACAGCAAATCCTTCACCTGAAACACATACAATCAAAGGCTTTCGCAAGGGTTTTGACAGAAACAAAAAAGTTACCAACTCCAGCTCATCAACCACACTATTATTTCTAAAGGTGACCGTACCTTCGCCTGGTCTTTGCTAAATGGGAGGGTGAAGTCTCCGTGCAGCAGTCCGTTCTTCTCCATGAAAACCACACAGTGTTTGTTGGGATGACGCTGAGTGCTCGCGATCAGACTGCCCGAGGGTCTGAAACAGCAGGAGATTTACCAGAAACACTCACGCGTGATATTATTGTATTATTCAGAACCGGGGAACACCGCAGAAGCTTTCACACGCGGATACAGGAGGATGAGATAAATCCAGTGACCAAAAAAAAAAAAAGAATGTATTTGAGGCACTAAAAAAGGGTAATGCTTACTTCCAGCAGAGCGCCTGCTCCAGGCCGTTGGTGGGCTCGCTGGTGGCCTGCAGGACCCCCTCTCTGTTCCAGACCCGGACCTTCCTGGCTCCGGTCTGGAGACAGACGGCACTGACAGCAAACAGGTGGCCGTCGCCTCGCCACGTCACCCGAGGCGCGCGGTCGTCCCAGGCCGCAGCCGGCTGCACCTCCTGTTGTTGCAGGATTAGAACTCTTTCGTACGAGACAACATTTCTTTTTTTTGCTGCCCCAACGTTCATGCATCTGTGGGCAAAACACCAACCTGGATCTTCTTCTGTGCTGCCTTTTTCCCCTCGGAGCCGTGGAACTGAGTCTCCTTCTTTCCCCAACCCACCGTGATGAACTTCCCTGCAAAACAAGGGACACTTAATCATCGTTCCGTTGTTATTTACCACCGAGCCACTGAGCCGCCGTACCTTCACCAAAGTCGTCCTGGTGGATTCCAACCTCTGTGATCGGCTCAAAGTTTTGGGTCATAATGATGATGGTTTCCTGACCTGTGGGAGCAAGGTTTTAGCAATGTATTTATTTGTAGCATTGCTTAATATGTTTATTAAAGAACGAACTAAGCACTGATCTGTAACAAAGGTTCTATAATATGTACATTTAGACTCAAAAAAAGTCATGTGGATCCTAAACCATCCAAACCTGGTTTTCCAAACAAAAAAAATGCTGCTACCTGTTGTTAAGTGTTTCAATGACTGTCTGAGAGAGTGTGAGCTCTCAGACCGGAGCTTACAAGAATGAAACGATGATCTTTACAAATAGCATGTTCTTGACATTTGTATAACTAACTGACCGGTAGTGAGAACGACGAGCTCTCCATCAGGACTCCAACTCATCGAGGTCAGGCCGCTGTCCACGCTGCCAACACACTCCAGCTGCGGAACGCGATCACACACGCGTTATGTGAATGATCCCCTTTCCTCTCAGCCCGTCATTACATTCCAGCTCTTCTGTGCCGCTTACCTGGCAGGTGTTGAAGTTGAACAGGACGACGTCGCCACCGGCTGTGGACAAACATGCCACCTCCAATTCCGCCCGGTCCTGCAGTCCGACCACCGTGCCGCTGCCGTCCTCCGGGAGGAAACCCCCGGCCGTGAGCGAGGCCTCGCTGACCACCTGCAGGTTACAAGTTCATTACTCATTGAAAGGCTGCACATGTCCTTCATCACCTGTTTAAAATTGGATCTACAAACACACAGCACTACACGTAACAAGGCAAAGGATACGAGTAAACGCAACTGGTACGACGTTTGAATGGAAGGCAAAAAAACAAACCAAAGAGACAGTACGTCTCCTCCAGCTCACCTGGCCAGTTTGAGGGTCGTACTCTGTGATGGAATATTGGGAAGCGACCAGCAGCGCGCCGGTCTCGGAGCGCACAGATAAACACTGCGGGGAGCCGGGAGCGTGAAGCTCGGAGCTCCGTAGGCTCTTCAGCAGCTTCAAGTTCCGCATTTTACCTCAGGGGCCGGCTGGGAAAAAAAACACACAGAGGGCCTGAGTCGGGACCCAAAAGCAGCAAAACATTCAATATGTTCGCAACTGAAACATTGATGTGAGTTTAATGTTAAAGTTAAATGTATATTATTTATCTGGGTGATCATTGTCGTCATCATCGTTAAAACACCAGAAATCATTTAGTGATTTAAATTACAGCAATGAAATTAAATTAAATGAAACGAATGAAATGCCTCTACGTGATTGATCAATTAATAATTTGAGATTTGGAGAAATTTCTTTATTCTGCTGTTGTAGGGGTAAAAACGTGAATTTATTTTGGTTTACATAAATGAAATGAATTTATAAATTGTAATTCCAATACTGAGGGAGGCACACTGCACATGGCAGACTTGGTAAATAATGAATGTGTGACCTCGGCGTCACACTCGACAGCCGACTCTCCCTGACTCCCCACATTGCTGCGACAACACGATCCTATAGATACACGCTCTACAACATCAGGAGAATACGTCAGCTTCTCACTCAGAAGGCAGCGCAGGTACTGATTCAGGCTCTTGTCATCTCTCGCCTGGACTACTGCAACTCCCTCCTGCAGGTCTCCCTGCCACCGCCATTCGACCTCTGCAGCTCATCCAGAATGCAGCAGCTCGACTGGTCTTCAACCTTCCGAAATTCTCCCACACTACTCCACTCCTCCGCTCTCTTCACTGGCTGCCGGTGGCTCATCCAGTTCTAAACATGGTGCTCACGTACCATGCTGTGAATGGATCGGGTCCAGCTTACATCCAGGACACGGTGAAACCCGACATCCCGACCAGCACTCTCCACTCTGCATCTGATAAACTGCTCGTCCCTCCCTCACTGAGAGCAAAACACTCGACTAGATCACGACTCTTTGCTGTCCATACTAACAAATTGTAGCACTTCAATTGTACTTGTAAAGCCACTTATCTATAGAAAATTGTAAATTTGGTTATTTGAGGAAATTGCACTTTCTGGTTTCTTGTTCTTCTGAGTTTGTATCCCTATGGTTGAATGCACTTATTGTAAGTCGCTTTGGATGAAAGCGTCAGCTAAATGTAATGTAATGTTCTCTCATTTGTTGACAACACATCTACGATCCATTATCGGACACAGCTCCGTCCCTTAACTTCTGTATTAAATCCAAGATATCATCGGAAATAATAATGAACGGCAGAAAGACATCTATCATCATACGTTCCATTGATGCTAAATATAAAGGCTTTTTGTTTGAATCAATGTACGTTAACACGTATAACGTTAGGCTAACATTAAGTTAGCGTTACTTGAGCCTTTACACGTTGGTAACGTCACCTTATAGATCCAATCAATGGACAAATCAGGTCCGAGGGGGGAGATAAACAAAAAACTACTTCGGTTGGTGCATTATCTTTTCTTAAAGCCAAACCGATGGTTTTAGTAGTATAGAGTAGCTAACTAGTGTTCGGCTACAGGGTGTCCGACAATAGAACTGGATGGGCTAGCTTGCACTTAAACTAGCTAGAAGGAGCAACAAGCGATGCAGCTTCAGTAATACAACCAACGACACCCACAGCGGAAGCTCTGAAACACAATTATACATCAGTATGTAAACTTTAAAACTCACCGGAACGAAACCGCTTGAAGTAATACAACCTTTCTAAATGTCCAGCATCTACAACCATCAAGTCAACAACTCAGCATCATGCATGTGGCTCTGTCAGACTCGTGACCTTTCACCTCTGATGAAGATACGTTGGGTGGCATCTGTAGCGCCCCCCGGTGGTATGGAGTAAACGCGCAATTAATGCGGTATTTTTACTTTTAGTTATGGATTTTAGAAACATGTTTTCTACATCTGTTTTGTAAACACATACTAAAATAGTTTTAAACCATATACATTTTCAAGATTTCAATGGTAAAATCCTCCCTAAATTTACCCACCTTTTCTTTTTATTCAACTGTATAGCATCTTTGTATACGTGTATAAGTGTGGGGAACCAAAGTATCCTTAAGATTCATACGATTATTGATTAGCTTGAAAGTAATTATTCTTAATGAAAAAAAATTCACATTTGATTCCTATCTTATGTGAACATTAGCGTGTATATGTAGATACATGTGTACGGATGTACTTTTAATAAAAAAATATTTACGAAACGGAAACTTTCTAAAACGCACACATAAACACGTTATTCATATATTATTTTTCACAGTGTATCATTTTGCCGCCAAACTTTTACTCTGACATAAAACCGGAAGTTTCTGCTTTTCATTTACGACCTTTATTTCCACTGACCGGATGCTGTGTTCGTCTCCTGCTGTCGCTCGCTTCACGGCCTGCTGACAGGACAACAGGTGAGCGCTAACGTTAGTTCGTCTCAGAAACGTTCACAGAGCTCGAGACGTAACGTTACCCGCGGGGTGATGATGGGAGGACGCTGACAGGAGGGTAAAAACGTTTTTTCCTTACATCTCTCCGTCATTCTCTGCTGTCTTCACTCGTCAAACGCAAGGTAGCGGACACACCGCGTCTTTCGCAAAACCAGATATTTTTTTTCCGCCAATATTCTTGTGTAAATGAATCCTGCTCTGTGTGCTAACGTCTCCTAGCTTAAACCCTAATATCACCGGGTCACCCCGGCGGCAAACGCCGCTAACCGTCATCGTGCCGCGTGTCTGGAGTCTCGCGCACGCTGAAATCAAAACAAGCAAAATGCCGCTCGGCCGCTGTCATTTAACACCGTGAAGGCTGGAAATGCTAAAAAGGAGCTGGAGACCTTTTCATTCACGGTTCATTCAATGGTAGCATGAGGCTAATAGCGTCTCTGTAAGTGCTCGTAGTGCACACGTTCATAAACACAATATTCAGTGTGTGTGTGTGTGTGTGTGTGTGTGTGTGTGTGTGTGTGTGTGTGTGTGTGAGAGAGTGTAAACATAACTACAAATCATGTCACTCACATCCATTTTTAATTCTCTAACATCTGTCCGTCCATTCATCTTGGTGACTTGTTAATGACGTGTATCAATAGCTACAAGTAGTACTAATATGATCAATGATGTTTAATCTGAATGGGTTTGTCTGATGTCTGTCTGGTTACCGTGGTTTCCTTTCTCCCTGTTGTTCCTACTTGTGTCCGGAGTGGAACCACTCCAGGAGAAGACACTCTTGGTTTCTCTTCTGTGTATTGTGTGCATGACTTCTTGTCAAATCTGCTTATGCATAGTGAGTTTCCTCGCCATGACAACGCTGCTGCCCACGGATCATTTTCTCTCCCTCTTCTCGACCGCGACGCCACGACAAGCCGCTTAAACCACCACCGTTCACACCTGAAGAAAAGTCCTCAAGCTTTTCGATGCAGGTTTTTGTCTCCGAGGCCACCGGTACGTTCTACCTTAAGCCCCGCTTTCCTGCAGCGCACCTTAAGTCATCGGAGTCAGCTGATGACAGAATCACGCCCTGCGGCATTCCTCCTCGACATTCCTCCCAGATGACAATCAGCCTCCTGCCTCCCTCGTTCCAGACGCACGGAGTCCCACTGCAACGAAGCCCGTCATTGCCTCGGGATTCATGCTGGCATCTTAATCTGATTATTCTCATAGGGACACGCTGAAAGGGCCATTGAGTGTGTGACTGGTTCGTCGTGAACAAATGATCTGTGGAATCACGTAAAAGGCAAAAAACTAGTATACAGTTCATCCCGTTGTCCCTTTGATGGTTTAAAAGGTTTGATTTTGCGAATTTACCCGACTGTTCACGTTCTCCTAAACTTTAAATAGACATGAGAGATCACTGCCTGCCATGTCTCCGCCCTGCTACTGTTGGCATTTACCTCGCACATTTATCAACACCATGTTTCCTGTGAGGAACGAAGGTTCATTGTGAGAGATGACGGATGGATGTATGCGTGGGGAAACGAAACCACTGAAGCTGACTCAACCCAGAAAGACAACGTTCCAATGCGAATGGATTGTCACATCTCTGTCACTAAACCCACTTGCATTTTGTGAAATCGGCATTCTGCCGGGATTGTTGTTCCTCACAGTGAAAGTCAGAAGGGATTCTTTCA
The DNA here is from genome assembly GCF_964276395.1 of Gasterosteus aculeatus. NCBI lineage: Eukaryota > Metazoa > Chordata > Actinopteri > Perciformes > Gasterosteidae > Gasterosteus > Gasterosteus aculeatus. Next base: position 4,101,796 of record NC_135691.1, read on the forward strand.
GAATCTGAAATGATGACAGTCAAGTCCGTCTTGGAAGAGACACACAGAATCATTTTTTCATCTCCGTCACCTCCATTGAGTTAAATATCTCTCTCTGTACACACCTTCATGGCTCCCCGGCAATGAAGCATAAAATCTTCTTTTTGTTTTTTGTGATATTGCATGGCTCGCCGTGGAATTTCCAAAAGACGTTCACCTCCCACTGTGATGACTTGCAACAGCTTTGTCGATCTCCTAATTTTCCGTCTAGCAACATTTTAAAAGTGTCCAAATCTTTGGTTTCTATCCAGGTACCTGCAGAACGTGAGCCATAGTACCACTAACTGTCGAGCAGTAAAGTCGTTAATGAGGATGTTTTTATTGTCTCCATGAGCACCATGTACGTGTTAGCATTCGGCACAAAGCGCCATTGTGAAAGACGGCCTCCCGAGGGACTGCCACGCACCAGCCCCCGACCCCCCCACCCTCCCCTCAGCTTAGCTGCAGACGTGTTCGGAAGAAAATACTTCTGTAGCAAACCAAGTGAATATGTCCTCCATACCATTACAATAGGTGTGTAAAAAGAATTTGCTTCGGGGAAGCTGCGTCCCTCTGCTGTGTTGCTGTGTTAAAGAAGGCCACGCTCCTCCTTTTAATTGTTTCAAATAAACTACGGCCACACATCTTTGACTTCCGGCTGAAAGAACCCAAAGGAGCGAGCTGTAAATCTCCTTTTGTCTCCGTCCACCAGGAAATCCAAAGGATCCCTCGGAGGAGGATGGGACGTCCCGCGGTGCTTTTGTTTCCTGTGAGAGGAAAACTTCAATCGCTTCAACGCTGCGTCCTCATTGGTCAGTGTCGCGATTCATGAAACCACTCAAGGTGTCGTCCCATTGGTCCTTCACTGCGCTGGGAAGACCTCTCAGCCAATCGGCGTCCTTCTGGGTAAGTGCCACTTCCTCGTCCCACCAGCTGCTGCAGTCAATCAGCTTATTCAGCAGCACGTGTGTGTGTGTGTGTGTGTGTGTGTGTGTGTGTGTGTGTGTGTGTGGCCGCCCTTTCCTCCCCCTCCCCTCTTCTTCCTCTACAAAATAACCGGCCCACCCTCCTTTCCACTCCCATCCCCCCCCCCCTGGGCTCACACATCTACACTGTGCTTTCCTCTCCCACACGCGCACACGTGAACATTCACTCACACACCGTGTGCCGCATGAGGCCCAGCAGCAGCCGGCTGTGTGTGAGTCACTGGAGAAAGTTACACCAGCGTGTGTGTGTGTTTCTGTGTGCGTGTTGCTAATGCAGCAGCGTCTCCTCTGCAGCAGATTTCTACTTAGTCGGGACGGAGCACAACAAGACGGACAGAGAGAGAGAGAGAGGGGAGATCGAGGTTCACCACAGCTGGATCCAGGATTGTGCGCAAGGTAATGATGTAAATGTTTTAATGACACACTGTCACTCTGACGCACATCACCCTCGTCCGCAGGACTCTGAAGAGTTTTCTGCGGTTTTGGTTCTGCTCTCGTATTTTGGGACGTAAAGACAGTTTCTGCCCTCAGGTTTTGACCTCAGAGTCGGCTGTTTTTTTGCCCTAATTCATGAAGGTGACGGGGCGCGTCGTTGTGATACTTGTGGATACGGAGTTCTCTTCGTTGTTAAAGTATGGCAATATAAAAGTGGAGGACCAATCTGAGGAAGCAGGTATTTGATGCCAGCGCTCAGTAGAGTTTTAATTATTGCTGCAGTACTCGGACACTATTGAGGTATAACTCAGAGGTTTGAGGTCATTCACAATTCTGTGGCACCTTATTGTTAGAAATATTCTCACTCGACACCGGCGTGAAATCATCAAACCGGACATTTAATGTTTGCAAAGAGGAGACTGAGTTGACACACATACGAGTCGCGCGCCAAGCCTTCGTCCTCAGAGCAGGAATATATATATATATATATACTTGAGACATGGTATCATAAACACAGGGAGGGTTGCGCACGTACAGAGGTCTGACTGTTCCTGACCTGCTGTTTTTGTCTGGAGACACACATCTGACTAATCGGACACAGAGTGTCCTCCCTGACGCCGAAATCCTATCTCAGCTCACAGTCATAAAACCTTGAGCAACACAGCCTTTTTAATCATGATATTTATGCTGCTAAACCTTTAAACCATGTGTTGGAGTGAAAAGATAAATCTTCGGGTCGGATTAGATCAAAATGAAGGACTTTAAAATGAACATTAAAGATAATTACAGATAACAAATGCTCATTGGACAAAAAAGGACTAAAGGATCAATGTTATGTGTGGACCATCAGAAGCTCCTCACTGCAATCTGATAAAATCAGCATTTTCACTTCCTGCACTGACTAAAATAAATGTAGAGGATGTTTGTGTGACGTAGTCGCACAGTCGATTCAGACAAACACAGCAGCTTCAGGTCGGTGCAACGTGCGCGCCGATATTTGAACACTTGCAGATTGCTGTAAGGGCCGGACTCTGAACCTCTAGTGTTTGAAGAGCGTAATGTAGCAAAACATGTTCACAAGTCTCCTCACGAAGGTGACCGTGATGCATGGGACAACTCGTCGCGAGTAGCTCCGCCCCCCCCGACCCGATGACGGGTCAGAAATACAAGCGCCACCAGAAGGCCGCAGGACTGAACCGCGTCCAGGCTAATTGTCACAGCGGTGGCAGCATTAGTCGCTCTGTCGCGCCCCACTGGGAGGCTGTTCCAGCCCACAGGGTCCGTGACAACACCCCCCCCCTCCTCCCTCTCCTTCTCCCTCTCGATGTTTGTGGAAAGTCAACAAAGCGATCACATCAGGTTTTGTGGAGCTCATCTTGAGGCGAGATGATGAATATGAGTAGATGTCTCTTACAGGTGAAGCGCTCTAAACATTCAAATCAGGAATGTTTGGTTACCTGCTTTGAAATTCTTTTCATGTGTAAGATATATATATTTATTATATATAAAAACCATTTCTCTGTAGAAAATTGAGTTTTTATGACAATAACTTTCTTCATGCTTTTTGTCTTGGTAACCAGCCACTCCATTGTAATCGCTGATAAAGATTTAATGTATTACTCCATCTTTTCATATCAACTGTCTAAACTGTTTTTTTTTTTTCACATGCTGATGTGACATCACAGCGTTGACATGAAGGAAAATCACACGTTTACCTCTGCAGCCAGCGGTCCATTTCCTCCTGGTTGCTCCCTTCTTCATTCAGCTAAAATAACTTTTAAAATCTCCTTTTTAAAAGCTTTGTTTCTTTTCGCTATGTCCGATGCCAAATGTCATTTGAGCTGAAAAGTCCCCCGGCTGATATGACTGAGATACCGTTGACTTGATTTCTTGGATTGCAGGAAAACTAATGATCTGGTCGTTAAAGGTTGAGTTGCCCTCCCGTGTCATCCAGTATTATTGAACATCTGGTCCACACAGGAATGAGGACATTTGACACCCTGCTTGTCCTTCACAGGACACTCATAGTATCAATAGTGTGTGTGTGTGTGTGTGTGTGTGTGTGGTGGTGGGGGCTTAGATATTGTGTACTTAACACCATATGCTCTATGCTGCTAAATGAAAAAACTAACTTTTATAATATATGAAAGATGTCCAACGAAAGATGACACGGAACGTGTCACCAAGCTACAAATGGGCTCTTCTCTAAAAGCGTGTTTCTCTTTGACAGCGGTCTCCAACATGGAGGTCCCCAGCAGGCCATCCTCCTTCACGCTGGCCCTCCACAAACCGGCCTCGTCCGCTGTGTCACCCCTCGGCGCCGTAGCGACGGACCACAGGGAGCAGCAGCTCCAGGAACAGGACGACGCTGTCGGGGAGGAGACCTTTGGCGCGGAGGAGGAGCTCGATGCGTACGAGGAGGCCCCCGGTCCAATAAACGTGTCGCAGGACCGCTGCTCAGAGGAGCGGTCGGAGGAGGATGCCGAAGAGGCTCAAAAGAAGTGTGACGAGGAGGACGCGTCGGCCAAAGAGAGGGCCGCCCAGAGGCAGATGCTGGCCATCGAGGAGCTGGTCCAGTCTGAGAGGAATTACCTTCGACTGCTGCAACTGAGCACCGGGACCATCAGGGGCAACCTGCGGAAACTGCAGGTATGAGGGCCATTAGTAGCTCCGTTATAGGCAAGTTAAGGCCTCGAATTAGGGCTGCTACATTCTATTCTTTCCCCTGTGACCGTCTGCACAGTACACATTTATAAAACAACAACACAATGATCTGCCCCCAAATTACCCCAAAGGTGGTGCCTGCTGCAGCTTGTGCTGGTTCCAAAGCACCCAGTGCAAATAAAAATAAGACTTTGCTAAGTTAGATACTGCAAGTTGTATTAAACATCCACTGGAGCATGCTTAGTTGTGTATTTTTTCATTAAAATGTAATCACCACATGTTGAATTGGTCCTGCAGCCTCCAGGCCGCTCTGTGGTTGATTGTCGTTGTAGCTTTTCATTTGTCTGAGGTATTGCTTATTAAATAATCAAATAATCATTTAATATCGCAGTGGAAATAAAATGAGGCCTCATAAAACATAATGAAATCAGGCTTTATGGGCCGGGGGGACTTGGGGAACGTGAGACGAAGGGAAAGCGATGGACAATGACATGAAAAGGATGGGCTAAATGTGTTAAGTGAAATGAACTGGGGGGGAGATTTGTCCGCGTTATGTGGCATTGCGCAATGTGTGGAAATGAAGGATAAGTGGAAAAGGTTATTAGAAGAAATGGTGAAACAATGTGATGGACGGAGGAGGGACGGCTGGAGAGACAGAATAGATGAGTGACTGAATGGTGCCGTTGTGAAGCAGGAAAGCTGCCGCTTTGTTTCCTGTGAGGATTGTTCAGTGTTCCTCATTAGAGGAGGAGCAAGCGGAACAAAACGCTCCTTCACTGGTTCTAAGGGAGCACACATAGTTATGCAAAGCACCAGATAGACCTTTCGTTTTGTATGAATGTGTTTTTCATGGTTGAAAAATTGTCCCACTACAACTTTTCTTTGTTCCCACCATGAAACAAATCTCAGATGTATAACATATAAAGTAGAAGAAGCTCAGCTGTTTAAATGAGGACTCAAACATGGGGGGGGTGCAGAAGACAATTTAAAAGCAGTGCATCAAATCTTTTTGTCTCTGTCCGCCCGTCCGTCACAGCCTCCTCCAGCCAACCTGGACAGCATGTTTCTCGACATTGAGGAAGTGATGGACGTGTCGAGTCGACTGCTCAACCTGCTGGACCAGGGGCAGGTTCGGCCTGGAGAGCCCCTCTTTCTGCAGACCCTCTGTAAGGAACCCTTCTCTTGCTGTTGGCTCCGCCCCTTTTAGCCTTCACTCCCCGCCCCCGAAGTGGTGGTGGCTAGCTGCTGCCTTCACAGCTCAATCGTTAGCTTTGATCACGCTTTGTTGACAGGAAACCTCTCTCTTCGCACCTCTTTGTTATTTGAGGGAAGCGAGACGAGTTCAAGCTGACGAATCCACAGCAAAGCTCTCTTTGCTCTGCATGTGGGGACGGCGGCAGTTTCATGTTCCGTCCAAATGTATTTCATCCTGTTTGGGGGAAAATGGCATATAAATTCATGACCTTTCACCACCAAATTGGGACCAGTTCCCTTCTTGAGCCCAGCTGGATGTTAGCCATGCAGTTTGATTTTAGTCTTTATTCCTACATATATAATAGCACATGTTGGGCAAAAAAGAAACCTAATATAAGTAGGTGGTATTTTCAAAATGAGGCCCCTTAAACAACATTTTATAGTTTCTCTGCACGGAGGCTAAGGACTGAATCTGTCCGTCTGCGTGATGGCATGAGGACACTCCACTGGACAACGACAGGGTTGTTCATCACACGGTCACTCACAACATGGACTGTGTCTGACGCGATGAGCCTCCTTTCTTCTAGTTTATTAAATGAAGAGTACAAAATGTAATTGTAATTGCTGAGGTTTTACATCCTACTTTTACTGAATCATACGTGTGTTGTGAGCATGGTTTCTATGTGTAAATAAGCAGTCCCATGTTTTGCCTCTGCTGGCAGGCGACTCGTTCCTCAGCCTCTCCGCCGACATCGAGGCGGCCTATAGGGAATACCTGTCCAACTACAGCCAGGTGACGGTGCTGGAGGACAGCTACAAGCAGAAGGAGGCGCTCTGGAACGACATCATCAGAGTCGTCAAGTCCTCTGCGTGGGTTCTGCTGTTTCCGTCACGCACAGTTCCAACTGGACGAACCCCCGCGGCTGAAACGTAGCGCGTGTTCTCTTCGCTCCCCAGGCCCGAGGTAAACGCCACCTCTCTGAGCTTCTTCCTGGTGATGCCGGTGCAGCGGATCGCCCGCTACCCGCTCCTCCTGCAGACCATCCAGAAGCACACGGACAGCAGCCACCCGGCCTACGCGCTCCTGGAGCGGACCGCTCACACCTCCGTCGCCCTCAACTGTCGCATCAACGAGTACAAGCGCTTCAGAGAAGTCGGTGAGACCTCTTGTCGTGTTTTGTAGATTATTATCCCGCTGTGATCCAATTAGCGCGGCGAGGTGCCGACGCTCCTGAAGTCAAGGACTCAATTCTCTGTGTGTCACCAATGGAAGCTTGTGTGTGTGTGTTTTAACCCTCCCTCCTGATGTGATTGTAGCTGACAAATACAAGAAGACGGAAACCCTGACCATCAAGGACAAGATCAACCGCCTCAACACCCACAGCATCGCCAAGAAGACGGCGAGGCTCAGCCAGCACATCAAACACGAGACCGGAATTGCACCCAAGGTAGAGTGCAAGTTGGAATAACAGCAGCCCCTGCTGAAGGGAACGAGTGGCCGGTGCGTCTCGCCTGAAGGGAACGCCTCCATGCGCCTGCAGTAGAGTACAACACTGTGGTTAATGATTCACCTGTGCTTCATCTGCAGGGAAGGTGTGTTACACAACCTGTAGTTGAACCCGCTGTTATCTCTGGCCTGCTGCACCACTCTGATCTGCTCTGATCAAGAACTCCCGCGTGTCTCCTGGGGAGTCCAATTAAACGTTTCACAGGATCACATTTTCCTACTTGGTCTGTTCCATTTTGCTGCTGCATTGAATTAAACAGCGGCTCCGTGCATTCATCCCGTCGTTTAAAGTTATGTGCTGTGACTCGGTGATAGAAAAGAGGAGTGGCACCTTTCTCATTTTTGTTTTGCTAGAAATGAACTGCAGTTGGGGAGCGAGTAAAGTAGATGCGATCAAAGCCGTTTTTTTATCTCATTGCATCTCGTTTGTCCCCCTCTATGTCGTCCTCCAGCGGGTGGACGAGGAGTTTGGCGCTCTGGAAGGTTTCTTTTATGTTCTGGAGCACGGGATCCTGAAGCTCCTGGAGAACGTGGAGACGTACCTGCACCACCTGCAGGTAGGCTGCATGTGTTCCAGTGATGATAACTATCGGATAGTACTTCTTCTGAGGCCGTTTAAATGTGGTCTAAATTCAGAATGTGCCCCATTCAGAGAGCACAAGCAGGTCCGGAGTGTTGATCAGGAGACTTTTCTGGTCCCTGACGACCAGTGTGGAAATGAAACAAGTGGCACCTAACTGGATATTTATTATTAAACATGTCGCTATGTGTTTATGAGTCACACTGTGCACTCAGAAGCTGCTGAGATCAGAACAAACAAGTTTATGTGGAACTTCCCTTCTAAAATTATCAAGATTTTTTTTTCTTTTTCTTCTTTTAGTTTTTCTATTCACACAAGACTTGTTTTTTTTCCACAAGGGCATGCTACTTGTCCTCCTGCTGTAATTATTGAATTTTCTTGTAAATCCACAAAGTCACTTTCCTTAGCAACCCTCATACCAAAATTATCACAAAAAAAAGCAGTAATGACTTTTTGTTAGAAAAGAATGAAGCTGAGCCGGGTTTGACGTCTTTCTCCTTCTTCTTCGTTGGTGTGCAGAGGTTCCTGTCCTGCAAGACTGAGGAGTTTGACTTGGACATGGACGGCGAGAAGGCCCTTATCTGTTACAAGGAGATCACCACCGCTCTCAGACAGTGGATTCTTCCGACATTCGTGAGTCCGCCCTCGCTGTTCTCATACCTTACCTTTTTTTTTTTACTGATATGCCACGGTAAAGAAAAGCATTACTTTGCAAGCGCCTGAAGCGGTAGCTGCATTAACCAGCACGGTCTGACAATAAACATCCCCATATCTCCATGCAGGAGAAGAGGATGAGGACGTTGATGCACAAGCCGCTGTGTGCCCTCCGTGACCTCCTGGTGGGCCCGAGGAACCTGATCCGGAAAAGGCTGGACAAACTGCTTGACTACGAGTTGATAGAAGCCAAATCCAGCCTGAGCTACGAGGAGCAGGACGTGGCCAACACCTACAAGTAAAGAGAGAGCGGGATCGCTTGTAGATGACAGGATGGAGTTTTTTAAGCCCCTGGTTTCAAGCATCTTTTTTTCACTTCACCCGCCAGTTTTGTTGCATTTTATGTCCAGACTTTTCTGAGTCAGAGTGTCAAGTCAGACAGGGGCTTTACTTTAAATGGCCGCGTCCCAGCTGATTACAGCCTTTTGGAAGAGGAGCTTGTTGTGTACTGCTCACTTCAACTTACACGCCCCCCCCTCCGCGCCCCTCACAGGACAATGAACACGTTGCTGCTCAACGAGCTTCCCCGCTTCAACGGCTTGGCGCTGCAGATGATCTGGAGCATGCTGGGAACCTTCAGCTGTCTGCACAGCGACCTCGCCTCTGACATGGAGCAGCTGTTCCAGAGCTTCGCGCAGCAGGTGACCTCACGCGTCCCAACGCCCGTCTTCGGCACGGGTAAAAAAAAAAAACGGGACGTTTTCAAAACGTGTGTAATCGTCTTTTTCACTTCTTCTCGCAGCTCCCGCACAGCTCTCTCAGCCACGGTGCGTTCTGGGAGTGGGCGGAGTCCGCCGCGCTGGAGGGTGCGAGGAGGCTGGAGACTCTGTGTCGGGGTGTGGAGAACACGCTCAACGCTCCAGTGGTCCAGGTGGGGACGGATGCAGCGGAGACGGGGTCTTTTTGTTGAGTTTTTGACTGGGAATGCTAAAAATACCAGGCTACGGCATTAAAGACTTAACGTTTGCATTGATCACAATATATCATTTCTCTTATCAGTACTCTACCACACCTTCTACACGCCTTGGTTCCTGTTTTAAATGTCATCAAGCTTCTATTGAGGTTTTTGAATAAAGCTCAGACTATGTAATTAATCAATCCACTATAATTTAACTCTACAGGTGATATTGGTGTGGCCTGATCTTTATCTGAAACTAAGCTGACAACAGCCCTGGAGGGGACTGTTGTCCGCTTCTAGCAAATAAATTACAACCATCGCACTTTTTAAAAAACAACACAACTCTGACAGGCGATACTTTACGACCGCGTCATCGCTGTCAAACATGTTGTACAGGCTAAAAAATGTGCCGACTCATCTCACTGATTCATATCTGCACAAAAACAATAGATTAGATGTTTCTAAATATTCCTCTTGTAGTTCTGCAGCATTCTTAATCACTTCCTGTTTGTTCACATATTCAGCGACCGAAAACGTTTGATGTTTTTTCTCATAATGACTTTACTCAGCCTGCTGCCTTTAACTGTCCCATAGGATTCATTATATTTACAGCGTAAAGGGTTTACAAAGACAAAGGCTTAAATTGCTGGATGTTGACTGGTCAACAGCCGGATCTGATAAATGAGATAAATGTGAAATGTCCGTTTTCCACCATATCTAACCGCTGTTGTAAGACACGTGAGCCCAAAGACGTCATCGAAGGGAAACATTACACCGACCCGTAAACCTCACAAACATGTCTCCGTGTTATCAGATTGTTTATCAGCCTTGAGTTGGGAGAGTAAGTTGGTCCCAACCTGTTTGTTATTCTGGAAAGCAGACAAACACTCAGTTATTAGTAATAATGTATTTTTCTATTTGTCCTTGTCAGGGCTGTTGTTAAAGGTTCAATCTATTTACATTTTTACTACTTTCTCGTCCTGTCAGCCTCTGAGTCCTTCCTCTCAGCGCCGCCTGAAGCAGCTAATGGACAAGCACAGCTCTGGGAAGATCTACAAGGTGATTGAGACGGTGGTGGGCAGCCGGGAACTGGACCTCAACCTGGCCAGAGGCGAGCTGGTGGCCGTCATCAGTCAGGCGGACACCCGCGGGGACAAACGGAGATGGCTGGTGGACGCAGGAGGTGAGAACCACATGGTGCTGCTGTGTAACTCAAAACCTCTTGCTGTTTTATTTGTCTGAAGAATTTAGCTGAAGAAAATATTCCAACACCAGCAATCTCTTTAAATACAACTCGTTGGCGCCATCTTTAGGTGCTACTGCACCTAACAATGCACATGGGTACAGTATTTGTAGATTAGAGAGATGGGCATGATTACTTTTAGTGGGAATGTTAGTAAAATGAAAATGAAGAAAAATATTTTCAGGCTTTTGTTTTGTAATCCTCTCTGATGAACTGAAAACCTTTTTTTCTTTTATTACAAACAATCAATTTGAAGACATCAAATTGATCTGATATTTTTAACTAAATAATCCAATTTGCTAAACAAATCTGCATACTTGCTTCCCTAATATATGATGACCTTTTCGTGTGCATGTTGCACGCAGGCAGACGAGGTTACGCTGCGTCCTCGAAGCTGATTCGCTATCACCAGCCATCAGAAGACCCGCCCCCTTCACCAAACCCCATCCTGCCTGATGTCGTGACAGGAATCAGGCGACATTCCTACACCCCAGAGAGCCGGCCGCTGACGGTCATGAGCCCGCCCTGCTTCCAGGTGACTGACTGACTGCTCAGTGACAAAAACTTGACGCTCCCGACACGTAATCCTGCCTGTGCTGTTTAACTCTGCACTTTAATTAAGTAGGTAAACGTGATTGACAACAAGATCCACAACTCGAACCCTTTGACAGCGTGTTTTCGCTTCATCATAGTTAACATTTTTTCTTATTCCAGTGGGTGTGTTAATTTCCTTAATGACACGTTACAGACGTGTGTGTGTGTGTGTGCTCTTGTGTATCTGTGAGAGAGGGTCCCTGCATGGTCAGCCATGTGTGAGTCTGATCATGTGTGTCCCCATATCTGCAAGAGGGCACTCTGTCATTTGAGTGCATGTTGTGTGTGTGTGTGTGTGTGTGTGTGTGTGTGTGTTATTAATGGAAAGGTCCATAATTGGCTGTTTAACCTTGTAAGTGATCCACTGTGGGACGGGTTGGTGTTAATTTATGCCCTGCCGCAAACGGAGATAGTGCGTGTGTTTGTGTTTGTGAGGGGGTGAGATTCAGGTGAGTGAATGATAAAGCAGTAATGCGGCCGGCATCGTGCGTGTGTCCTCAGAGGTGAGGACGTTTGTGTAAAGTGAGGACATCTTGGCCGTTTGAGCCCTTTTTCAAAAGCCCGTATGAGGGTGAAGACCTGGTTCCAAGGTCAGAGTTAAGGTCAAATCTTTTGTTGCATTACAATACAGGAAGGATCGTTGCTAGCCGGTTAGCATGATCAATATAGAAGATATCTGCTAGCACACAGACACAACGTCCACGCTGGAGCCTCTGCACATTCTGTTGATTAGGTTCATGTCTCAAACTGAAATTCTGTCCTGCTCTCCAAAGATCGGGGCGATGGAATGCATTACTACAATGTGTCTCTGTGTGTGTGAGATATGCCTCCACATTGCCTGTTAAATTGAGTAATTGCTCCAGTGACCTTTTTTTATAGAGCTTCCTTTCAAGGCCTCCTCCGCCCGACGTTCATCCCTCTTGACCCCGAGTCTGCTCGTATATAACGCACACGCTCAGACACACTCACGTACCGCCTTTACTCTTACAGATTTTAAATTGTAAAAAAAAAATCCAAAATCGTCACCGTTCTTTTGTTAGCGGCTGAGGAAACCAGACACGATGTTTCGCTTTCATTTTTTTAGCTGCGGCATTCAAGCCGCAACTTCTTCTTGATGTGGGACCACTGTTCACCTGCAGCCGGCGGCCGTGGTCACCCGACTTCATTTCCTCCTCCTCGTCTCTGGCCCAGACGAATGCTAATGAAATGCTAATTGGTGCAGAGCTAATGTCGTAGCCGAGAGGTGAGCGGCGGTGAAGGGTTCGTTAATGACACCGAGGAGCCGGCTGAACTCGGCTATTAGCGCTGCTGCAGCGCTCCGTCACGGCGACACGGCGCTCGTTAGGGAGCCTTCGCTCTGTGTGCACGTGTGTGTGTAGAGCTGGGATTTGTCAAGACGTAACTACTTGGCTTAACCTTTTCAGAGAATTTTACAAAGATGTGTGCTTGTGTCAGCTTATTTTTTGAAGTGGTATTTTTTGCGTGTTTGTGTGTCGCTTGTTTTCTCAGATATTTATGTTTTCTAAATGCTGAAATGTTACTTTTCTCCTTCGTTAGCCGGGTGCCGTCTCCATCCTCACAGGGCACCTGGCTCACTTTGTGGCAACCTCTCTTCCAGGTGCTGGCGGCCTACAACTTTGCGGCGAGAGGAAACCATGAAGTTTCAATCCGGGCCGGCGAGCCGGTTCGCGTCCTTGAGCCGCACGACAAGCGAGGGAACCCCGACTGGAGCCTGGTGGAGGCCGCAGGGGGCCAGAGGGGCTACGTGCCCTCCAACTACCTCACCATGATGCCTCAGGGGGCCGGCCGGCCAGGCTCCTCCCGCCGATAGGAGGCGTGAAATGGCCCGCGCCCCACGCCGGGGCTCCGTTCACCGCAGAGCGTCCGCTCTTCAAACCGCAGCGTGACCACCATGTGACCATCGGTCATCCTCAATGCCGTTAGATAGAATAGTTTCATGCGTTTGAAAGAGCTGAACATTTTTTTTAAATCAGGAGGAAAGTAAAAGTCATGTTTTATTGATGGTGCAGCTCTGAATCACGAAGAGGCCTCAAAGAGGATTTACAGCCGATCAGCTTTCTCTTTTTAGCGTTTACTCCGAACGCAATGGGAGGTTTTTCACGCAGAGCGAAGACACATGAAGACAAACGCAGAGATGCAAACGAGTAATATTTTAGCGTTGTCCATCTGCACAGACACTGTTTAAATGTATTAACCGCAGACGTATAAACTGTACAGCAACGGAGCTGCTGTGTTTACACGGCGCGCTCAGTCCGAACTCTACTCAAGGAAGAAGCCCCCTTAAAGCTTCGCTTGATGAACATGAAAGTACGTGGACGGAAGCTACAGCCCTGGTGCTAGTGGCTACGTGATGCTTGCTCATGAGCACTGGGGCAGGGCGCATGCTTGCTCTGCATCTCGAGGCTGAGAGAAACATCTCCCATCGTGTCAGCCGACCTGCAACAGAACATATCCCATCATCCTCTGGGACAAACCAGCACAGTAGCATGCGTGTGCTCATTAGTCTGTATTTTAGTGAGCTAAAGGCAACTGTGTGTGTGTGTCCTGTCCTCACCTGAGCGTAGGAACAGAACTGCATTGAGACTGACAGGTACAACAGTGCTCTCATCGTCTCCGACTGTGAAGTATATGTGCAATGTCTCCGGGGGGAGGAAGGGATTCATGGGGAGAGAAGAAGCGGATGCGAGGGAGAATTTGCTCTTCCTACCTTCCCTCTCGCCTTCGATCAAAAGATCATAAATATTGTAAAGGGCCCGAAGCAACGCATTCATATGCATCCGATGACGTTCGTTGCTATGGATACGGTTCAAATGGGATGGACTGTGGAGTTAAGTTGTTTTTGTCGCCTTAGAAAATGTTTTGCAATGCAAGACAAAAATGTCTCCTGACATCCCGAGACAATCACTGTTATGTCTTTAACTCAAATCATTTCTTCTTTAATTTAATAAGTAGAGAGTTATTTTATTTGACTTCTGACCAAAATGTTTTTTTGGGAGGTCATAGAATATTTGTCTGAGAACGACGCTCAAACCAATGTTCTCTGAGAAGTGGCGAGGAGTTTCCATCGCAACATGCTATGAGCACGGGACACACGGGACATTTCCAAGATTTGTTCTGTATGTTCTTGATCGGCATCTTGAATATCAAAGGAGACTTAAAAGTGAACAGCCTGCGCAGCAAAACCAAAACCCACGTTAAAAAAACCCACAACAGGCATCTAAAAATGCTTTCCGTCGAGAGCCAATAAAAAAAATGTAAGACCTTAAAGACAGTGAACTAATACAGGACGGTGTCGAGATGAAGAATGTTCCTGCTTTAAGAGAATAATTAGAATAATCCTTCAAGGGCGATGCGCCTTTTTCAAACTACATTTGTAAATAATCTTTTATTAGTCCTTCTCGTCCGTGGTGGCCGTGGGTCTACTTGACGGCTGACGGAGCGACGCTGACATTATTTTTGCATAAATTGGAGGCCTTCGTTTCCTCGTCCGCTGCGCAGCATCATCTGGGGAGGAGGTGAAGCACAGGGAGGGGGCCGCACAGCTGGAGCTCAGCTGTCCCCATCCGTCTGAATGTCAGGACGGAGTCGTGTGTGTGTGTGTCACTAATATACCTAATGTCCTCCAGGCTTAGCAAGTAGAGGGACGAGTAAAGAAAATCCCCCGACACGACCACGTTCTACCTGCTCTCCTCTCTTCAAATGCCACTTCAAAAGATCAATTTGACATTTAATGTAGTTTAAAAATAGCATTAAAACCTGCAGTTTTAGCCCAAATCCTGAAGTTCGCGCACACTGGTTCCTGAGACAAAAAGATAATATTTGCCTTTGGTCATTGCGTGGAATATTCTCTGTGGAGACAGAAACGTTAACGATACTTACACATCTCCATTGTAACATTTCTGATCACTAAAGGGACTTAAAGTAAACCCCTCTTTTTAAGCCACTTAAAGATTCACCAGAGGGTTTGTGTCTGGCCTGTTTTACATTGTTGAACAAACCGTCAAGAGGAAAAACCCTGCTGACTGAGGTGTTAAACGCTGACTCATCTCCTGCAGCACTCGTAAGCATTTTAAAATCCCACCGGTCTTTAGTAACGCGTCAATATTGAATTTTAGGTGACGTGACCTGGTCCCTCCAGGTGTGCTGGTGTCGTACAGGCCTCGTCCCACCGGCGTGCACCACTAGAGGGGGCAGCTGGCCTGTGGAGCGACGGTTTGAGTTGCTTTTCCTCGTCAGTATTCAAGCTGCACATTCTGTTCATGTGTGACATATTTAACGGGTTTATTTTTTTAATTAACCTGCTGTGAAAGCAGCGTGTGAAGTGTAACTTGTTTAACCTGCTGGTAATCTGGTTTTGTGTGCAGCATTTCTGCTCGTGATATTCTGTTTAATTACTGACTTGTTTTTATGTTATTTTAACGCCACGAGGCGCCTGACCGTGAAGCATGACGTCTTTTGAAGAATTGCCAAAGTTAGAAAATTGCACCGCAACACAAAGACACACGTGCAGCAACTGAATGTTTGGCTTCAATAAAACTAAACAGAAACCTGCTCAGTTTCCTGATGTCGCTTCACATCACCATTACACACATTTGGAAGTTATGTATAATACCCAGCACCAATAAATACATCCGTTTTTTTATTGCAAGTTAACAACCACTCAGAGATTTAATTTGATTGTTGCTAAAACCTGAAGCGTGTCCCAAGGTGATCCTTGGAAAGATCTCGCTCCCTGCTCGCCTGTGAGGATATCAGGCCGCCTCAGGGAGCTTGTTAGTGTTCTGCATGTTTGAAGGTATAATAACACACCTAGAATAAAAAACAGGAACACTTTTTCACCCTTGTGACACATCATTAAAAAAACTGGAAAAGTACCAAAACCTCACTATCACATTGATTTGTTTTGAAGATACCTGGTTTTCACAGGATGTTGAAGGTTATTTTTTGCTTGATAAGTGACTTCCGTTATTAATCAATCATTACTATTGCTGTTACTACTACTACTAAAACTGGACCAAATACTAGCTCAATTTTCAAAATAAACATAAAAAATATATATATTTTGGTGGTGCCCCCTGGTACCGGTCAGGTGAGGTAACCTGGGTAACAAGGTCAGGTGTGATTACGTGGAGTAACCAAAGACGAAGCGAGGTAACCTGAGGTTTTGCGGGGTAACGTGAGGTTAGCGCTGTTAGCAGCGTTAGCTATGAGACACTACATAAACTTAACAAAACCCTTTTTAGATATCCATCTATTTTCCTCGCAAAAACACCTCGCTGGTTTGAATCCCGGGTGGATGTATCCATGCACCGACGCTTACGAGACATCTTCATTTGTTTCCACCGACGACCGTGGTGCCCTTTGGCAAGGCACAGCAACCGGCCGACTCCTGCAGACTGGACGGTGCTGTTGGAGTAAACGTCTCTGCGGCGAGAGCCGGTTGAATTCCCCAGCGAGCAGCTGTCACCACGTCACCCGCTAATGGAAAACAACACAGTGTTTACCTCGCCGTCTCCAACCCTTCATCTCCTTCCCGAGATGGATACAAAGGTTCAACTCCACTGCCTTTTAAAAAAAATGTATTTCTCACCTCAGTGTGTACAATAAAACGACTCTTAAACACTCACCCGCCCCCTATTTTCTCTAAGCCGCCTTGTGGTCGTTTTGTTTTCTCCGGATGCGAGTGGAACCTTATTTCATCTGTGCAGAAATGAACTCACAACAGACCAGGGGGGGCCTGCGCGCACAGACACACACTGCTGTGTGCTGGGAGGCTTAGTTTCTCTGTTTCTGGGAGAGTTCAGCAGCGCTCACCTGCTGTGTGCATGTAAAGCAGCAAATGTTTCTTAATGGGAGAAGTCCTGTATGTGTTTGGGTGCATCACCTTTGGTTCACTTCTTCCTGTCAGACGTTATCTGAGTTAATTGGTAAAGGGACGAGTCTTGAAATGCTAAATGGGCAAAGCGAGACAAAGAACTGTCAGTATCGATTCCCACTGACGGAGAGGAAAAACTCTGACGTGTATTAAGTATTAATGACGTGAAAACACAAACGGGAGGGATGAAACCGACGCGCAGGAGTTGAGATACACAATGATACACAATGATTGTGGCGTCAGTTCTCAGAGGTTGTGTGTCTGTCAGACGCTCTTCCTCTTCAGTAGAAGCCTCAGCAGAAGCTGGAAAGGGACTTTTGCTTCAACCAGTTAGAACTTTCCAAAAGAACAGAAGAACCTTTTTGGTTTTGGTTTGTAGTCTGAGACGTGATGTGTCGGGTTTTGTCCTTTGTTGGATAAAATATGTCAAAAACACACGGTGGGATTCCGAACGAAAACCGTTAATGTCTTTTCTCGATGTATGAATGTTAATTTAGATTCCTGTTGAAGACATTTTTCTTTTACGTCCGTAAGATGTCCGCAGGGTTCGTTGATGTCGTCTCTCAGCTCTCGCGCCGTCCTCGAGTCTCGAGTTGCTAACTGAAGGCTACATCCAAAACTCACATTCAAACTATTCTTCATCTGGCGTGACCAACTGAATTTGTGTTTAACGGCCCCGTCTTCCGTGCATGTGCCCCTCGCCGCTAGCCAGCCGCTAGCTAGCCGCTAACTAGCCGCAGCGTCCCTCCGCTGCCTCTGAGGCCCGTGGAAGCCGTGCGGATGAGTTCTTGTGCCGCGCGTCTCCGAGGGGGAACATCAGCCGGCTTCGGCGTGCACTGGAGTGTGAAACGGAGAAGGGGTTTAGGGCCTTTCAGAGTGGCACTTAGTGAACAAACGCTGCCCCCCGCTGTTTGTGTTTGAAGCACGTAAAGGCGCGCTGCCAGGACGGCCGCTTTGTGTGTAAAAATGGTCAAGCATGAATATCTTATGGCAGTCGATGTACATTTTGAATCCCCCTCTGTTGACTTCCATGACCTGTGTGTGTGTGTGTGTGTGTGTGTTTGTGCGTGTGTGTTTGTGCGTGTGTGTGAGTGCAGTGCTCATTAATGCTTACGTCAGCCATCTTTTTCTGTCGGCTGCATTTTAATGGAGCAGGACTCCTCCAGGCACCCGATACCCTCTGAATGACTACATGTATGAGTGTGTCTCTGTGTGTGCGCTAGCGTATGCCTTCCAGCGCGCGTGTGGGAGGATGCGCACTGTGTGTGTCTGTGTGTGTAACAGTGAACAGATCTCGGGCTATAAATATCGTGTCCGTTAGCTGATGCTGAGCTATAAATAGACGCATTTGGACCCGGTGCCTGGGGGGGGGCAGCAGGAGAACTGCATCCAGGTGTGACGTCAGAAGAACCACAGTTTGCTTTGTCTCGTTCTATTTGTGTTCCCGGTAATACGTTGGAGCTGCTGGTGTTTGTTTGTGTGCTTCGGGGAAGGCTTCACCTGAAAAGAAGTATATTCCTCTTATTCCTCTTATGCTTCATAGTTTGAAGTTGAAAATATCTGCTGAATAAAATGTCTGCATGAGGTGATCTTCAACATTTTTGCTGTTTTACTGTGTGTTTTTAAGGACTGTGGTTTGTTTCAAACCTCACGTCTTAAACTCAAACTACTACTATTTTTTGGAAGGTGAGGATATATTATTTAAGTGAGGATACTCCTCACTTAAAGAGCTTTGAAGTTTACCGAGAGAGAAGTAGAGTAATTTTTTCATAGACTTCTATTAGACCAGAGGAGTCGCCCCCTGGTGGTCACTAGTGAGAATGCATTGGCTTCAGCGGCCGTCCGGCTGTGAGCGACTGGCCTTCATCAATGCTCAGGTCAGGATTACGTGTATTTAGTGAAGGTGGTTGAGGTTCGAGTAGCGAATGCATCATGACGTTGACTGTCGCCAAACTGTTCATGTTGCTCATGGCAGCCTCGGTGTGAGAGGAGGCCATCTGCGCCGCCACATGCAAGAAGCCTGTCTGTGTGTGTGTGTGTAGCTGAATTATAATGGAAAGAGAAAAAAACAAGAGCGACTACACACATACACACACACTCTGCATTGGCTGCAGAAAAATCCGACGCAACATCTGCACACGTGAGGGAGATGTGTAAAGAGTGTGTGTGTGTTTTGAGGTGACAGCTGATGTCTGAAATTTGGAGCGGCCAAAGTCAAACCCACATGAGGAAATGTAGAGGGCTGATCTGAACACACACACACACAGACAGACAGACACACACACACACACTCACTGATATCCTTCCCTTCACATCTGTCTCACCAGGAATTGAAGCTGCCGCCTGCACGACTTTATCATTAATAAATTATCCGAGTACCAGCTCACCTTTCAGGATAAATCGTATTCAGAGTTTTACACGGTGACGTTTTGGAGGATGTTTGTATTTTTCGCTGCAGAGATAATGAAAACTAGGGAACTTGTCTCTTTTTCAAAGAATCATCCAAACGAGCAAAGAGTGCTAACCCTCTCCGCCCTCCACTCCCCTCTCAGTTCAATATTAAGACAAAACAACGTTGTGCACAGTCCTCTAAACCAGCAGTGACTCAGTTTAAACTCATTACACACACACACACACACACACACACACACACACACACACTGCAGATTGACTTGGTTAGCAGCTTTCTGAGTCACTTGTTCATTAAATTTCCACGGCTCCTTTCAGGATTCCTCACTTTGCCCTTTTCTTTTCTCCCAGCAGACGTCTTTACCGTGAAGCGGGAAGCCTGCCGGTGTGGTTAACGACAATAACGACGGCTCTCCTCCTCATTGGTTCAGATGTTTCTCCAATGGCATAAGAACCCTGTCGTCCTCATGTTTGGAACACGACCTGCGCCACGTTGTCATTGCAACACAACAGCTAACACGCTAACAAGCTAACATGCTAACTTGCCGGGCCGTTGTGAGCATGTTTGGCCGGCAAGCGGCGAACAGTTGTTCCTTTGGCCGGTGGTCCTTTTCAGCGTCAATGAATGAATGTGTTTACTCAAAAAAAAGCAGCTGTTCACGGCCGGTTTTTAACCGCTGGCCAGATGCGAGAGATAAACAGCTGTTCAGCTGGCCGGTGTCCTTTTCAGCGTCAACGAATGAATGTGTTTACTCAAAAAGAAATACTTTGATGTACCGGGATACCGTACAGAATACCGTGATGTGAATACGGCCCAGCTCTACTCTGACGTGTCAATCAACTAAAAGTGACGTTAGCTGCTTGGACAAAATCACAACGGCAGCGTAATGGCAGCAGCCACGTAAGCAACGGCTTTAATTTACCGTTCACAGAAGTTTGATTTGGTGATTTTGTATTTGCAGTCACCGGTTACCTCCGTATCAACAGACTTCACAACTGTTTGTTAAGCCTCTACATTGTGGAGACATTAGTCCACTGCAGCCGCCGTGCGTCTTTCACCATTTCTTGTAGTCAGACGTTCAAAGTTCTCATTTCCCCTTAAAATGGAGTTAAAACTGTCTGTAGCTACACTATACATCCTGATATCTGTGTGTGTGTGTGTGTGTGTGTGTGCGCGTCTAGCACAACCAAAAACATAAACACAGACATTCATTCCTGAACATGCGGCAACAAGATGTCAACTCATTATTCAAGTAATCTTTGAAGGCTCAGCAGTCGCATAAATATGTATTGTTACCGTGCAGCTGTCATAAAATTATGCAATGCCGGTCTCGTAGTAATTGTATTTTTCCCATTTGCTGCTGAAGCTGTCTGTGGATATTTGGTATTGCAACGTTGCAGCGACGTGTCCAGAGAATTTATTAACACACCCGGTGGAACGGAAAGAGTGTGTTTGGAGCAGTGATCAATAACTCCCCTGTGAAAAAGTGTGCTTTTCTAAAAAAGACCCAGATTTTCTCTGTATTGATCGGAACATCACCTCCGAGGCTCAGATGTTCTCAAATAAAACAGATGATCCTGACAACACAAAACAGTGTGTAGTGAAATAAGGGGAGTGAACTGCTCGCAACAAATGTTCCAGTAGGAAACAAGCTTAAAAGCTACGAAATGACTATTCGTAGAAACATTTAAGTTAAAGTTGTTTATGCAACGTTTAATGTGACTGAATTATTTTGAGTTCAAATCACTCTACTTCTCTCAGTAAACACTGTAAACATGAGTTTACGGTCTCGATCTCTAGTTTTAAAATCTTCAATACAGCATGATGTTCATGTAGTAAATTAGGGTCTATTTTGAGTCCAACAGAAGCAGGGTATGCTTGAGGGCGGGGCTACACACTGATTGACAGGTCTCTACCACAGCGTCACTCCTCGCGTCTCAAAAATCCAAGATGGTGTCGGGCAAAATCCTGAACTACTGAGCTTCCAAATAGCTCTCAACAAACCAATTAGTGATGTCACGGCCACTAGCTCCACTTATTACACGCAGTCTGTGACGGAGGTTTAATCAAAATGAAAAGCAAGAACGTTTCACATGTAAGTCACAACGAAGAGCAATGCTCCAGCAGCCCGAGCGACACGTTTCAAGCTGCAGGCCGAGGACGCGTCGGCAGACCAGAGGACGTCCAGAGGAAGGGCAGCGTGTCTTTTCTTTTCACGGCCGTGTAAATATGTAGCGCAGTGCCGCTGCAGACACCTCGTGGGATAAATAAAGGCTGGAAACTAATAACGCGCTCGACGTAAGCCGATCCTCGGCGCTTCAAACGGCCCTAAGAGAAAAGCGCCAGACGCCGCGGAGCGGTTTATATTTAGACGGAGGCCGGTGCTCTCACACGGATCGGGTGACTGTTGTCTTTCCTTTTTGGGGCGGATCTGACGACACGCAGACGCATGCACGCTACACACACACATATAAAGTCTCCTGCTAAGCTTCACTACAAGGTGTAACCACACACACACACACACACACTCTCATCATTGTCATCTCACAGCCCGACATGTCACTCCTCATTAGCTGCCCCGCTGCGTGTTACATTACACAGAGGGCGAGCATCTCGCTTAAAATATGCAGGAGACTAAATACAGCCTGAGCTTAATGTTGTTATGTCATTTGATATTAAATAAATGGATATCTATTTTTACCTGCCGTGGCGTCACTCACCGTTTGACTCGTGTGACCAAATCTGTTTTTGAAAGTGATGCAACGTCGACCTGAAAACATCACGTTCGGGCTCGTAAGCGGCGAATGAGGCTCGACGGGTAGAAACCAAAACAGACTCAAATGTTTCTCCAAAACAGACTCAAATGTTTCTCCGACTTGCTCCAGCGTTGTGGAACCGCCGTAGTGTCCTCCGGCAACCTGAGCGGCTCATTTACAGTTGACGACAGCATCGACACTTGATGTGTATTGTTTCCTGCGTTGTCGGTCGCTGCGGAGGCTTTGGGTGTTTTCAAAGATTTCCACAACAGGTGCGGAAAAGGGCAAAGGAGACTTCGCCTTGACACTTTGATCGTGGGTCAATAAAGCTTTTGGCATCTTATTCAACTCGCATCTGTTTCACGTCACTCTTTAAGTCTCTTTCTATTACAAATCATCCCACTGCACTGCTCTCTTCTCTCTAACTAGGGTCATGTGACCTTTGACCTTGATTCAATGCACGCTAGGAAAAACCCTCAGCTGCGAGAAATAAACGAGAGATAAAAGTTAAAATCAAATAGATGTTTCTAAAATTAAATCTGTTTTTTAAAAATTAAAACGACTTGACGACTTCCTCCTTCGCATCATTTTAATGCATTATTCTTATCTATTAAACTTATTTCTCCCCCAATATACTGTGTATATATATATATATATATATATATATATATATATATATATATATATGTATATATGCATCAATGTTTCTGCTAAATACATCGTCCACCCGTATGCAAGTTTTGGTGCAATAACAACATCAGTGAGTATTTCATCACAAAACGAGTTCCTGAGTTTCTTCTCAGAATTTCTTTTTTAAAATTTTCTGATTTTAACCATTTCAGGATTTGTCGACTGTGACGTGTGAGGCTCGAAACACACAACAAGGCAACAACTGGCCGTCAAACCTTCCCTCCCCTGGCTCGCCCTCCCCCCCTAATTTCTTAAAAATAGTTAAATCCCGCCGTGACCTTGCCCCGCTCAATTCAGCCGGGAACTCCACCTCGCTGTGTTGTAAAAAGAGAAATTGAAGGATAAGTGCCTGTCTTAGAGGAGGAAAATGAAGATGGGAAGATAAAGGAAAGGAAATGGAGGGGGAGTAGAGGGAAGAACTGGGCAGAGAAGAAAATGATGTTTCGGAAGTGTGATGATAAAAAGGGCCAGAGGAGTATTAGGGGGGAAGAGCAGGAGATGGAATGTGATGAGGGATTTAATGGAGGAGAAAGGTGGAGTTGCAGATGAGGTGTGGAGAAAGTTGTGGGTTAAGGGGGGTTGAAGGACTCTGTGGTGAGAAAAAATAAAGAGAAGATCAAAAAGAAGGAGAGAGAGGAGGTCACATTATCACTAAACCCATAAAGGCCGCGTCAATGAAAAGACGGGCGGACGGAGGTCAAAAGAGCGAAAAAACGAAGGAGGGGTAGCCGGACGCAGGGCGAGAAGAAAGGAGAGAGCAGCTCAGCAAAGGATTTCAGTATATCAATATGAAGGAGAGAGCTTAAGTGATTTTGTCAATCAGATGTTCTCCTGCTGGCCTTGACTCCCAGCTGCCCCTCAGACTCGTTTTTCATCCCTGAACCAGCAGCTGATAAAAGGACACGTTTCACTAATGAAAGTCCAACCATTTTACTGCAAATGACATACGTATAAAGACCACTTTTATTCCCATGTCTCTGCAGCAGACTGTAAAATGTATCTAAATGAAAATGATCACCTCACGATTCAAAAGCAAAGAGTGGGCCTCAGAAGATGAAGAAATCCAGGTTCTTTGGCCTTTGGCAGCACATCGTGATGCCACTGTTTACCATTTCTAAGACCTTGGATTCAAGTATTTAACACGCATCATACCTAAGAGGTCAGAAGGCATTCGCAAATGGAAAACAATAAACACATCTGCGGAGTGTGTGACTCACGTAAGGCATTGGGCAACGCGTAGGGACCATGACAATAAAAGGTTTATATGTGTGTGAGGGAGAATGTGTGTTGTCCAGGGAACGAGGTGCAACACGCTACAAACCCAGATATTTTTGTCCATTCAAACATGCACACACACACACACACACACACACACACACACACACACACTACTTTGACTGTGTGCTCGTAAAAGAGCGCTTTTCACGCGTGCACTCACACTCAGCAGCAGTGGACAGATGCATGGTGACAGGGCTGCAGAGCACTGGATTAATACACTTAGTGTTCCACATGTCACACTGGATCACTGCAATCATGAGCATTTCAGGCTTCTCTCTCTCTCTCTCTCTCTGATTACTTCTACCACCGCGGCCAGTCTGTCCATCCAGACATCTACTCAACCAGTCGGTCACCCAGCAAACATCGGACTGACAGCCCAACGGCCCCCGGGGGCGCCGGCCGGCCGCCCTGCCGCCCACCCGGCATTCCGACGCACGTTGACAACCGGTCATCAGAGCAGCTGGCCTCGCTTCCTGCTACGTTGTTAGTACAAAGCTAAGTCTAGGAGGAGTCATTTTGAAAAACCAGGGTGTCTTAAAACTCGCATTCTCTCCCCTGACCAACAGGAGCGCTGCAGAGCACGCTTGAGGGCGGGGCTACGGTGTGATCGACAGCTCCCAGGCTCTGCCAGAGACCAATGCACCCTGCTCTTTTCTGATGAGAGCGGCTAGCAGCACCGGCACCTAAAGTTGCTAAACCTAGCGAGGAAGTTGCCCATTCAGCAACGGTGACGGCCCCTCCCTTCAAGAGGCGGCATACCAGCCAGGCAGCCGACCGGGGAGCCGGTCATTCAAGGTCGACAAACAGCCCAAGGTCGGGTCCGCAAGAGGCCCGATGCCAGAAGAATGCTGCCGTCATGAAAACAATGTCATGTGCAAAGATCACAAGCCGACTCGCTGAGCACATGCGTGTGTCTCACGGGAACACTGGCGTGCGCGCGTAGAGGTGCAGACGGGAGGTCAGGGTCAAGAGGGGGAGCGGGCCGGGCACAGTAAAGCCGTAGCCTACTCGTGCCATTTTAAGGTCCGCCCTCGTTCGCCTCCTGGTGTTTATTTTAGAGAGCGACCAACGGCGTGACGATTTACTCGCCCAGCGGCCCTCTTTTTGTTGCTATGGGGCTTTAACTGCCTTGTAAACAACCTAAAAACTGTTGTTTTATCAGATCAGAGACGCTTCGTCCCTCAGCTGTTTTTGACTGGGTAGTAATAAAACTTCTGCAGCAATTATTTCACACCGAGAAAGCAGCTGAAGCCTCTTAATGAGCAGCCATCCTTCTGTAGGGCAAACTGTATGTTGGAAAGAAAGAGGCAGAAATAATATCCACATCACAGAAATGTTGAAAGTGTCTAAATCATCAGTATCAATTCTCCCTCCTCATGAAGCTTAAATGTACCGAGGTGTGATCCAGACTGTATGAACGGAACAAATAGTAAACGGCTATTTCTCACTACATGGGCCCCCCCTGTTTCCTGGTGCTGTTGGGTCATGGTCGACCTACTTCAAATCAAATCAAGCATTCGTAGAGTGCGGATTGAAATGTGCACAAAAAACAAGAGAGGCTCTTGTTTTCCCTCGAGGGCTTGTGTGGATCCCAAAATGTCATACGTATTTCAAGGATCATTCGTTTTTTTCCCTAATAAGTGAAAAGCATTTCCATTAATGCGACGCCGGATGTTTGCGGTGATCGAGTTGACCCTTCGCCAATTAAGTCTCGTTCAACTCCTAACCTTCTGCTGTTAATACCCGCCATGTCGCTTAAACAGCGGAAACATTGGACTTTGAATTAGCTGCTCCGACCTTCAGTTTCAGTGGATATCAGCCAACAAAGAGGAAGCAGAGTGGAGCTTGTGGATGTTTTCTGGACTTGTCATTTTGCTTTGTTGGTGTTTGAGTTGATTCCACAATTTGGAACTCTTACACCCTCAGACTGTAATTCCTATTCAGCATTAGTCATGATTTGTCTTTTTGCTGATGTTTGTTGATAAGGTCAGGAGGTCAAACTCCATGAGGCAGAAGGGAGCTATGATGAGGATGATGATGGGGGTCAGGTGTACTGCCTTTTGATTTGAACAGGGAACCACTCCGGGACGCGTCAGCAGATTCCTTCTCGCACCTCGATTCAACAGCACTTTATCCGTAAATAAAGTGTGACTCACCGAAACTACACACACACACTGTGTGGTTGCCCCGCCCCCCCGGGGTCTTACAGTGGGGAATGCGTTGATTGGCTGCGATGGCGATGGAGCGGTAAACTCCTGTTGAAGTGTGAGCGTAATCCCCGAGATGGATCCTTATGGTGAGTTCTTTGGAGAGCAGCCCGGTCCACACGCTTCAGCTGGCCCCACTACACACACACACACACACACACGCACACACACACACACACACACACACACACACACACACACACACACACAGATATAAATAGTTTAAGAACCATAGCACACACATTTTTAAAAAACATTATCATGTTCTCACCCCGTCACAGCATTTCCACTGGATTATAAAATGTTCTGTCTCATATATTAACAAGATCAACAAAATCATTCGGCTCATGGAGATGCCTCGCATATTAATTAATTAATTAATTAAGTACAGTGAGAAGAAATACAGTGTAACATTTTTATATATTACAAACTTTCCTCTCAAAGTTCTGTCTCTAAAGACAAAAACATTTCAAATCTAAAAGAAGCTGTAATTTTTATTCTAAAATAGCCAGCATTAATTTGAAAGATTTTGTGTGTTAATGTGAACAAGGTTGGTCTCATGTTGCTCCATCGATACCGATTCCACCTCAGCCGGAAAACAAACGACATTTCAAGATCTGGTCCCAGTCACACATATACAAGTCACATACAGACAGATTTCCATGTGTCACATCATCAGACGTTGATGATGAAAACACCTTAAACACATTGTTTGCACACTGCGCGGTGGAAACAGCGTGATGGACGTCATTCGCAGCAACGCGTCTCCCGGTAGACGCCGATCCAGGGTTTGTTATCGTGAGGCTTAGACGTCCACAGCCACGGCGACTGACGCTCTGTCGCCAAACAGCAAGACTGTTTACGGTGTCAGCAGCCGGCATGGAGGATTTCACCCGCGGCCCGAACACTGCTGAGCCCGATAGGGGAGGTGCCGATCTAATCTGCGTCCATGGGATCGCAGAGTATTGACTCAGCAATTTACCCCCAGATGTTTTTTTCAGTTTTTTTTATCCTTACTCAGCAAATCCATCACAAAACAAGGAAACATCCCACGACGGCACCTGCTGCTGTTTGCTCAGACGCCCCTTTACCGCTCTGCTGCTATTTTCTCACTGCACCGAAACGGGAATTTGTTTCTTTTAAGTTGCCGCGACCTCATAACCTGCAGCATCAGCCAGGACATCACAGCGGGCCTGAAGGAGCTCATTTTACGGTCGCGCCCACTTGAAGATGCTCCGCACGCAGCGTGTTAGTGGCAGCGGACAGCACAAATATGTAAACATATCCATATAACATCCAGGATCACGATGAGTGCAAGTCAGCGGCTTTGAGATCACAGATTTAGGTCACGTGACCTTGTTTTGCGGCAGCGGTTAGTGAGCATGCCGTTCTGCAGCATGCCGGTGTGTCTCGCCCCTCATTTTGTGTCCATTTCGCTCTGTGGTAACTGCTCATTATGTGTCGAGCAAACAGGTTGGAAACTGTAGCTGGCAGAACGGAACGTGCGGTGATGATGTAACGGCCTCGTGCACGTTGTGTAAGCATGTTACATGACCTCTTCTTTGAGACTCAGGGATGCAGACTCATTGGCACTGAATGATAGTTACAAAACGATCTACTCGGAGGCCATATTATCAAAGCGCTTATGTATGTGTGCTGTTACATAAGACGTAAGAAGGTTTGTCTGAGTGCAAACAAAATCTGCATGCAACATTTTTAGGCGACCTAAATGTCAATAAACTTAAAATGAATTAACTGACAAGCAGCTGTATGAAGGTGAAAGTTGTAAGAAGAAAACACAGACAACTCCCAGACTGGACAGTGCCGTGGTAGCGACCTGTCAATCACAGTAGCCCCGCCTTAAAGCATATCCTCCTTTATGATCCATTTGACTCTGAATGGATCATATTTGGCTTAATTTCCATCATGCATCAGATTGTAATTGATAGAATCTTGTGTCGAATGTTCTCTGAGGACATAAATCAAGAGAGACGCATTTATCAAGTACATTAAGTTTATTAAGTTTTATTTCTTAAGTGTTTTTAATAACTATCAAGTCATTTTCTCATAAACTTCCACACAACCAGAAGAGTCGCCTCCTGCTGGTCAGTAGAGAGAATGCAGGTTCAAGGCACTGCTCTTCAAGGCATTTGATCAAGTAAATATAAGTATTATTATTGTTGTTATTGTGATAACCACACTGAATAAGTATTTGCACATACGGCCTAATGGCAGAGTGCACTGAAAGCGCGTTTTCAACAGACACATTCTGTTCATTTTTTTCCTGAGGGAAACCTGACCGACCGTAGCGTCCATCCTTTTGTTTTTCAGCAGGGAAACCGTTGCCGTGGACGCATCATACCGGGAATGTTTTGCATGCTGTGCTTCCAATCACGTGCTTGTCCTCGTAATATCAGCAGACACCCGGCAAGACAAACATGTCCTTGCTTGGTAGGCCGAGGTTCGCTCCCTCTGTCCTCCCGCCTGTGGTTTTATCTACTGTCCTCTTGCCTCCCCACAACCAGGAGGCTGCGGGGAGGCAAGAAATCCCGCCCTCAACATGCCGATGAGTGCCAGTGGACAACGCACTCTCCGTCCGTCCGGATGTCCGCCCCCCCCCCTCGATGTGAGACACTGAGGCCTCATTAAATGTTAGCGTCTCCCCCACAGACTTCCTGTTTGGCCCGATGACGCGCACACAACAAAGTGTGGCTGGAGCGCAGAGAATGTGAGAGGGTGAATGTGTGGATAAAGCAGATGGGTCTTGTGTGTGTTTGGAGAGAGAAACAAACATGTACACAAGCAGATGGTTAATCATCAATCAATGCTCGTGTTGGTCAATGAGCACGACTACATGTGGTCTGACTGATCGCTCTGTACATTTACCTTAGAGGACAGGCTTTGTTTGACAGTCGGCCCTCCTCGGTCCTGCTTCTGGTTCTCCTCCGGCTCTGTGTTACCTCACTAGAGTTTATCATTGTGGAATGAAGGATTTCATCGCGGGCTCTACTCCTTGCTTTCAGCTTTTTGAAGCAGAGCTTACTACATAAGAGCTGCCTTGTTTAACAGAGCAGCAGCAGCAGCAGCAGCAGCAGAGGAGGGAACCTTCCATTAGGACGCTCAGTCCGGACCGGGTGACATCACACGTGGGCTGGTCTGTTCTGGATGGACCGGTCCCCTGGCTGTGGTTATTCATTGCATTCATTTGATCTACATTTCACCCTCATCTCTTTCATCTCTTTCCCCTCTGCTCTCTTTTGCTCTTTGAGTTTCTCTCGTCCTTGTTTTGACTCTTTTGCTCTCTGCGCAGCTTTATTGTCATCTCCTCATCGCTGTGCGCACACTTTCTTGCTGTTTTGTATGCACATATGCATCATTATCCTTTGTCTTGAGGAAGATGATCTGTGATAATACGCGTTGCGTCCCGTCCATCTTGCGTTTGGGTATGTATCAGTCGGATGTGTGTGTGCACATACAGCCTGCACATGATGACTACCTGTGATACATGATAAGATTTATACCAAAGTGGACAGACTGCAGTCCCAAAGCGCATTTTCTGTGTGTGCGTTTGTGTGCGTGTGCTGTTTTACAGCTCTCTCTCACTCAGACTGAATTCCTGCAGCTCCTCTCTGGTCGTCTGTTGAACCACTTTCTTGGTATTCAACAACTACGATGGTGACGACTGATGGTGTTGTTAACTGTTTTTTAAATCTCCTTGCTTTATTTTTGGATGTTTGTAATGGTTTCATTTGACGCACTTTGAATTGCCTTGTTGTGGAAATGTGCTATACAAATGAAATTGCCTTGATGATGATGATGATGATGGTGGCCAATAGGCATACGGCACAGGGGCGGGATGTCTGCACTACATGGACATGCATGCAAACCATCGTCGGCATAAATATGCATGTTTTCTGGTGACATCACACATGGAGTGTAAGCGGACAGACAAGTCAGGGGACGCTGTGGAGTGTGTGTTTGTGTGTGTTTGTGTGTGCGTGTGCCGCCCTACTTCCTGAAAGATCAATATTATTTTAAATTAGACTTGAGGGCTGAAAAGAGACAGTGACCTCTGGTCCAATATTTATGTATACATACAAACATACAGACTGTGATACGTGTACTTGTCCGTGTGTGTTTCGGTGTGTGCTTCTCTACTGAGTTTAACAAACATGTGACTCCTACCCGGGATGCCGCTGTTAAGTGAATCTGGTTTCACAATAAGAGCCTCTTTTATCAACCAGTTGAAAGGTTTTATTGTGAAGCAGCCGCCGTAGGAGAACGTTGTGTTTGCTTCAGCAGAAACGTAACACCTCTTGCAGAGAGAATCCCTGTGGAGTCGATGCACGACTTTCTGCAGCCCTTCACAGGTCAACGGTGGAAGCTAAAACTAATAATCCAAACGGGGAGAGAGCTGGACTAAAGGGACAAAAGAAAACTTTGTGACGGATTATGAAAAGATAAATACACAGTTGTAAGAACAATTTATGGAGAAACCTAAATAAATATGAACAAGAACATTGAATAGGCTACGGAGTAATAGTCAATATTAGAAGATATATAAGGAATTAGTACTAAGCATTCACTCCGAAGCCAAGAATAAAGAAAATTGTCTTAAATAAAAGTGTTTATTTAATGCTGGAAAAGTCTGAGAATGACACAGGACGGGAAGCGAAGGCCGAGGCGAGAAGGTGCGAAAGCTCCTGTCTCGTTGCGTTTCTTGTTGACGAGACGACTGTGGCTTTGATGATGGGTGACATATTCGGGGTCAGAGGTCAAGGGGACTGACAGCTCGGGCGCTGGCGCGTTCACGGCCTCCGGCCTGACGGGCGTGACTGACGGACGGCGAGGAGACGCCATCTAAGACGGAGGTGCTGGTGTGCAGTACGGGCCAACTGGTGTGAGGATGAAGGCGATGATGATAATCCCCCGTTAATTTAGAAGACTAAAGACAAAATGTCACTGAACAAAATGTCGCACTTAATAGAAAAATGAATACCAATATGCATAGTAGCAGTAGTAACATTACACTAGTAACATTAGTTCTTCCCTAATGGTTGTAGTGGTGACAGTAGTAGTACTAGCTTACACAGTAGTAGTACACAGTACTAGCACTGTGCTTGAAGCAGTAGTAGTAGTAAATGGAGTATATGGTCGGTCCGTCAGTCTGTTAATCTGCTGAGTTCCTGTAGAGATGTTGAACCTCCTGACCTCTTTAGCCAGATAATGATGCCGTAATCTCAAATCTGAAAACACACACACACACACACACACACACACACATGCATCCCCTATAACTCATTTCATGAACTCCAGACGGCCTTTGACATGTTGTTGTATGCAGTTTATATTCATACACCGTCCCTCTGCCTCTCTTTAATAAAACAAACTCTCAAAACAAACAAATACATTCATGCATTGAAATTTAAGTGGCTTAAATATACAGCGTACCGTGTAAAAAATGGACTGTAGTCTGAATACAAGAAGAAAAAACACAACAATAGGACACAATTAACACGCACCATTGTAACAAAAGATAAATATGATTTCTGCAAATTCCAAACACACAAATAATATCTCATCATTCTTTGCTTTCTCCCTATATATGTGTTTACCTGCAATACATTCAATGCAAATTACCATACCTACCTACCTATAGTGTCTCTCTCTCTCTCTCTCTCTCTCTCTCTCTCTCTCTGACCTCTGTGACTCCCGCTCGCCCTTCCTGCCGCTTGTCGCTCGCCCATCGTGCTGCATGCTTACTGCAGCACGAAGGCAAACCATCGACGCAGCGCACGACACGGCCTTCTGCTGTTGATAACCGAGGTGCACAAACCCAACACACACACACACACACACACACACACACACACACACACACACACACACACACACACACACATGACAGCTGTGCCTTTAAGCGAGCATCAAAATCACACAGAAATCTTCAATTCATTCATTTTGTTCACAATAAATCATTATTTTTAGACTTGGCTTTGTGTTTATAATTGTGATGCCTTCTGACACCAACAAGCGTCAACACCGTCGACATATTTAGATTTGTGCAACATTTTTGGTCAAAAATAATTGATAATAAGGATCCTATGGCTAAAAAATGGATTTGCAGGTGCTGTCACTTTTGGCCACATGGCCAGGTAAGAGGGAGTGTGTGTGTGTGTGTGTGTGTGTGTGTGTGTGTGTGTGTGTGTGTGTGGTTAGTGGGGTCATGGAGTGGCGACCAGCAGAGTTATTGATGCCAGTGACCTTCAGGCCCTGAAATGACGGCGGTCTTCTCAATAATGGATTGGACTGCTCATATGGGGAAACCTGTGTGTATGTGTATGTGTGTGTGTGCGTGTGTGTGTTTGCCCATGTGTGTATACCAGAGAGTATGAGACAGTGACAGATATATAGCTCTTTATAAGCATATATGTGACTCTGTGTGAGATGTGTCTGTGAAAATGACTTTGTACGTGTGTGTGTGTGTGTGTGTGTGTGTGCCTCATGGGGGAGTTCATGGCTGCGGTGCACATCCTGCAGATCTGTCTTCCTGCCGGCGTCGGGGCCTCCTGTCAGGACCACGGACAGCTACCACGGAGGTCATCGCTGCCTTCTTCCAAAGACTGTAAAAACATACCTCCCCGCCATCGGGCCTTTTTCTTCTTCCATTGTGAACCTTGTTGTTTTCTGGCAGAGAAAAGTGACGGCTTAGTGGTAAATCCAGAGGCCATAATTAGGAGTGATGCAATGTCAATTAGGAAGGAGAACAAACGCGACTTTTATCCAGCAGCTGGTGCACAGTCGGGTTTTGGCTCATGGAGAAGAGTCCATTCCTTAAATCTCTACCATTTAGGTGGTTTAAAGTTTGCAAGAACAAAAGTCAAATAGGACACAATTATTAGAATATGAACAAGTTATTAAAAAAAAGCACTTGACAGCTTACGATGTTTGGACAGAATGAGCTTTCATTCGTCGGGTATCTAGTTTAGTGGTAAATAGCAGAAAAAGGATGCCTGAAATTATTTTCATACTTCAGTGTGTCTAAAATTCACTGCTGTCATTTTCAACCTTCGGGTAATCTCGCAGCCGACCTTTATAGAATTTGGGACAATTTAGGGGGAGTAAACGGCTTATTTTCATCCCACGGGTTTCAGATTTGAGATCCTCACTTCTGTGAGATATTTTCAAGTATTTCGAGGAAAAGTCCTTTTCAACCACAGCAATGAGTTGAATTTCACGCCGCTGTTTGTGGCTGTCAGCCTGAATTGGGCGTAGGAGGAGCGGAAAGGTAAAAGCAGGTGACGGGGAGCCGAGGTGAGGAGAGAGACGAGGAGGAGGAGGATGAGGAGGAGGAGGAGGTGAAGAGGGCCGCCGTGGATGCATTAGTCATCGGAGATTCACAGTTGGAGTTCCGCTTCATTCCGTGAGTCACGGTTCCACCGGAGAGACGATGAGGAGCTTCTAAACGCTGCTGAGATTCTCCACGGATGCAGCTTCAGAGGAAGCAAGAGCGATGAAATATTTAGTGTAATAAAGTTCAGCTGTAATGGAAAGGAACAGTCAGAGGTCTGGAGGCAGGTAGCCGTAACACAAACACCAGGAGGGGGCTCATCACGCGCCCAAGTGGCATCGTAGAGCCTCCAACTCAACAACAAAATCTATTTTAAATCTCTACTTCAGTATCGACAAGTTCCCAGAAACGACGGCTGCTCACACAAGCTTCCTCAAATCAATGAAGCTAATATTGATATTTGTCCTTTGGTCGGTTGAGTCCATAAAATGTCCCAACTAATGTTAAACTGACAAAAAAATAAATTAAAAAAAATAACCGTAAATGAGAATAAGAAGCCGGTAACGGTGAATGTTTATTTTATGGCCACCGTTAACCATGAATCCCCTTTTGATGTTAAATAAAGTCCAGATTAAGTCAAACATCACAAGATCTCTCAAAGGGAGAATCCCCGGTCCCAAAAACACACGGGAGGCGTGACACGGAGGACACATTGCATCATGCCAGAGATTAATAATCCAGACATACTACACTAACATGAAGTCGGAAACACATGGAAGCACTAGAACTTTCCTGATGTTACACATTTAAGGACTTTCTGAGATTGTGTATTCGGACGTCTTTGTGTCTTTCATAACTGATACAGCGCTGTTATGAGCTAACAGACCGGAGAGGACGCAGAGCAGCGGCGTGCAAGTGTGTGTGTGTGTCTGTGTGTGTGTATGTGTGTGTGTGTGTGTGTGTGTGTGTGCAGTCATACTGCAGCAAACCCTGGTGAGTCATACTGTAACAATGTCTTACACGCACAAACAGAAACACACGGGGGATATTATTTGAGTAAATTAGTCAAATTAGTCCCTGGAACCAAAGAGCTCCTGAAGACCCCAAAGGCTGCTGCTATCGACTTACTGCAGTGTGTGTGTGTGTGTGTGTGTGTGTGTGTGTGTGTGTGTGTGTGTGTGTGTGTGTGTAGCAGCGCATGGCGAGGTGCTAGCGGTGCTGTCACACGCTGCGTGTTCCGGTTTCATTTCTAAGATCGCTGAGGAGTCTGACCTTTTCCCGCCGAGCCACCTGCTTTCACACACATACGCGTAAAACTAGTCCAAAGCCAATTAAAAGCATCTTTTAACGCAGGGACTCAAAAGAGGCCTTGAGGGGCCGTTCGAGGTCTTCGGAGGGCTGCTGCTGCTGTCCGTGTTCGCCCGGGGAACATTCAGCAGCAACTGGTCAGCAGACCTTTGAGTGTGAACAGGAATGTCAGGGAGGAGAAGGTCAGCAATGCAGGAAGGAGCCAAGGCTTGGCCGTACCCCACGAAGCAGTAAAACTTTCACATCAACTCTAGAGGCCGTGAGAAGAAAACAGGTCAGCGAGAATGTGCTCGTGAACGTAACTTTATTTATGTATGTGTCAACAGCCGTGTTTGGGTCCCCTCAAAGTTTGTGTTACCATGCGTGAATCGTGAATTTCGAATTTGTAATGTACAGCATTAGTCCCTGTTGTAAGCTCAAGTCAATACCTCTGAAATAATGGCAAAAAATCCAAATCCAAACAACACATTTCGCATTTATGAGCAGGTCCTTGGCACAAAAATACAAAATTAACTGCGGACATTGTTGAGAAGGTGGGTTATGTATTCTCTGTGGTGCCAACGAGGGGGCTGTTGTATGGAATGACTACTTCTCTCTCGACGTATTCACTCAGTAAACACCGTAAACATACGTTTATGGTCCCTAGTTTCAGGTATTCCTAATACAGGATGATGTTCATGTAGTAAATGATGGTCCACGTAGAGTCAAACAGACCATAAAGCAGGGTATGCTTAAGGGCGGGGCTTAGTGTGACTGACAGGCTGCTGCCGCTAGCAGGACCGTATACCGCTCACTCCTCCACAGATGGCGACTTGTCTTCATCACACTGTAACTGGACACGTAATTGCTGTATCATACCGTTTTTCATAAAAACTGTAACATATAGTTAAATATTTATTCCCATCCCATGTTAATTAACGGCCAATGCCATAAATGAACAGGCACTGAAATAATCAGCCAATCAGAGGCCTTGTTGTGGGCAAGCGTGTGCCTGTTGTCCTGAGTTGAGGGTGAGAGAGAGTCGGTTGGCAGGACAAGGTTGTTCAATAAGAGTCCTCTGTCAATATCTTACATGTGTGCCTCCAGTAAGTGTGTCTGATTATGTGCTTTAGGTGTGTATTTATTTGTGAAGTATGTTAAGCTAGAAAATGTTTATGTATTAGCATAGTCGAATGCTAACGATAATCACGTGTTAACGCTTGTTAAGCGTCCGCTAATCTGCGGCTGGGAAAGCCTCTGGATATTTGCACCCATAGTTACTGCTCATTATTCCTCCTCAATATTATCAGTGTGTTGATGTTTCTTCTGTTTTCTTGTAAAACCACACAAACACACGCACACACACACACACATCTACATACATACCGTAAAGATAAATTACAGAAGCATACCGTAAAATAACGTTAAATTACTGGCGTTCCTGCTGCCAGTAAGTTGCTGTTACAGTGATTTACAGTGAAATTGTTCAGAGTGCACTTGTGGAGGCGACGGCCTCAATCCAAGACGGCCACGTCTAAAATCGTCAAACATCCGTCCACAGACCTTCGAGCGACGTCACGGCGACTCATCACCCACGCACAGTCTATGTGGTAGAGGAGAGATAGCGGTTAGCGTTAGCAGGGCCACTCATTTGATTCAGGGAAAACTTCGCTTTCTTTATCCTCATCTATCATCTCCTCTCTGGCTCTCTACGATTTGTTCCTCTTTGTCTCTTCCCTTACTTGGCTATTTATACGTCCTCTCTCGGTCCTCTCCTACCTTTCCTACTGCATTTGCGTTATCGTCCTCGGCGGGGGAACCGACTGTGTCCGCGTGTGTTGTATTTCTATCGTACCGCGGGGAGCAGCCGGGCTCTTCTGTGGCCCGCTGCTATTTGCAGAGTGTATCGCATGAGCACAATGGCACACGCGCGCACACACGCACACATGCACACATGCACACACACTGACCTTCACACACATGCCTGCATACACAATTCTCATATGCTAACACACACACACACACAGACACCAAGCTGAAATTTGCTCACATTTATGCAGACAAACACAGTCTGTGCACACCGTCTACACACACTAGTACACAACCTGACTAAAGCGCTAATCGGAACACACACACACACACAGACAGGGTGCTGTTTGAAGCATACCAGCATCCATTACGGCCTCTTCTACTGTGGGACCACTCATACTATTGTATCGTATTTTTGGATATTGAAGTATAGTTTTTTTTTATAGTAAAACAACATTTTACAAGTAGTTATAAATAAATAAGAACGTTATGCTCCTCTTTGGTTGAAATACGTCATTATCAAACTATTTCTTATTTACAGATTCCAATCAAGCACCTTTTGTTCTGCATTCATAACGGTATCCGTAAAGCATGTTAAATAGTTCTCAAGCTCATTACTCATCTCCATCATGACTGCAGTCACTCTGTCTGTGTCTACAGGTGTGTGTGTGTGTGTGCGTGTGTGTTACCTGGGAGCTCCGGGCCGTCCTCTGGAGCGCTTCCAGCTGTCCCCGACACATAAGAGACAGATGGCACGAAGGACAAAAAGACTCAAAGACAATGAAGAAAGTACAGCAGGTAAAACAAAGACAGACCTCACAACGCTTTTCCATCATTTCAATTGGGAGACATTACATTTATTACCTTTATTTATCTTGTTTAAATTTCACCTGTCCCCTTTTAGTGTCTTCAAAATGTCTGTAACTTTACTGAATACATCTTTAAATAACACATATTTCTATTCAGTAATTCCATTTTTTTATTTCAATGTGTCAGCAAAATGCTGGACCTTGCTGTGTCTCAGTTAGTTTAAATATCTGAAATTCATGCAAATGTGGAGGCATTTAAGCTGCATGGCCAAAGCTATTCCACAAAACGTCTCCTCCGAATGCTCGCTCTCTGTTTGAAGTTGTACTTCTCAGCAGCAGATGATCTCCACACACACTCAGTGTCTCTGCGTGGAGTTTGCGTTTTGCTCCTCACATGGTCTGACCTTCATAACCCGAATGTCCTTCCTCCCCTCGGACTGTCGCCCCCCCCCCCCCCCCCTCGCCCGAGGGCCCGAGCCTTTCGGCCCCCGCGTGCATGCATCCACCCGAGGCCCCTCCCCCTCCACCTGCCTGAGGTTAAAGGAAGCTTTGGGACTCTTTGTTTTTCTCAGCTTCAGAGGTCTGTGTGTGTCTGTGCGTCCGCATGTGTGTGTGTGTGTGTGTGTGTGTGTGCACAAGCGAAGCCAGTCTTAACCTTTACACCGTGTTATGAAAACACATGAAGTGGAGGCTGCAGTGTGTGTGTCAATTATTTAGCGTGTCTGTGTGACCGTTATATGCATGCATGCCTGTGTGTGTGTGTGTGTGTGTCATAGGTCTAAGTGTGCGTGTCTGCGTGTGCGTGTGTGTGTGTGTGTGTAAGTTTGCCTGCCCATGGGGAAGACCGGAGGCATGCTTGTTTTGAATTCCTCCAAGCCAACTGTCATAATAGAGTTGTATGGGAACAATGCAGCGAGGAGGGAGGAGGGGGGAGGAGGAGGAGGGAGGAGGAGAGGAAAACTACCGGGGGACACGACGACTTCCTCGCGTCAGATTTTAAAATGATTTATGTTCCTAAGGACGCAAACGACGCCGTTGTTTATGAGACATTGGAGCAATTTTAGCTGTAACACAATGATATTCCATTCGACAATGAGTCGACAAAAAGGTTTTAAATAAAAACAGCAAAGCATTTCTTTGGATATCTGTCACCAAAGAACATAAATCACTTCTACATCCACAGTATCTTGCTGCAGTATTATTCTGTGAGGAGGTTTAATCTCACAGAAGACGCACGCTTTGGGAAGCTCAACTGCATATTTCTCTCCTGCTCGGTAAGAACTAGATCTGTTTGAACATTTACGGTCATCTTCATGCCCTTAAAAGTTACTCGTGAGATAATAGTCAGAGTTTTATTAGGTGCAAAAGACCCCTTCGTACTCATAAGTAGATAGAAATGAGGTGGGGGGGGGGTTGTTCTGTCCTCCAAAATGTACTTGCCTCCCGCCGACCCTCATTAGGCACCAAGCAGTAAAAAAATAAAAAATAAAAAAAATGAACCCCCGGCACCAGATCACATGATCACATGAAACTCCACGCAGGAGGCGGGGCTGCGAGTGGAGGAAAGGTCAACGTGGAGTCCACGGCGCGATAACTCGATCGCCGCGGTAACGGGGAAACGTTTGCGGCTGCTCGTGACGAGCGGCTTTTTCGTGATCCGAGGCGGTGGCACCACAAACGCTACTAACAAAACAAACCTTTAAGGTCAAAAGGTCAAAGCCGATGCACCTGTAGGCGATGAGGTTCCTCCCACCCAACCGGACTATTGTCGGCTGAATGACTGACATCCTCCTCCACCCTCGTTACGTAGCACCATCAGCCAATGCTGCTCCTTCTCTTTGTCGCTTTCAGTCAACATTCAAACAACGAAACATTGACTAAAACACTGAAGCTGAATGTAATGTGAGTCGTGTCGAGCTCCTTTCACGGAAGACTGCTGCTACACTTTTCTTGCAGTACCTTAAGATTCACTAATATCTTTATTGATTATAATATTTTCCTTCGAGCAAACCTTCAGCGGACCACATGAATGCTGAAGGGCGCCACGCAGCTCTGTGACCACGGCTCCTGTGACTCCGCCTCCGTGAGGGGGCATCGATCCAGAGGAAGGCCATGTGGTCTTGAGATGACCTTGGCAGAATTAGATGGAGGCTTGCTATCATCACCTCACACACACACACACACACACACACACACACACACACACACACACACACACACACACCATGCATACCAATGGTCAATGAAACCTAAGCAGGCTCTCTATCAGCTAAAAACACACACACACACACACACACACGTACAAACCACGCACTAAGGTGCACACTGTCCGACACACACACAGTCACACGCATTACCAACCACTGATCTATAGCAACCCTATTGGGAAGTTACAACAAGCCAGAGGACAGGAACAAACACACACACACACACACACACGCACACACACACACACACACACACACACACACACACACACACACACACACACTAGAGGGACAGAGAGAGAGCGAGTCTCCTTCAAAGTCACGATCATGATCCTGCTGTGTTAAAATGCAAATGTTGCCTTGAGGTCGACCAACCCTGACAAACACACACGCACACACACGCGCACACACACACACACAGCTGAGTGTTACACCACTGGAATGCCGGCCACTCGTGTGGAACCAGCTGCCCTTCGGCCACTGATACTTGTCCTTGAGTCACATGAGAGAGGTGTGTGTGTGTGTGTGTGTGTGTGTGTGTGTGTGTGTGTGCGTAAGGGAATGACACAGTGCATGTGTGAGTGCATAACTGCATTGCCCTGCCATGCTGCAGATGTGTGTGTGTGTGTGTGTGTGTGTCCCTCTCCAGTGGTGGCTAATCATCGTACTCATCCAGCATTCTTACCTGTGTTATATTTTCAGTTTTTAGTGACAGAAGGAATAATAAGAATAAAAAGTAAGACACATTTGAATGATTTGCTCAAAGTTATTCTTTAAGATTTGCTGGAGTGTGTGTGTGAGGGGGGGTTCACTTCTCAGTGTGCGTCCCTGGATGAGTGGTGATGAATGGTAAGTGTGCACTCTACATCAAACCTGTGTGTGTGTGTGTGTGTGTGTGTGTGTGTGCGCTGACGGAGCCTTTTCACACCGCTCAATAAGAGTCCTCTGGTTGACCTCTGATCTCCTCGTCCCAGTGAGTTTAATGCCTGCGAGAGGGATGGATGAGAAGGGAGACCTTCCTCCTCTGCAGCCCGTCCTTCCGTCCCAATTACTTTCTTCTCTTCTTTTACTCCCTTTTCCTCGACCTCTCCTTCCCTCCCCCCTTTCATTCGCTCCTTCTTCCTGCTGGTAATTTTCCTCAACGTGCCTCTTCACCTCCTGCTCTCACCTCACCTTCTTTTGACTAAAGTCCTGCTCCGTATTCACCTTTTCATTCATTTTTAACCTTTGCAGTCTTGTCCATATTAAATAGAATGGATACAGTTTATTGGAATGAAATCGACCCGTCAGGATTAGTTAAACTGCACCAATGCACAGTCCATTGTGCGTGTTTGTTGTATGTTTATGGGCTCTAAACCTCGTGAACTTTCAGTTTTACTTACCGTGTTTTTACAGCATCTAATCAGGTCCGTGTAAATTCCCCAGAGACCCACAGATCAATACAACCCACGATTCCCTCTCGTCTGTGTAATTCACTCTCAGCAGTTGAAGGACCATTTGATAGAAATTAATACATAACAAGACTTGTTGGGCTTCTGTGTGTTTTGAAGGCCGTTCTAATTCACTACTCAAAGAGATCAAGAGCAATGAGCTTTTCATTTCCTACAACTTGGGTAGTTAATTTGTCTTTTTTCCACATAATTATGCGTCAGGACGAATGACTGTTTAAACTGAAATGAACTTTATTCAATGTGCCTCTAAAGAGTTCTAAAATAAAACCCTCACTCGTGGCACACCGCGATGACTTTCCATTTACTTTCGTCTCTTGAAAAAAAACGTAATCCCGAGGACTTTTAAGCACGTGCACCAGGAGGCACTAACCCCTTAACAGCATTAACCGTGTGATTTTATCTCGACACGGCGTGCACGTATACAGCCGAATATGGAAGTCAAACGTGGTGTGTGTTTGCCCCTTTTGGCTGATTCCAGGTCACATAAACACAAAGTACCTCGCAAAGTAACTTGCTAGCGGCTCCACTCCAACATTTGTTTTACCTTTTATAGTCGGCGAACAGCAAACAGAGAGGAGGATGTCGCCTTCTCACGTTTAATAATGCCTTGCCCGAGGGCGCTTCTCGGGCTGGTTGTAACTCACCTTGCGGTGAGCGCAGAGGCTGATAGCTTATCGCAGGCCAAGGTCTAACAAGTCTGCTGAAGGTGCTCCGGGGACTGCCGCTAATGTGAAAGGGGAAACGGCGACGTTTGCGCGGCGATAGCGTGGCCTTTTCAAAGGGCCGAACACGCCCGCATGTCAGCACCAGCGCTGCAATGAGGAACGTGCCAGCGTACGCACCCGAGAAGTGTCGACCTTTCGTCCTCGGCGTCACCCGTCCGATCGGGCCACGCCAGAGCGCTCGCCTGCATGTTCCTGCGGGGACGATCGAAATTGAAAAAAGGGATTGTGAAGGAGTCAGTGAGCTGCGACTGCGGGCGGCTGCAGGGCGGGTGCCGCCGTGTCCCGGCGGTGATCAGTAATCTGAGCGGTCTGAAGTGTATTGGCTCCCTTTGGGAGGAGGACGTGTGGCATTAGCTGCTCTCTTCTTCTCACATTTAGAACAAAAACTGCTCTTGACAAACTCAAAAATCGAAGTTATCCCAGTAGGCGGCGTGGTGATGCATTGCCTAATACGATGGGTTTTATTTGGTTTTATGTTGTAAAGCTGCTGTTAGGAAAATACCACGTCATTGTTTATGCCAATCACAGTCCAATTCAAGCCCATTGATTTTACAGTTCTGTCTGATCACACTCATGCGTTGTTGCTCGCTGCTGAATCAAAAAGCTTTTTCTCTCTGATCTCCCGGAGGAGTCGCCCGCGTAGCTTCAGGGGAGTCATTCTGTAGACGCCGTGCTGGAACCTGCCTCACCCTCCCTGTAAATGTTGCGCCACGCCGATGAGAAGAAGATTCAGACAGAAGACCACTGTGCTCCTCCATGTTCCTATTCTGGAGACCACAGCAAACACCAGGAGAAGACTTTAAAGCTTTTATTTTAGCTGTGAAAAAAACATGGCGGCTTTCCCGGATCAGCTGGTTTGGTCCGGATCGGACTCTAAGGGCAAAGTGCACGAGGTTAAAGTGAAACCAGTTACTACGCAATTAGTGATCAAGATGTCTGTGTTGAGTTTGTTTAAGAGCTTATCTGACTAATTCTTCTACTGCAACAGCACACGCAGCCATAAACAAATAAAAACACTATAACCGACAGGGAGGATTGCTGCAACTGCAACGATAAAAGCAGCGTTGTAAATGAATCAAAAGGTTACTCTTTGTGTTGCCTTCTGTGGACACGCCGATCATGAAGAAATACTGTAAATCATTTTATCAATTGAGCCACATCATGAGTTCTGATCAAACAAGCTGGAGGTCAAACGTCGTGGCTGTGAAACATTAGCTCGAGCTCAGTTTGCATTCTGAGAGCTCGATGGAGACGGGAAGTGAGCTAAGCCTTCGCAGACGTTTTGGGTACTTGTTATGGAAACTGCCTCATAAACACCAAACCGTGCTTCATGCTGGTTTGAGGGGGGCGGCGAGGAACTGGGTGGAGGAGATGATGAGTCGATCGTCTGAATACTTCAGCCAGACTTTAACAAAACAGTTGTTTCAGATTTCGCATTTTCAGTCATTCATTCGAATTTAAAAAGAAAATATCTTTGCCCACGTTTTCATAAACCCACACACACATACTTATACTACACAACACCGGATGTGGAATATTTCACCTCTGCAGGTCTGCATTGGGGGAAAAACGTAACCTTTCATCCCAAATGATTTTATTTTGTGTTCTTCAACTTTCTCTCTCTTGTCAGTTTGGTCTCCCACGTACTTCCCACATCTTTTCTCTCTAAACAAGTTTAGTTCCCCCCCCCCCCCCCACTCACCATCCTCATATGTGTGTATCTGTTTTGCGCGTGTGTGTGTGTGTGTGTGCGCATTTGTTTTTTGGAGTTGTGGGCTTGTAGCGTTTAGGATGGATTTGCAGGTTATTTGAGGATTTCCCTTTTCTCTCCTCCTGTGTGTGTGTGTGTGTGTGTGTGTGTCTTGTAGTCTCTGAGGTAATTACGGGAGATTTCTCCCTCACTGGAGCGAGCAGGGTACGGGTGCCTGAGGAATAGTCTCTCCCTTTCTTTCTCTCTCATTGTCCTCCCCCCCCGCTCGCTCATTGTGGTCTTATTCAGGTCATTAGATTGTGCCATTTCATCTGTGTTACCTGCACATTGTCTCTCTCACACACACTCTCACACATACAATCTAAATGCTCAGATGAAATATTAACTACACCTCTATACGGTTATTGAGTATTTTCTCTCCAGTGTTCATCCCATCAGGTCGCTCGCCGTGTGATGCGGACCGTTAGGGGAGAAGCCGACCTCCCGTTCACCCGGCCAATCAGAAGTGTGAGATCACAAACCAGCGCTGAGCCGTGTGGGGGGTTCACGCGAAAGGCGATCAGACACATCCGTGTCCTTGCTGCTTGTCTTTCACAACATGACGTTAGCTGGCGGTTGAAGAAAGTTAGTTTTTCATCCTTCTTGTGCACAACGGAACCAACACACTTCAGAATGAATCTTAATGACGGATCTTTTTTGTTGTTGTCTGAAAGTCCAGCAACACAGGTGAGTTTTCACTAGCGCTTAATGATGGTGAAAGGATGTTGCTATGGTTACTATCGGTTTAACACTACATATATATATATATATATATATATATATATATATATATATATATATGTATATATTATTATTATTATTCACAATGATGTCATGTGACCTACCCGACTCCCACCTCTGACTGGTCAGTATCTGCCGCCGTCTTCGGCCGGCTTGCTTTGGGCTAAAGGCAAAATTCACACCTCCAACATAACAGGTAAAAAAAGAGCATGTGTTTCATTCTGTTATTTGAATTTGTGCTGAATGGGCGTCAAGCTGCTTTCTATCCGTCTTCTCTCTCTCTCTCTTTTCATCCCTTCCTCTTTCTCAGCCATTCTTCCTTGAGCGTGACTCACAACCTTTCTTCCCATCTCTCCCACTTCATCCTTATCCCCCCACCCCCCTCTCCCCCCTTCTCCCTCCTCCTTCTTGTCCTCCTTTCTCCTCTACGACTCCTTCTCTCTCTCTATCTATCTCTCTCGTTATCC
Source organism: Gasterosteus aculeatus (assembly GCF_964276395.1). Taxonomy (NCBI): domain Eukaryota; kingdom Metazoa; phylum Chordata; class Actinopteri; order Perciformes; family Gasterosteidae; genus Gasterosteus; species Gasterosteus aculeatus. The sequence goes on from NC_135691.1 coordinate 4,146,403, forward strand.
CTCTTTCCTCCCCCCCTCTTTATAATTAATCCCATGTTCTGGTGACTGTCCAACAACAGCTGTCTTTATTGGCTGGCAGAGGTTTGGCGTCTTTATGTGTGTGTGTGTGTGTGTGTGTGTGTGTGTGTGTGTGTGTGTGTGTGTGTGCGTGTGTGTTTGTGCACTCATGTACCCTCCAACCCTTCAATTCAAACGGGCTTCAGTGGCATTATTTCTTTACAAGCCCTGCAAAACACCCACCCACCCACACACACACACACACACACACACACACACACTGCCGTGCTCTGTTCTCTGTTAGAACTTGCCTTCATGTGTGTTAGTGTGTGCGTGTGTGTGCACCTTTGTGAAATTCTCTCTCGCTCGCCCTCTCCACGTGACTCAGGGATTATTGTTTTGTTGTGGAGAGAGAGAGAGAGGGAGAGGGAGAGAGAGAGAGAGAGAGGGAGAGGGAAGGAAATGGGAGGCAGTAGGGCGAGAGAGAAAGGGAACCAGAGCAGCGTGAGAGAGCGAGAGAGCTACACAATGTTCCAGAGAGGGAAACCTCGGGGCGAGCAGAGAGGAGCAGAGAGAAGGAGAAGAGACGTACAAGAAGCAAATATGTCGTATTTCCAGATCTTTAAATACTGTGTTTACACGCTGATGAGCTTCCTTTCTCAGTCAGTCAAATGGACGGACGCGCTGATAATTAACAGGTCACAGATGATGTGATCCGAACACTTTAACTGTATGTGACTTTTTCATTTTCATTAAAAACATCAAGCAGCATCAGTGATCACATCAGCTGTGACAAATGTTCAATGCACATTTTAATTTGACGGTTTCTGCCTCTGCGCTTTGCAGATATTTGAAAAAATGACGTGACATAAATCTGCGCATCCCGAACCGCGTTTCTGTTAGAATATATTTATGTTTAGTCACAGATAGAATATTAAGAACATTCATCATTCATAGCTTGCTGCTGTCAATGTTTACCTGATGCCTTATGATCGATCCATTATTATTAACTGGCAATGTGAATTCAAACCATGCAGGTCTGGAGCTTCTCTTTAAGCAGAAGCCTGTGTGATGTTTTATTTTGGATGCAGCAGCGGCGTCATCACAACACGCAACATCACGCTGCACAGCAAGATCCCTGCAGTCACTGAGAATCACACACACACACACACACATGCACTCTCACCGTGAGTGTGAGGAGTGTCTGCGTGTGCATCCATGTGTATCATTTATATTTTCTGTCTGTCAACATTGTTATTTATGTGCGTGTGTGTGTTTTTTTGTGTTGTTCTTTGATTTTTTTTAGATATTAACATGAGAAAAATGATATTTGTCATTTTAGCTCGATTGTGTAATCAATGTCAATCATTAACAATGGGTTAGTATTGTACATTTATCCCTCAAAGAAAACATATGACCTACATTCAGGGCATATTATTTATTTTTTCAGAGAATTGAGTTCTTTGAATGTTTTGGCTGCACACTTGTTTTTTGTGCATGTGAATATTTTAACATCTGCATGTGTGTGTGTGTGTGTGTGGTACTCTTTCTCGTGCTCTTAGTGTGCACTGGGCTGGTAAAAAACCCCAACCAGCTGCTTGAGAGGAGCGATCTGATTGGTCCACGGGAATCCCCCGGCCACACTGGCAAAGCAAAGTACTGAATGCAATGTTTATGGTTGAGTCCTGTATGAAACTAAACTTTTACTTCAGACTTCAAACCAGAAGCCTTTCATTTAAACTGTACCAGTCATAAAACCTTCAAGTAATTGTGATAACCTAAAGTTGGCCCTCACTTGGTAGTTGCCCGGCAACAAAAATCATTTTAGAAAAGACGCAGTAAACGGCAACAAATGCTCTGATTGGGCAATGAGGAGAGAGAGTACTTTCTCTCTCTCTAATCCGGCCCAGTTGGACTACAGCTGGTGTGTGTGTGTGTGTGTGTGTGTGTGTGTGTGTGTGTGTGTGTGAGTATAATATTTTAAGCAGCGGTTGCATGAAAAGCCAGCTGCTATAACGTTGACTGTGACCCCCTCTCCCATATTTAGAGCATATTTAACCGTTCTTTCTTTGATATGTTTTAGATGTGAAGCATAGTTCCCATTTCGTTATCTGTAACTCATTTGTTTGATGCCAGACAATGCCAGAGTCAATAATGCATCCAGGAACCAGGTTAATAATTTATTATTTCCTTCACGTCCCCAGTTAGCTTCGGCTAGTTTTTCCTTCCACGGATTCATCGTACGCTTTTCTCCAGACAACACATCTCATTGGGATTCGTTCCAACATCAGCTCCTTGTGCTGAACTCTATCGCTGTGTGCTGAGGGCGGGGCGCAGCGCGGCCGTTGTACCGGGCAGGAAGTTGAAGGTGTGTCGTTTTAAAATCAGAATAGATCGCTTCCTCCGAACTGGGACGCTGGGGCCGGTTTAAATCCTGATTAATGATTCACAAACATTTCCATTGCAGTTCTTCCTTTGTGATACATTGGAAGTACACATGTAGACTTTAGACCGGTTCATGCATTCCAATAAAAGAGAGCACGATTGGTTCCAATCTTATCTTATGGTCAAAAGTACAGTTGGGTATCTTCTCTATTCTTCTGCAGTCAAAAAGACACTCGCCAACATCCAATGTGAAATAAGCTTGTGCGAGATGTGGAAGGTTTGCACCTAAAGAGCTTCTGTTCTGTCAGGTAACCGTATCTCTGACTCGAATGCTCGACATCTCCAAATATCTCCAACGCCTTAAAACGATGTGATCCACACTCACGACTGGTTCAGCCTCTACTAACAGAAATGCAAATTACTCTTATTATATTCAAACTGTTTCATGCAGCTGTAAAAACAATTATGAACACAAGAAAATGTTCCCAAGTTGGTTCATCACGATGCTCGGAGCGGCGGCCATTTTTAGGTGTGTTTATGTGGGTTGGGTTTAGCTGGTTCATCCATTTTTCTCCAAGTTTGTCATCCAGCAGCTTAGACATCTAATACAATAAACATTTATACAAGTGAATGGTTTATATTAGTGTGTGTGTGTGTGTGTGTGTGCGTGCGTGTGTGTGTGTGTGTGTGTGTGTGTGTGTGTGTGTTCAGAGGCTGAAGAGCAGAAGCTGCTTTGAACAGACACGGGGCTCTTTGAAACATCAATGACAGGAATGCAACACATCCAACGCAGAGTACACACACACACACACACACACACACACACACACATACACGCTGCTTTGAGTCAGGCTCACACACACACACCAGCTAACAATGGGGTTAAATCTTGTTACACACTCACATAAGGAATTCAGATGAGTCACTGCTACACACATTCTCTCTCTCTCTCTCAGACATTCAAATAAAGCAAATGAAACTTTGCACCTTCCTGATGCACACACACACACAGCGAGGCTTCCGCATCACATGTCAAAGACATTTAACTTAAATATATACAATTACCGATTATGGTCAAGTATCTTCATGGTTTGAATCTACGTGTCCCGAATACAGAATCACATCCAGACTTTTCATGTGATCACAAGTCATCAAAACAAGTCGCGTTGCTAGTTTTTTGTTGCTTCATGTTAGATTCTCCCGGCGTTTTCTCATTACTCACGTGCTTCAACCCATTTCTGCAACACGTCTAATATTCAGTTCTTTAATTCTTCAGCCACATTGGGTTTTACTTTCAGAGCTGTGGAGTTTGAGCTGCATGAGAAGGAACTTTCTTTGTTGCTTTGTTTGGTGTTCTGAGTTTGGTTTGAAACATCTCACGTAACTAATAGTTAGTGAAATATGATAATTACCAAACAGAACAATGGTAAGATCAGAGTATGTTTGTGGGTAAATTCCTGTATTTGACAAGTTGGAAGTGGGAACGAGTCTCACATGAGGAATTTCTGTTTTTTTGTTTCGTTCTTGTTTTGTCTCACTCGGTTTGGGGCTCGGTTGGGAAAGAGGGATGACGCTTGTCTGATGAACAAACTAAAAACAAAAAAACAGTGATTAAGCAATTGGTAGAGGTCTTCCAACAATAAATAAAGGTTTGGAATTTTGAATTGTAAATACAAATAGAAATAGCATACATATTAAACTAAAGCATATTAAGAAGTGGCGTATATCTTATTTCCTCATGAAGAAAAACACATTAAATGCATCTGTGGCCGTGAGACTTCGGCTTTGAGTGATCACTGTTTCACTTCCTCATCATAGTATCGTTGAACGCAGAGCAGACGGAAGCCCTGGACTTCTTCTCAAAGGTTGGTTGCGGAAATCCGCCGTGGTCCCCTTAAAACCTCCAAGGATCCAAGAGAAATGACACTGGTGGATTTAGACAAGTAACACCACAAATCACGCTTCTCCCCTTCTGCATCATCCCTGGGTTTCTTCAAATTTAACCGCATCAAACGAAGGTTTGTCACTTGCACGATGAACCTCCTGTAGAGGTTGTTTGTCTCACTCATCATCAGAATGGCTGGATAGTGTTTGAAAGGTTCTGATTCCAGCACCCCTTAAAGCGATACCAGTACCAATACATGACCTTATTTGACAGCCATCAAGTTGAGGGAAGCAGTTCCCACTGGCTACCTGAGCTGATAGCTGCCAGGTAGTTGGCCGTGGGCCAGTCAGATATCTCCGTGATATGAATATCGCTCACGCTGATTGGTAGTCAGCAAAACCAAACACACTGTCATCCTTTTTAGATCTTGACCCAAAAAAAGCACAGATTGCAGGTACCGTTTGACTGGAAAAGGTTTGTTATAACCTGTTAATCAATGCAAATGATTCCGTAAAGGGAAATGCAGTTGTTCTCTTTTTCTGCAGCGCACATTCAATTTCAAGGTTCTTTCCCCCACACGCACCTGCAGGCCTCTCCGTCCATCCATCACCCGGATCTCCGTGCAAACTCTCCCGCTTGTGCGCGCAGCTCTGCCTTTTGTGGCCGCTTATGGGCCGTGTGTGTGCACGGGGTGTGTGTGCACGGCGTGTGTGTGCACGCGTTCACGTTCCAATCGATATTCCTTGAAGGCTCGGGACAAACGGTCGCGATCCGGCTGCCGCTCCTCCCCTCTCGACGGCCGTGACCAAGCAAACAGCGGAATATGGATCAGTGTCCAGCTGCTGCCGGGCATGTTGTGTTGACTAGAGAGCTAATGTCTGAGAAGCTGTTCCCCCCCCAACGTCGTCTTTCTTTCTTCTCTTTTTTTGTCCGACTCACAAGCGACCGAGGCCCAGTCAGTCACGCCCTCCAAGGTGAAAGGGATTTTTTTTTTAGCAAAGCTTTTCCCTCATGACCACGACAACAAAGGTACAGAAAGGACGTCTTGCTGCCCTGCATTTCTGTGCAGTCGCTATTAATCAATTTTATCATCATAAAACACATTCCCCCCCCTCCCCGGCTATAAACACCCTAACTTATTAAAGATTAGCTTTATCATTAGGGGCAATAAAAACAACTCACACAGGTTATCTCGAGGTTTTGAAAAACTTACGAATGTCGGAGATGCATAAGTGATTTTTCTACAGTTCGCCTTCGAATCCTTTCAAGTCAGTAATCTGTTACTCCAACTGGATTACTGGAACATGGAACTCAGAATTAATTGTCTGACAATGCAAAACTGCACAATTCTTAAGGAAATTCCTCTTATTATAAGACTATCTATTTATTTATTTGCTTATTGTGAATATTATAGATTTTCTGGTCGAAGGTCTTCTTAGATGCAACATAATGCTAGTTCAGTAAATGATGGTCCATTTAGAGTCAAATTGACCATAAAGCAGTTACAAGTTTGCACCAACTGACTTTTTTTTTTTTTCCAATCTGGGAACCTGCTAAGAAGATGGCCTCCCATCCGGTGAGTTCATTCCCCCCTCGAAGAAGCTCATGAGCCGCTGAGAGACGATATTAGAAGACGACGTGCTCACCAAACTGTGGGGCTGTTTCTGCGGTTATAGTGGGACTGCCACTTCAAATCCTCCAAATCCATCGTTATTTGTTTTACAAAGGCATAACAGGCCCAACAATATAATACTCCCCACAGTCAGAGTACAAAATGAAACCGCCGCTGCTCCTCTGTTGACATCAGCTGCAGGGAAAAAAAGAGCACAGCTGGAAACCCTTTTTTGACCGTTTTCACTGCTGGGCCACAACTCCCGTTTTATATGAAGAATAATCCAGCGAGGCCGTCACTGCACTTCCAATCCACTGTCTGCTCCTCTGCATGTTTGTCCTTCGGGTTCATTTGCTCCATTTATTTCTGCTTCTTGGTGTCCCATCGGCTTCCTTCTGCTCGCCGCCGCTCGCTTTCACACCTACGGCGCCCACCTTACTGTGTACACGGTGATTCCTGAGTACAATGCAATTTGTGTTTTTTTTTTATACAGTTTATGTCTTACGCCAACATTCATCTCGTAGTCTATCGGGCTCCGTGTTCCCACAGTCAGTGCGTCAAATCCCACTACAGCCCCTCCTGTGATTTGAAAGTAGAGGCATGTAGTTATTTTTATGGCGCCATGGGAACAAATCTGCTATGTTATAGTAACCCTGTTCCATGTAGGTGGCAAAATGATTTGTGTGTCACAGAGATGGCCCCTTTTCTTAAATAAGATCCCCCCCCCCCCGTCTTCCTTTACAGTGTTTGTGTGTGTGTGTGTGTGTGTGTGTGTGTGTGTGTGTTTGTGTGTGACTTTCTCCCTGTATGTGCTTGTGTTTCTGCAAGTAGGCTGGCAGCGAGGAGCGCTTGGTTCATCGGTAGGGTCAGCACAGCGGGGAGGCTCAGGGAAATGAAAGCATTGAGGAGCTGATTCTGAATGAGTGTGGGAGAGACGGGAGGAGAAGGGGAGGGGAGGCGGGGGGTTCAAAACAGGGAAGGAAATGTAGAAATGAAGAGCAAAGAGAGAGAGAGAGACTGAACAACCCGCTCTGTAAATATTGTACTTGATCTTGTCGGTGACGTGAATTTGAAATTTGCATTTGAGAGGTAGAGAGACTCAAGGATCTTCTGTGGGACAACGGCAGCATCTTCGTCAACGTATTTCCTTGATATGTTTTTTTTGTACGGCTTAAAATGCAAATACTTTTCATTAAATTAGAAACTAAACATGAAGAAAAGGAGGCGGACGGGGCGACGGAGCAAAGCCACAGGGGCTGGAAAAGGGCTTTAGAACGGATGGAAAGACATCGAAGGGAAAGGAGTTGGGCAGATAACGGAGGTCAAGAGAAGGAGCGCGACTGGGAAGACAAGATGGAGAAGAGGGAGAGAGAGAGAGAGTAACAGAGAAGGGGGGAGAAAGATGTGTGGATGGAAGGAGGGAAGAAGAGAGAGCAGGGAGGGAGAGATATCAGAGAGGAAAGAGAGAGGCAGGAAGATGAAAAGGGAAAAGACCAGATCACCATCATCATCATCATCATCCTCATCCTCATCAGGAGAGAGAGAGAGAGAGAGATGACTCATGTGAGCAGCACTAAACTCTGTCTTTCCCTTCCTCACTCTCTTTCTTCCACTCAGATACAAGAGGTCCTCTCAGCCAATCAGGACGCAGTGTCTCTGCATCACACGGCCTATCGGCCTCCTTCTCTCCCCCTCTGTGTCTCTCCCTCTCTCTCCCCCTCCTCTCTCCCTCTCTCTCCCTCCTCTGTGTCTGACCCGCCAACACGAGCATTCTCTGTCTTCCTAAATTAAATTCACTAGGCTTTATTGGAGTTATATTACATTACATTTTACAATATTGCAGACGTGTCAAGTATTAATGTGTTTATGAAGGAAATTATTTTCTTTAAATTTATTAAGTCAAGAAAATAGATGTAAACAACAAACCCTTGATCCCTCTCGCTCTCTTATTCCATTTCTATCTCGTTGAATTTCAGTCGTTGAGTCGGCCATCCTAGTATATTTATCTACATATTTACCTCTTTAACATCCAGAAATAATCCAAATCTAGTTTTATTCCATTCTGTCTGATGCTTCCGCAGACGCACAAAGCTAAAAAGTGACGGCAAATCAACTTCAGCTGGTCTTGACTTTTCTTTTCTGCGCTGCATTTGAAGCAACAACCAATCATATTGCTTTGTTTCACTCTGAAACTTCTTCTGGCAGCTTGAGTGAGTCATGAGAATGATGTCGTGAGAATGACGTCTATTACGATTTGCACCATTCAATTAAATCAAATTAGTCCAATTGAACATGTTTATATTGTGTTCACTGCTGACAAAGTGCGTGATTAATCAACTAAATCAAGAAGATGAATTTACTATAATAATAATAATTGTTCCTTGTTGCTCCACTTTAAAGACACACAGGTGTTTCTCGCTTCCTTTTGCAAACTAGACCCCCCGCTGAGGTTGAAAGCGCCGCTTTAAAGAGAAACTCAATGATCACTGGCGCATTGAAGATAACATCACATTCAGGAGGATCGCAGTCAAACACAGATGCATCTGTCAACAACCTACAGTGTATACGTTCAAATGTGGAGGAACGACCCAGGAGATGTGGGAGTCTCACTCCTTCCTTCCTGACCAAAAGGTCAAGTTCTTCACACACTGCGGCAGTGATGCGCACGGCGAACGTAACACCCGAGGGTGCCGGAGGGAAGCCCGGCCGTCCTCGGGGCTCGGAGGTGCATTTGAAAAAAAGAAATGAGCTGTTTTTTTATAAAGCTCCATCAGCTGTAGGAAAGGATCACGCTACTAAATACATGCTCCTGCGCCATCGACGTAGTACGACGTTATCTAACGTGGGATTACTGCACAGCTCTTCATGACTGGGAGGCAAACATTACTCTTTAATGACTCACTTTTTCTTTTTCTTTTTTTCATCTCTCTCTCTCTCTGTACATATTCTCATTAATACTAACTCTTTAAATCTGGACGGATATTTCCATCTGTCTCTCTTCCCGGCTTGTGTTCAGTCGAGGATGAAAAGCTCACACACAAACTCCAGGATGACTCGGTTAAACACAACACGCGCTAAGCCTCTGTGTCAGCATGTGGGGCAGATGGAGAGAGGGGTGAGGCAGGCAGGGGGTGAGGGAGGGAGGGAGGGAGGGAGGGGAGGCTGAGAGACCTTAGCTGAACAAATGCAGGTATTTTCCATGGATGAGGTGTCTGTACACGCAAAGGTGTGTCCGTGAAGGAAAACGTGCCCGTGTTTGCATCTGTTTTGTTTGGTATGTTTGCTAATCTGTGTGTCATGTATTGTTTTTTTTTCTCTGTTTGTGTGTGTGTGTGTGTGTGTGCGTGTTTACATCCATATTGTTTGGACATCAGTGACCAATCTGGGTTAATCGATACAAACACATACGATTGATTCGCCCCACGATGTTATGTGAGCGAATGTGACGTCACAGATGGAGGGCAGGAGGACGAGAGGTGGAGTGGTAGATGGAACGTTGCCCCCTGTGGCAGGTTCGACCTATGAGGGGGGAGTCTCGGAATGACGAAGATGCAGTCGGTTCCATTTATGGCGCGTTTCCACCGAGCGGTACGGTGCGGTACGGTACGGGTCGGGTCCCTTTTATTCGTGTCTCCACTGCCAAAAGTTGAGAATGGTACCAAAAATCCGAACCGTACCGTACCACTTTTTGGGTACCCTTCCGTCGGGCTACCTGGCACAGTTGTTTGGTACTAAAGGGCAGAGCTAGACTCACTGCAGAGCGTTGATTGGTTGAAAGAGTGTCGTCATTTGCGCGTGCCGCAAAGGGAAAGACAACACACGCAACACACCTGCAGCGTGTAGCCTTTGCTCAAACAAAGATTGTCGTCGCCTTGTGACAAACAGCCACATATCGAGAAGCAAGAACAGGATCGGCTGTCTGTCCTCCATTGTTGTTTGCGGTTAGCTTTCAGTTTTCGCGCGATCGAATGTCGTCAATCTACTTTCCGTCATATACCACGCCTATCAAGTGACGTTAGCACTACTTTCTGGAATACACCACGCCTATCAAGTAAGGGTACTGTTGGCGGTGGAAACGCTCGCCAAATCATGGTTAACAGACCCGACCCCGTACCGTACCGCTCGGTGGAAACGCGCCATTATACAGTCTTTATTTTATGCTCAACAGCAGCACACAACCGGCTCCAGCCTCCTCGCCTCGCTCAGCACCTCTGCTGTCGCTGGATCTTCCCTTCTTAAGGACAAACACGCGCAACGATTAATCCCACCCGAGGCCAATTATGCCTCCTCCTGGCACCGTTCCCCGAACCCCTCCCTTCTCCGTCCCGTCTGCAGCTGGGCAAAACCACGCCCGCCACCACACCCCCCAATCACCGTGTTACGTGTAAAGGCGTAAATTAAGAGCTAACCCTAACCCACCAGTAAAATGCCAAATGTTTCTGCTAAAGTTGAGGCAAAGAAAAATAAGATACCATGACTTGTAACCCAAACAAATGGGTCCTTTACTAAGTCACTAACTATCTTTGTCGCCTAAACCTAAAATGAGTTTTCTTTGAAGACTGAAGTTTATTTTGAAAAGCAAATTGTTTCAGGAAAACTCACCAAAAATGAGTAGCGTGTCTTTGTATGACATCATCATGCGTGATAAAAAAGCACAGCGGAGTAAATGAATCACCTACTGCCTGACACTCAGTTTTACAAGCGTAACAACATTACGAGCGTGATGTTGGTGTTGACTTTTGGTCCATATTGGAGATGAGGAACAGCCTCCAGGGGGAAAGTGTGCTGGTTTGACCTATTCATCACCCACCAACCATTAATCGACGTTCCCGCTTGCTGTACTTGTTGTTTTAATGTGCAGCTTTCAATGAGGATCACTTGATCTACTTGATCACTTGAAACCGACTGCAAACACGTCGAGATCCAACCTACCTGTCGTTTGCAGAAACAGCGGCAACGTCTTTCTCCTGCCGATGGAGCTAAATTCTTTTATTGATTGGAAGAAAACATTTTGCCTGACTTACGAACACTGGTGCAGTTATTGCTTTTAAGAAATAAAAATGACCAAAGTGGAATCTGAAATAGGAGTCAACTGGCAAGAAGCTGATATCCAGGCAAACAGCGCAGTTGATTTACAGCACCACACCCGCCTGAATCCATCTGCATAAAACAAGTCCTCTGGTCTCCAAGCAGAGGCGTGGGGAAGGTTCTGGCTGCCGACACATTGATCCATTTGCTCATTTTATTTATTCCTCCGTAATTCACAGCCGTGAATCTCATGTGCTTCTCCTGAAATGAACAAACAGATACAAATCTACAGAGAAAGCAAAAGACACACAGGAGCATACGGACATGTAGCAGGGTAATCAATAATAATAATATTAATAAATGTTAGATGAAGAAGATGGACTGAGGGAACACATGACACTTCTAATCATATAAAAGCTATGATGCAACATGTTAACACAGGAGTTATATTTGCATATTACAAAACCTAATTTTAATTAAAACCGCCCTTTTATTTCCCTATCGCCACGTTTAAACAATGCCGTGTTTCCTCAAGGTGTCACAGGAAAGTGTGCACAAAGACAGGTGCACATAATTCAACACAGGGGCCGTCGGGAAGAGTCCTTTGGTGCCGGGCGAGGAATCTGGTGTCCGAGTGCAGGCGCGGGTTCAAATCCCAACAGCTGCTTCTCTTGACCCGGTAAGGAGGTTTACGGCCCCCCCCTACTTTTAGGAAGGGTTCAAGTTTGCCTCTGATGACGTAGGAGTCCTCTCCGAGCTGTGCCCTTAACCGATTTGCACGCTCAGAAAGAAAAACGCGTTCGTCCCACGCATTTACAGGCCATGTTTAAAAAGAAACAATTCCTAATGTACACATGGAGCTGTGCCAACTCGTTGTACATTTGGCTGCATTCTGCACATCTGTTATTTATGCCTCATTAGCTGTTTACCAACCTAGATGCACCTTGCACATCTGTGACTGCTGAGTCCATCGGTGCTGCTGCACTGGAAGAACTATTTGTCTCTGGAAGGATTTTGCGATGGGTTTGGGTGCAGTTGTTTGTTTATGTGCAGACGCCAGAGCAGAAGAGGCTGAAAGCCGACAGGCAGCTTGATCCAGCTGTGTCGTGGCTTTGCTGCAAACAGTTTTTCCTCTTGGAATTGGTCCTTGACGCCTCTCTAATCGGGACTTCTTCCATGCAGAGAAAACAAGAATACCAGCGGCGTTGGTGGAATGCAAGAAAGGGATGTTTGCTAGATCTTTGCTTGATGTGTTTTATTGAAAGATGAGGGATCCAGCACATAGTCACAGCGCGGTGAACACAAATTAAATCAGTCGGGGCGGCTTAGCAGTTCAAACCACAAGGCGGAAGGTCGGTCTTGGCTGAACAATGACACTTCCTGTCTTCCGAGGTGACCCTGGCATCAAATGTCACTCCTCCAATGCTCTTACCTGAAGGAGAGGTAGCGCATCAAAAACTGAAATGTAGATAGTGCTTCATCTCTTACACATTAATTAAACGTCTCTCACTCTTTGAGTTTATTGATGCTGTGAGTAACTTTATTTGGTTATAGAGTATTCTCAATTCATTGCCATGTGACTGCTTTGGTAGCAATACCTTTTTTAAGAAATGTCATTGCCTAAAACACTACATGCATGTAAGAAGTGGAAATGCTAACGTGCTGAAGAGTTTTCATGGGGTATCAAAAGAAACAAGGATATTGGAGGATGTGTGCCTAACGAGACCATCAGAAGATGAGCTAGTGGGGCTCAACAGCGGCTCCTCCTCCTTCTGGGGGCTGAGAATCTGAGCAAAATGCTTCAGGCTTGATGACCATATTCTTTTTTTCTTATTCCTCCACTTATTCATACACGCATTTATTCCTTCTGCATAAAATCTAGTAGTTAGTATGCAACCTGGTCTTGGATCAACACCATCCCAGATTGCACTCCTGTGTCCTAGTGTCTCTTCTGGTCCATCTGAATGGGAATCAAGCTGCAAGGTTTGGGAGTCATGACGTTTTTTTACTACAAACATGGGGGAAGCGGTTCTGCAGTCAGCCTTTATCTCCCGGGATGCCGCAACTGAGATAGTCGGGAAGGCGTGCCGGCGTTCCAAGATCTGCAATCCTGCTCACGGAGGCTTGAAAAAACGCTAAAGATAGAGAGTGTGCCCGAGTAAATATAGGGACAGTGGGATCCTTCATCGCCGCTAGTGCGTGACAACTGAACTTTCGTTGCTGGTCGTATTAAACTGCCGAGGCTCGAATGGTCCAGGACATTTCTCTACATCGTAAAAATGGCATTGCTGTCATTCATCACATCTGCTTCACGCATGCATTTAAGGGGACACAAGGACGTGCATGTCGGAGTTAGTGCAAGATGGCCAGCTGGTGGTGCTAGAATAATAAACACTAATGTTACTTTTCCACCTTTCATCTGATCTACTTCATATGATGCTGTGTGCGCTGTGTCTAATTTGGTTAAATTTGCACGCACGACAGGATAAATATTAATAAACAAACACCTGACCAGCAGTCCCTGCCGCATTTTTCCGTCTGCGGCTAACTGACGGCCACTGGAAGCTCGATATGCTAACGTAAACCCTTATCAGCAAGACTGGACTTGCTGATAACGATTTCAAAGGGAAAGTTGAATCAGATTCATTTTTATCCCAGGCTCTTTTCTTTTTTAGGTCTCGAATACTGTGACCTTTGACTCATGGAAATACCAATTCTCTCCTGGATGCTTTTTTCGGCTGAGCTATTGCTAATTATAAGTCTCAGAGGACGAGTGCTGGATTGATGAAAAAAGGTGAAACAAAAGGTGATTAGAAGGAGAAGTTTACTTCGGAAGTTGTTGAATTTGCAGATAGCGTCAGGCAGCTGAGCTTCTTTCTCCCGTCGTTATCGGGAATTAGAATGTCCTCAGTGAGGCAGCATGTAAATGAGGACATTTGAAAACGCTGCACGCTTGCTCCTCAGTTTTGTCACCTGTGTGTGCGGCTGTGTGTCGAACAAAGAGAAAGAGACATAATAAAGAAAACGAGGATGATGCCAATGACGATAAGAGAGGCGGAGGGCGCGAGGGGTAAATAAAGGAGTGAAATGAGGTTCGGATGGAAAGCAGTGGTGACGGAGGTGGGGGTGGTTACCGAGAGATGGAGGATGTGAGGAGGAAAAGGGGAACGTGGCGGAGGAGAGGTAACAGTTGAGGAGATGAGGAAAAAGCGAAGGTGACGAGGAAGGAGACAAGAGGGAGAGGAAGAGCAGAGAAGAGGAATAGATGGTGGAACGGCAGAAGAGAGGAGAAGAGTTGGAAAAGACAAGCAAAAGGTGGAGGAGAGTAGCCGTCAAAGTCGTTTCATCTACACGCCTACGTTAGCACCTCGCTCGTGAGATGCCTCTTTGATAGCCGGTAGTCGTTAGCCAGTAGCTGTTAGCTGGTGGCTGTTAGCTGTTAGCCGGTAGCCGTTAGCCAGTAGCTGTTAGCTGGTGGCTGTTAGCTGTTAGCTGGTAGCCGTTACCCGTTAGCCGGCCTCAGTGAGTTCATTGACGGCCTGCTTTGACTCAGCTGCCGCTGAACGTGTTCCCTCCCTGCTGATCAATGAACACATGACCCGACTATGAAATAGGTCACGCCACTGATTGATAACTACAAACAAGACATGGCTTCCTATAGTATACATCAATAGAGCATATTGTTTCCCTGGGCTGATGTGTGTAACACTGTGTGATAACTCCTGACAGCTTTATGATATGTTACTGTATCATATAAGCCTTTCTTTCAGGTTTGATTGATCACATCGGTTGTTGAATTGATCTGGTTGTTAACTGCAGAGCCCTCGATTTAAATATAGCAAACGATTCTGACTCATTGACTCAACATTTAACCCTGGTGAATCTGATGAGGACTCCCCATGCAGGACGTTGGACAGTTTTAGTGTCCCTCGATGATCTGCAGGCAGTATTTCCAGAGGTCGTTCCTCTCTTGACTCCGGAGGGAGCCTCTTCCTCGGTGTTCTGAACGCATCGCCGGAGTTCCGTGCTGCGCTCGTAATGGGACTGTCACGTTGTTTCAGTGTAAATTGATGCTGTTTAGTGGGCGATAACAACATCCAATGGTATTAGAGAGAGAACTGTGGGATGAGAGAATTAGATTTAGTAAAGTAAGGTAGAAACTGTGTTAGTGGGCACATACCAGAAGGAAGAAGGAGAGAGAGGGCTGAGCAGATGAATGATGCATTGGGGCGATTTAGCAAATTCTTTTAACGTTATGTTCCCATTAAAAAGCTCCGTTTAAAATAAATGAAATGTCATTCAGCAACCCAGTTAACAAAAACATGTATTGATATTCTGTAAACCACATTTCATTAACATGTTCAACATCAAACAAAGTAACGCAACAGCAGATTTGATTAAGTAAAGGTGAGGTAGCATAGTGTAAGTAAACATTTACTTATGGTTCTACAAGGTGCACAGGCAGCTGTTTCCTTTGTGTGATTCATCATTGAAGGCATTGGCCTCTCTCGCTCATTATACTCCTTATTGTACAACACGGCTCGCATTAGAATACGTTATTGGTTCTGTGTGGAACTAAAACACGGCACCAGTGGTACGTGTAGCACGCCAACGCCTGGGCTGGATATGGTGCACGTCTTCCATCAATTTTATTTAAGTGAATTCAACGGGATTCGACAGGATTACATAATTGAAGGAGCACTAGTAAACATGACAGGTTGCATTTCATTTCTGCTTTTTTACCATTTACCATTTTTGAAGGCATTAGTGTGTAAGAGTAACAGTGGACCTCCCACCCCATCCCCATCTCCCACACTAGCACTGCTCAACAATGTGCATGGAATGCATGTGTGTGTGTGTGTGTGTCCTTTCTGGTCCTTTTTAGGTCTTGTCACCTCGCCCCGTTGCCCAGATGAGTTCAAGCTAAACCTTCTGCCTCTTATCTCACGTTAGCTGATTGGCTAACTCACTATCGGTCTCAAGAGCTGCCAGTTCCTGACTGAGATCAGCACTGATTTCTTTGATTATGGAAGGGATGTTTTTTGTCGGCTGCATGTTTATCCATCAAAAATAATGTGGGAGAATAAAAGGCCAGAAACCACTCATGGAAGACTAAAAACGTACAGCAGTGAGCGCCGAGATCTGCAACAGCAATGAGTATAAATCAATACTAGCATTCAGAGGCCATGATCAAAATACCACTGTGTGATTGGTGCCCTGTTGGCTTTTTGGAAATAACTTTAAATGCAAACTCTTTCCTTTCCCCATTCAGCTGATGCGTTGGCCTCCACTGGGTGTCACATAAGGTCTGTGCGTGAAGAATGTGGGGCGACAGGCTGTGTGAATGTGTAAAACTGCATACATGTTCGCTGTCAAGTCAACACATAGTTACCAGCCTTTGTGCGCCCGAGTGGGTGCAGTTATTTGCCACTGTACGTTACTCTTCATGTATGAATCTGTGGATCCTTGGGCACAGTGAGCTCATTGTCGACTCCCCTTGACCAATGAGAGGAGGGAATGAGATTCGGCGGCGAGTTTTACCGACGATACGTGTGAATCCCTCAGTCTGGAGCTGGAGGGAGTTATGAACTGTACGGGTGTGGACAGAGAGAAAGAGAGAGGAGTGGCTGGCGAGGTGGGACTGAAGGTCAGACCAGTGTTTCCTGTATTAATGCCGCCTTCAGGTGCTGCAAGCTGTTATTAATTGGCTCTGTGGTTGAAAAGATATGTCCCACGGTATGTTATACAGGTAGAAAAAACGATTCATGTTATCAGGCCTCATGCTAGCTAGGGGTCTCTGAAAGGGATTTATATACCTGTAATCTTCTTCTTTTTTTTTGCCTACTTCAAAAGTGCAAACATATGTTTTTATTTGTAGATAAATAGGGCTTTTTCATTTACTATTCTGTAATATAAATAATTTAAATGTTGGTCAGATTAAATACATTCGGGGAAACAACCTGCAGCTCTAAAAAAAGATACTCCTGTATTCTCTCTAATGGCCATCAGGGGGCTGCTGGTGGGTTTAAACAGGAGTCTGATTCATTTCAAACATCACCAATCCAAAAAATACGAATACAAAATGTAAAAACCAACAGATGAAGTAAAACAGTAATGATGACTTATCATCATGGAAGTTATTTCCTACAACCCTTAAAAGTTTCTGCACAGTTAAACCAGTCAGAGCCGGTTTGTGCTGAGAATCAATATGAGAAAACGCACATCAGCAATATAACCAATGCTGTACTGGCCCAATATTCCCACCACGCATGGCCACGGACTTAACAGACCATGTTATCATGTTTTACATCTTCAGCACCACATCCCTGTAATTCAATTACCATTGGAAATGGTTTCATTTTGCTGGTTGCGTGCTTCACTCTGCAGGGTGGCTTGTGAGCAGCACTTGACCACCGAACCTTTACATCAGTACTTTACAACAGTCCTTGGAGGCAATAGTTAGAAAAGACAATGTGAGGTTACTCACCAGAATGTGTTGCCTCAGCCTCATGTTGTGTGCGTGTGTGTGTGTTTAAATGAGTAAGATCATAGGCCAGAATTCAAGACTTTGGGTCTCTAGAGATTAGCAGGAACTCTGTTTCTGAGTCCACACAACACAACTCTAAGAAGGCGCAGCAGCAGGGGGCCGATGACCGATAAAAGCAAATGTCACTGCAGCTTAACCAACTTGAAATGAAAATTGTTTTCTTTAAATTATTTCCTGTTCCGAATTCAAGATAAAATCATCTATCTGCTCTTTTTACTGAAGACATTTTCTGCTCAATTCAACGTTATCTGAGAATTTCTGTAGAGATAATTTTCCAATGTGGTACCCGGGTTTACTTATAGTCTTCTGATCAGACTGCAGGCACATCTTCCGAACGCTTTCTTTTTCTCCTCTCGCCCATTTTGTACGCGTTTATTTTCCCATATAGGGTTCCCACTAAAACGTATTTCTTTGTTAGCTTAAGCTAACTTGTTTTCTCCAAACGCAATGTTGCCGAATGAGAAAGAAAACCAAACAATCTGTGTCCCTGCACACAAAACCAAGTGCTGCAACTATTTCATGGACGGCAGTGGTTGGCAAACGCACACACACACACACACACACACACACACACACACACATCCCATCATCATCAAGTGTCCGTTAAGTGAGAGACCCAATAAAGAAAAGTGGTTACACTGAATGTCTTTTTATGATAATTGGGCAGGTTCTGGGCTCAGATTGGTGTCAGTCGACTCCGTGTTGCGGATTGTCGCCCTGAGGGGAGAAGCTGATTGGTGGGAACGGTTTATCTGCCTGTATGTGTGTGTGTGTGTCTGTGTGTTTGAGTACCTGCACGGCTCTAACAATAGAGCACATCCCGCGGCACAGTTTGTTCTTTATTTTAATGTGGAACAGGGGGTCTTGTGCGTGACGGGTCGTCCGTCAGCATCAGACACCACATGGCTCCTCCGCCATTTGAAATCAGCGCGAGGAGTGTGAACACAGGCTGGCGTGTGAAAGCCACAGATCACGCGACGGGTTGTAATAAATAGGGCGGCGTTCTTCTATAGGTCAGTATGTGAGGCCATACCGAAGAGAAATCTATTCTCTGTGCCCGTCTCCCATCCAGACCTTTTAGTAAGTACGTAATGCCAACGCGGGGAATGTGGTCCCCGACGTGCACCTCTCAGATACAATCTATGAAAGCACCGCTTTGCTGTGGTCAAAACACAAGTCAAGGTCAGCCCGCCGGCACAGTGGGTGGGTGAGAAGACGGCTGCAGGCGCGCCACGCAGGGTGAATTAATACCCGTTTCAGTCCCGTTCGCTGCAAGCGGTATTTTGTCCCGCGGCCTGGTAAGCAATGCGATGCCCCGGTCACAGGTCAACGATCCGCCGCCGCCTTGAATCAAAGAGCTCCATCAATCAGGGCGCTCCCGATTCAGGAACGTCCTCCGCCAGATGCGTTTTACAAGATGAGAGATGGAAGCTGATTCTGCTTTAGGAGCCCCGTTGCTCGACACAGCACAGCGTGGAGTCGCCGGGAGCTAACGTCCGTCCCTGCCTCGCCCCAACGGGAAGAAGGAAACCGCCCCTTTCGCTTTGATATCCACCTCCGGATTTTAATGTATGCCCAAAAACTTCTCTAACAGTTATTAGGTCTGGATCGCCTTTGCGAGGCTCTCCCTCCGATCGTCCTTCATGCCGGTGACAGTTAATCTTCTTTATAATCAAAGCGCGACTTCAGTGACTCTGTGACTTTAACATCAGTCATTTACCGCTGATTGCAGTGATTTATTATATCTTCATGGAAGCGTTTTAATCCCATAAGGGTTACACTGGTGCACACGTGATGTATTGTATTGGCCTGTTTCCCAGTGAAGTGTGCGAGGCCGCTCTGTGGCGGACCTTCTTCAGCGAGCCGGCTGCACGTTTGTCTATTTAAAGCTTAGACACACTTGAATCCTTTAAGTACCGTGTTGACAGAGGAGCAGTAGGACAGTGGAACAATGCGAATTGGGCATTTTAATATCACTTGAGAAGAAAATATTACCAGGAATATGTTAAATTGCTCCATTCTGAAAATGAAACCTTAAAACAATCCTGGTGGTGAATGTCGGAGGGATGGTGAGGCTGCTTTCGGCCGTTGCTACGGTTTCTACAAGAGAGGGAATTCTTCCAGTTGGTTGGTTGCATCTCAAGGATACACTGATCTTAAACATGTGCAGCTGCCTGTCACGATTAGTGTGCACCAACGTGTCCCCCCTGTCCCAGCAGGTTATATTTGGAAAAGCCACCTCTCTTGACTGGATTCCTCTTTGACCGACTGCGTTTGATCTGGCGGAGCCCAAGTTGAGAGGCCAGACACGGGCGATGCTTTTACATCACATGGCATTTCGCTGACGCTGTTATCCAAAGCGACATACGGTGCATTTTTAACCAACGTAGTGTGCTGCCGTAAGGGCGGCCGGGGAGCAGTTAGTGTCCCCGTGTAAGACACCTGACCCCTTCGACACGCAAGACACGGAGCAGCCAGGGTTCAAACCACCAACCCTTCAGTACAATATTGAAATAGTGCAGAATCTTTGGCGATTGGACTCCATCCTAACTTTAATGACACCTGACAGCAACACAGAGAGAACCCCTTAAAAAGGTTTGACAGCGACTATGTGATTGGTTTAGAGCCACAGCGCCGCCTCTGTTGGTCGCATACACCTGGGTGCAGCCAATCGACGCTGATTGGATAATTATGGGAGACCAGCTGAAGTGTATCTGAATCCCGCGTGGCATAAAGGGAGTCTTCCTTCTGGAACTACCGCTTAAGCTCCATTTGAGCTGTGACCACCGAACAGTTGGAGCTGCAGCATACAGCTGACGTGTACGTGTGTTAAGGTTCTAGATAAATAGCTTTTATGCTCTCCTTTGTATCTCATAGATCTGGTTTGTTTTTTGTTCCACATGTTCGGGGCCATGCTACAGCTCCATCTTTGGCTCACAATCAAAGTTTTTCGGAGTGTGTTGGATGGGAGTATCTTCTATCCCTTTTTTCCCAACAATCCTTAAAGACCTCTTACTTACAAAAACGCATCTTTGGATGAAAGAGGTTATTAATGGAATCCTTCCTCTCATGAATTACTGCGATTCTGGGTAGGGGCTGCAGCCCTTCGGGACCCTTTTAGAACCTCAACACAGTCACTTACGAATTGCATAGAGAAGGGAAAGGGAAACTCTTAAGATTTCAGTCCTGTTGGACTGGGTTTTTTCTATTTAAGTTAAAATAATGAAATTGTAAATGCAGAATAACTACAGACAAAAATAAATAAATCCATTATATAAATAAAATCACATGATGAAGTCATCAAACGTGTTTCATCCCAACAAGACGAAATTTAACATAGAAATCTTTGCTCCAGTCTTGAACGCTGTCCATTTAGCACAGAGGTCATCCGAGGCCTTCAGAAGAACACTGTGTTGTCAGCGTGGAGTTCTTTTTCTATCGGCGCAAAGTACTCAAATAAACTGAGGCCAGAACTTGAGATGATTTTGGAGTGTCGCCTGTGATGAAATACTGTACTGGTTTCAAAGAAGCACCGGGCACATAGCAGCCTCGCTTGGCAGCCGCCTGACCTTACACTGCGGCCCTGTTTTTGGATGGGCGACTGACCCCGTGAGCACCAAACGTTATCGAAATGTCAGCGTGGATGTTCTGGATGCTGCTAAGAAATACCTCCTCCTTTTACCTGGACGGCGATGGTGTCCGTGGTTGTCCTGCTGCAGCTCACAGCCCAGACTGTCCTCTTCAGTGGACTCTACTTTCCTGTTGAGACATTTATGTTGTTAGCCCCTCCCCCCCCGGTGGCACTTCCTCGCACATACTTGTGTTTCTTCCCAGAGGAGTTATTATTTTTAAAACACAAGCACAATTTGTACTACTATATATTCTGTATCGCCCCACTGATCCGGCTCCGTGTTGTCCCGTTAATCAGTACCCCCGTCTCCCCTCTGACCTTTCACCTACTAATCTCGTTCCTTGTGACACTGATGATTTGGAAGTGGAAGGCTGCGCTGTTCGTCTGCCTGAACCAGAGGGCTCGCTGAAGGCCTCAAATGTAAACACAAATGTGGTAACACAAGAAGAGAAGATCAACTTCCGTTTAACAGGTTATTATCAGAAGGCACACATTAACGCTTCCTCTCTTTTGACTCAGAAATATGAGGTATTGTTGCCTCTATTATCATGGTTGGAACAATCTTCTATGTCTGTGGACACACCACTGCTGTTTTAATCAACTCATTTTACTTACTTCTCAAACATGCAATGCAGGTAATTATTCTACCTCTTACCTTGTTTGGAGTAGGAGTAACCTGTCCGCGTGAACTAATACCATCCTGGATTATTACCGCCCTATTGTTACTGCTAATGATGATCAAAACCGCGGAATAAGACTTTCAGACTTTCCTATAACTATCCTCAAATTTTACAATGAATCGGCCCTCACTAAGACGTAGCAGCACGCGCTCGTTGCTATAAGGTACTGACCAACACACACTCACAGAGGACACAGCGCCTGTGCTGCAATGCAGAGATAATGTCACAATCACCACTGCTAGTGTGCGTGTGTCATCATGCTGGATTTTCTCTTATCTGCTCGTGGGAATAGCTGCAATTCGAATAACTTAAAATAATAACATTTAAAAGGTAGAAAAATTCCATATTACCGCACAGATAGCCTCATGTGACAGCTTTGGTGCATGATGTTATAGTATGCGTTTTTAAAGAATATTGTAATTATTTCACGTATCCGGATCAAGCGAAAGCTGATTGAGCTGCTCGCTCGCTGTCGCTCTAAGAAACGATCGACCTCCAAAGAGTCTTTTTCATCACTGACATGAAACTGATAGAAACAAAGTTATTTGTTTATTTTGTGAGCCAACACAGGGTGTTTTGTTGTTGTTGTTGTTGTTTTTTGCAATTATCACTGAAATGTTTTCACCACATAAATGTCCTGAACACGCTGCAACAAAGTCTGCAACAAATGCCGATTTTTGGTGAAAATCCCAGAAAACAGAAAAACAGTTTAATTGTACGTTAACGGTCCGGCCTTCTTCAACAACACAAAAGATTATGGCATCAGTGTTGTGACAGGACCTGATGAGCTTCTTTCTTTTACAACGGCAGCAGCTAATTTTATCAGCTAAGTGACTGACAGAAGTTGGTTTGGCGGTTGCCTGGCAACAGTAACAGGATACAGCCAACACTTGATGTCCATGCAGGCGTCTGGAAACAAAGGCACAGCGGCTCGACGGGGATATTTTTTAGAGCATACAGCGCGTGTCCCAAGGGAGCAGGCTCGTTTTTTTTCCCAGATAATGTCTGAAGTCGATGGTTTGAACATCGAAGCACGGAAAATAGGATTACAGGAAACTCAACTTAAAAAACCTGCCCGCTGGAACAGTAAATGTAAACGCAGGATCCGTAAATTATCTGGATTGTTTTATGGGCCCAAAAGAAGACAATGCAACACCCCTCAGAATGTAAATAACAAAACGGCAACGTCATCGGGTCGCTTAGAACATATTTGGGAGAGAACTGTCAATCACACTAGCCCCGCCCTAAGGCATCCCCTACTTTAAGGTCTATTGGACTCTAAATGGATCACAATGTATTAAATGAACGTCAGGACTTGAAACTATAGATTGAGACCATAAACGTATGTTTACCATGTTTACTGAGGAAATAAATAAACAGAGAAGTACAGTCATTTTCTCATAGACCTCTATAGGACCAGAGGAGTCGCCCCCTGGTGGTCACTAGAGAGAACGACAGACACTTCCAGGGCGGCTTCAGTCAGCGGAACCAGACTTCACCAAATCCTCTTCGATGATCACCGTCATCACATCACATTGTGGTAGTAAAAGAAATTCAGTTGCAAGAAGCTTCAAACTGCATATACTTAAGATGAAAATGCTTGATTTAACAGGTGACTAAAGTTCACGTTGATATTTCCATCTCTTAAATGCATTGTAGCTGTCCCTCTGACGAGCTCTCTTTTTCTCTCTAACTTTTTAAGTGTCTCTTTGTACGGATTAACGGGATATTTTTATGTATTTTTTATTATTATCTTAAATAAAGAAATCCCTCCATTTGCAATCGACTACTACGCTGAATAATTCGATAATCATTACTTGATTCAATCACACTGAGGTTAAATTAATCCCCCTGGATCCACTGCTTTGACCCCTGGAGGCCCCCGGGTCCCCATTTAGGAGACCCGCATGGCTTAATACACCTCTTTTTGTGTTGTGTGTGTGTGTGTGTGTGTAAACAGACGCGCCCCCTGCAGGCGGCTCTCCCCCACTGCACCTCTTCCTCCTCCTCCTCCTCCTCTCCTATACTCCGCTCTCTGACTCCGCGGCTCCTCATTCACTAGAAGATGGCGGACTGCGCTCCACTATTAGATGAGGAACTCTCGTCCTTTGTCTTCAATTACCTGACAGAAAACTCCGGCAGCCAGGTAAGAGTCGCGCCCGGCCGGACGCACCGCAGCCCGGGCTGTCCGCCCCGCGGTCCGCCTCTGCACGTCCCCGGCCGCGGTGCGCGCTGCAGCCCGCTTGATGCGACGGCTCTCGCCCGGCTTGTCAGCAGCATCTCAGCCGGCTCAGCGCGACCCGGCGTCTCCGTGCGTGCGCGTGTGCGAATGTCTTCTGTGTCTTGACGTCTGTCTTTTTTGTTGTTGTTGTTGTTGTTGTTGTCGTTGGAGGAAATGCCATCGGCCCCGTCGGGCGTTACTTTAGTGTTCGTTTGACGGATTGAAAGGAGTCCACGTGACGGTGCCGGCGCGGGCAGCGGAGAGCAGCCGGCGTGTCGCTGCTCGCGGAGGATTATTTGGTATTCAAGGGGGCGCTTTGGAAACTTTTGACGCATTCGTGAGGGGAAGTTCGATGCACACGTGGTGCGCATCCGCGCGCATGGACCCCTCTTCAGGGGCTGTTATGATCGCATGGCATTACGACGCATATCGACAAAAACAAAACACGCGGAGAAAATACCGGCGTGCCCTTTTCTGGGATATTGTGTTTGTATTTATTATTCTCGCAAAATCCAAACAGTTTTCTTCAATAATAACGTGTGTGTGTGTGTGTGTTTGGGGAGGAAACACGTGAAAACATGCTTTGTGATGTTCTTGATCCACAGCGTAAGCAGCTTGCCGTGGCGACGGGGGCTTAAGTACGCTGCGCGCTGGGCATGTGCCCGCCGCTCCGCGCGCGCGTGGCGTCGCGTCTTAACTTCATCAGCTCCCACCGGGCGGCTCGGTGCTCGGTGGTCGTATCGGTAAACGTTACCGGGCGATGTCCTCCCCCCCCCCCCCACCCCCCCAGGCCGAAGCAGCCGAGAAAAGCCGGCGCGGTTCGGAGCTTTCGTAACCGTTTGCGTAATCGTTCGCGCAACGGTTACAAAACGTCAGACCGGTTCACACCGTCGGTCGTTGGCCGCGGCTAACCGGAAAGACGGCGGATTCTCCGGTCGTGTCTCCCCGGGGGGCTGAATAAGACTTCATCAACCCATGTTGTCTGCCGGATTTCGATATAAACGCCAAACTGGGTTCGGAAATCCCTTCAATTCCGGGATCCCCCGCTCACCGGCTCCCAGTGTGCAACGCTTAAAGCACGCGAATGCTCTTTGAAATGAATGCATGTGGCGTTTGAGCGCAGTTCCATTGCGGCTTCGTATTAAGGCACTAAGGGAAGTTTTACAACTGGCTGTAATCCCGGAATAATCTCCTGCTCAAGATCCCCGCGGAGGGCGGTAGCGAGCGGCGGTCACCGGTTATAGAAACGGAGAAACCGGAGATTTCATAAGCATGGAGTGATGCAATGCGCCTAAAATCCACGCCGAATTCTTGGAGAGAGGCTGCATATACCGACGACAGCTTCCGGGATTATGTGCCGCCGCGCACGCACAGGGGGAACACTCAATTAGGGCATTTGTGAACAGGGTTTGGTGAGGAATCCTAATTGTGGGAACGGCGCATCCCCAACCAGGTCAAACCGGTACCTTCCACCGCGTGCACGCGAACCAATAAAACGACCTGTCATTGGAAAACCGGACCCCCGTTGTTTACTGCGTCATTGTGTGACGTCACATTGCGTCTTGTTGATTGGTACTGTATTTCTGTGATTGAGTGGTCAGGTGGTGGAGCATGCATGTGTGTGTGTGTGTGTGTGTGTGTGTGGTTGGGGGGGGGGGCTGTCACTGCTGATCGTCATCTTAAGCAGGTTAATTCAAAGTGTGGCGGTGGGATCCAGGGAGACGTGTGCTATTTATAACTAACGTGCAGCAGCTCACACACACATACAGATGTGCCGAATGCAGCATAATGCCAAAATATTACAAGACATCAACTTGATAACACGCGGGGGTGGGATCATGCAGTGACGTACATTGATGTTTCATCCCGTCCTATGACATCACTCAACTAAAATATACCGTTATACACCCGCAGGACCATACTGAGTGCCTTTTGAGTTCATACAATGCTTTTTATTATAGATTTTGGTACTAGTGTGCCTCATAAATCACCACAATATTCCTACAGGGACATTCGCTTTATACCTCACTGGTCATCTGTGACGTCACGATGTTCCTAATCGTGTGTCCGTCCCAAGTGGGACAAAAGAAGTGGACGTCGTCAATGTGACGTCGTTGTTTGGCGTTTTGAAGCCTGGAGTTTGGACTTTCTGATTGTGGCCATCTTGGTTTTTGTTTTGAGGGGTTTTTCATGTTGGCTTTTTTTCTCAGAACCGGAGGTCGCCGTGTCCCCGCCGCCCCCTGGTTGCACAACCGACCGGTTGGTTAATTCACGCCGCACGGCCCCATATCGTTCAGACCAACATAACTTTATTTAAACTTCTTTTTGAAGACCTCATACTCTTCAAAGACACCAAAGAAGCCAAATTCTGGGGAAATGTGATGTTAGCGCTCACGCCACCTGGACTGTTTCGGCTGGGATGGAACGCTGCCACATGAAGCTCTTGTGTTTTTGAACATTTGTCTCAAGTGTAAAGTCCTTGAGTGACACAGTGTGAGAGAGATCCAGGAGAAAAGAGCATGACGTGAAATCTAACTGCACATCGTATCACTGCTTGAGTTCTTTCTTCATGTGTGGTCTGATAAAGTTATCTATTCTACAAACGCAGCGTTAATATTTACCCAGGGTCATTAGGACTGGCTGGTGGCTTTCTCCTCGTGTCTCTCTCTCTCTCTCTCTCTGTCTGTGTCTATGCAGCTCGCCCCTGCCGGCCGGTCTTTGTAATACTACTCCTTCCTCGTGACTGGAGTTACAGAACGAGGCGACTGCAGTCATGTGAGTTGTAGTGGAGGGAGGGAGGGAGGGAGGGAGGGAGGCGTCACCCGTGACGTAGAGGACTGACAGGCGCCCTCCTCCTAACATGTGACCGCTTCCTGCTCTCTCTCTCTCTCTCTGTGTCATACAGTCTCTCGCTCTCACAGGCGCTTACTGTAATTCGTCCCATTCAACATGTCCCCTTTTCATCTTCCTGTGTTTCACACGCAGTTTTCGAACACCAAGTGGCTTTATTGCACCTAGGAGCTTCTCAAATGAGGACCTGTTGCGCCCTTCTTTTGGCTTTCCATGTGAGCCAGAAAGGCTGCAGCCTACGGGGGATTTTACTGAGCACATGGTCCAAATCCGTGAGGCCTGGACGGCGGCGGACGCGACGTCCTCCTGGAGTCCATCGCCATGTGTTTGGTCTTTTGTAAATGTTCCCTTTCAAAGCGGGCGGCAGCGGCGCCTGGCTCTCTGATTTTAAACGCGCCGCAATCTCAAATCAAGCGGCTGCTTTTCGGTCGAGTGCGTCTCTGGTTTGTGCAGCGTTTGAACCCAGACGCTTTACATTACCGACAGCGGGAGGCTCATGTTAAAAGACTTCTGAGCTGATCATCGACCGGGGTGTTCAGGGGCCGTCTGGGACTCTGATGTTCACGTCAGGACCCCCCCACCCTCCCGCCCACCACCACCACCACCACCACCACCCTGCTGTAACAGGACACAACCGGCCGCGGGGCACGTGCCTGTAAAATATTACCTACTCTGCCTTTCACTTTGGCAGTACAGCAACCTTGAATAGAAAGTCACATGTGTGGAACAACGCGGGGCGAAAAGCCCACGTTGGCCTCTCGGGTCAGAAGAGGAAACCTCGCAGGCTTTGAAACCATCGTTTTCTGCGAGGAGTCTTTTCTTTTTTTTTGTGCATTTCAGGTCTGGAAGTCAAGTCAAAATAGTTGCCCCGGTTTCGTCGCGGGGTTTATGACGGTTTTATCAAAAAACGTGCATCCACGTCTTCCTTCTCCCCTGTTGCACTGTAAAAACGTTGCTCGATGGATTGTGGGTAAAGTAAAGCTGCCGCATCGTCGCAATAGTTTCTTTCTAATTTAACTTCCAACTTGGTGTGAAACGCAAATAAGTGGGCAGTCAGTTTGTGGATTGAAAGTTGAAACAGATCAGTAATTGGAAAAAGTTTTGTTCCCGGACACCAACAAATGACTCATTTACTGACTTGCTACCTCTGTGCCCGAAGTTACGGGTTATTATGAAGTAAACTAATCAGCCCTCAAGTGCTTAAGACGTTAATTGCGTCTCTGAAACGATGCCTACACGTTACAAATGGAAAACTTAATAAAGCTTAAAGCCATTACTGCGCTGCTGTGTAGCCTTGTAGAGCCCCCCCCCCCCCCCCAGTGTGTGTGTGTGTGTGTGTTCCCACACAGCAGGCGGTCTGCCCTCATCCCTTCGGCTGTCAGGTGGTCACGTTCAACTTCGGACAGGAAGTCGAGCAGTCGTTCGCTGACACCACATGGAGCTTTTTTTCTTTTTCGCCCGGTGGCTAATTGACGTGAGCTCGCAGTGATCACGGCCCCCCTCTTCACAGCGAAGCTCATTCCGGCGAGAACCAAAGGTGAACAGGGCTCCGCTCTTTCTGGCTGGCGACCGCCAGGCGTTAATATGGTTGCCTATTTCAGTCACCACAGAAAGGTGTTCTCACGATGTCCGGCTACATAAATGTCACTAGTGCAGCCCATTAAAAGGGAATTTATTTTAGTTTGCTGTCATTTAAAAAAAAGGAAATGTATTTATTATGCAAAAAAAAAAAAAATTATTAAAGGGATTAGGAAGCAGGAAGTGTCTCCCGTCATCGCCATTGCTGTGAATGAAACAGGAATAATTACATATCAGCCTCATAAGGCATCTGGGCACATCGCTCTTTCTTAATGGGGCCGAATTAATTGGGACAGTGACAGAGAGGAGCGATGGATCCAGAAAGCCCGGCAGGCGGACAGGTGAGTAAATACCAGGGCTTTGGTGACGGAGACGGGTGTTATCGGCAGTGACTGGGACAGGACGGACCGACGGACGGACGCCCCCACGTCGCGTCCTGCCCCCGGAGTCCAGCCCGCCCGTCTGAGTCGTGATGCGCTGCAGTGCCATGCGTCGGTCCTGCAGCCTCGCCGTGACTCACCCGTCCCTTCTGACGCCGTGCGCCGGACGCACAAAACAGACACCAGGCTGTCTGTCAGGCAGATAGGACAACCCGCCCCCCGTCCCGCCCCCCCTCAACACCCCCAAATCCCGGAGAGTAAGATAGCAAAGCAGCTGGCAGTAATTGACTTACAGCAAACATGTGGTGTCATTGCGTTTCCTCTGCGTTGGGATTCCTGCGGGACGTCCCGACGTCCCCGAACACTGTGGCCGCTGTGTGTCAAAGTGTGGGTCGACCATGTGTGTGTGTGTCGCTGGCAATACGGCCCCTTCCTCCCAAATCCCTCTGAGGTCCTTGAAGCATCCGGTTTGGACGGCGTGTGATGTGCGTGTGCGTAGAACCTCGACTGCGTGTGTGCGTGTGTGCGTGTGTAGCTAACATGCTAGCAGAGGCAGGTGAGGGGTCTCTCAATAATTCATCGCGTGGTGATGCGTCAGCTGTTCTCTCAGGCCTGCGCCCTACGATGGCTCTGACACACACACACACACACACACACACACACACATTATGGCCGCACAAGTCCAGATTAAACATAATAATTGTGGTTTTGATGATTAAAGGTATCGAGATCATAATGTTTGTTGCTGCTGTAATCTCCTGTTTCCTTCTCTTCTCACCAAAAGGCTCCTGTCGTCTTGTTAGTGCAGTCTGTTCGTAGCCTTCTTAGCTTCATCGTCGCCATGTCTTTATCTAATGCGTCACACAACCTGCTGCACTGGAGCTGCGCTGGCTCATGATTTATGCCTCATCTCAGGGTTACGTCAAACAACAACTGAATGTCGGCGACCCGGCGCCACCGCGTCAGCAGAAGAAGCCGTCAGTCAGATCAGCGTGGTCAGAATTTGCATCGTGTCTTTGCACGCACACCGCCGGGGTCCAAAGAGCAGCAGAGCACCGCTGGAACACGCAGGCTGGCTTCATTGCATGTTTTACAGCGAGAGGCGACTGAGCGCGGCGTTGGAGCCCGAGTTCTGTTTGCTATTCATCTTCTGCCTTTTTGCAGTCTTAATTTATATGAAAATCTACTCGCGCACGGCAACGCGTTCCAGGTTGTTGGCGCTCTCGCTGTGACTCAGACCAGCGTGAGGTGTGAGGATGTAAATGTCTCTCTCTCTCTAGGCTAAAGTCTCGAAACAGATTATGTACTTTACAGGCAGTGCAGTGATTCACTGTGATCCCCTCATCATCTCTGCCTCTCTGTCTTTTATTTATAGTTGTCTTCTTCATGCTGGCGGGCCGCAAAGAATTCATCACTTTGGTGAAATAATCAAATATGTAGCGTTTAAATCCTGCGGTTCCTATGAAGCTACGAGCTACGTAACCAGCAGTCGAATCTATCAAACCGCCGACGATTTCTTTGTTAGACAAAATGACGACGCTGAAAGCTTTTATCCAGTAAACAGGTTCTTTCACTGTTTTCACTAACTCAATCCAGCCAGAGTTTGATTGACAGCTGGTCTATTCAATGGGGCGAGTACTTCCTTATGAGGACATGGTTCTGTGTAAAGAACCATCGGGGGCGAATAGAGGATCCCAATAGGGGCCCAAAAGAAAAGTTTGCCCGCCCACTTTTTTTGATGCCTCTGTGTTGCTTTGGTGAAAATATTGTCCCTCGTGTTCGGAAATCAAATAAAACCATTTTCACCGCCTGTGCATAGTGTGTTGAGCCTATGTAGCGGCCCGTGATGAGCGACCGCAGTCACGTGATCGCTGCACATATCGCTCATCCAAATTCCTCTGTGTGTGTGTGAGTGTGTGTGTGTGTGTGTGTGCGCGCGCCATCTGTCCTCAGCTAACCTTTACTATCAATCTGTATTCATCACAGGGACCCTGTTGCTATATTGACAGTGTCAACACGAGCGTGAGGCTGTTTGCCAGTACACGCGCATACGTGCACGAACCGGCGCCCGTGCTCACACAGATACGCGCCGGCTTTTGCACAACACCTGGGGGAGCAAGGACGAGGCTGAGGGAGAGGGAGAGGGAATCCAATCTCACCCGCGAAGCCGGGGGCTTTGTAGGGATGCGTGCGCAGGCCCAGCGGCAGGCGAGCGAACCGGCTGCCCTATATTTCTTCACATCGCTCCTCCTCCGTTACCTGATTTAACACGGGGGGGCGGCGGCCACCAGGGACGTGTCTTATTTTAAAGCAGGGAAAGGCCGTGCCTCTTTACTGAAATATTCGCAGAGATGAGAGGCAGATGAGATGAGAAGGATGCTGATTCCGAAGCAATCGCCGTGGCAGGTGGGGTGGGGGGGGGGTGGGGGGGGGGGGGGGCTGGTGTTAGCCAGCTCTCCACATCTGCACAGGAAGTGGCATTTGAAGCGTAGAGGAGGAGATTATGTAGTGGAGGGGGGATTGTCAGTGCGTAATGTTTTCATTGGGGGTTACACGCCCATCTTTCTGGTAGTATAATGCAATTACAACTGTGTTTATGATACTGGAGGTGTAGATGCCGCTTGGTTTGGGCCGCATCCCAATCCACAATGTTGGTCTCTCTCTCTCTCTCTCTCTCCTTGACATTTTGCCAGTGTGTTGGCTGCGGCTCGCCCCGACTTTGCTGTCGGACGGATCGAGTCGTAAAGAGGCCAAGCGTCCAACTGCACGAGCACATCGTCCTCTGACAACAACACTTTAGCCCAAGAAGGGACGCACTTCTACACACAAATATACACAGGTACGCGCAGTACAAAGACAGAGGGAGTTGCACAGCTGATCCACCACCTAAAACCTCCACCAGGGAGTACTTTCCCTCCCAATAATCCACTGGTCCAGCGGGATTATTGCGCGTGATTACGACTCGCGCTGCTCAAGGTTAGGGTTTACAGCGGAGCGTTCGTGGCTAATGCGGCGCTTCTGAGCGGTTCCTCTCCACGGAGCGATGCAGCAGCAGGCGTGTGAGGTTGTGCATACACCGATTCGCTATCTGCCCCCTCCATACTGGTGGTGGTGGTGATGCAGGCAGAAGCCTCTGGGTCTTAGAGGTTTTAGAAGCAGCGCTGGAAGTTGTAGAAGCAGACCAAGTAGTAATACAGGTGGTGGTGGTGGTGCCGGTAGCAACAGCGATAATCTCCATGTGACCGTTAAGCAGGTCTGTTTATAGTTTAAACACACGGTTGGTGACGGTTGGTTCGTGTCCATTGTGGCCTCCACTGCTGCACCCTCCAATCCGTGCGTGTCTGTGTGCGTGTCTGTGTGCGCGCGTGGGTCTGGTCTCAAGGGCACTTGTGTAGACGAGAGTTAAGGTTGGTGGAAATTTCCATGGCGCAGCGTATGTGGCCGCCAGGACAAGACGCCACACGCACACATATGCCGGCATGGCATATAGCCGTGGCAACCAGGTCCCGTGGGGGGAGGGGGGAGTGCGATCATGCACCGTTGCCACATTCAGCAGTTGTATGTGATATGATTTGATGCATAGTACACAGACACACACACACATGTTGGCGGTTACTGTGGATGAGCGGTTGAGCCGGCGGTTCGATTCCATGTGTCCCCCGGTGCGTGTGTGTCAAAGTGTCTCTGGGCAGTTGGTCCCCTACGCGGTTTCATTGGGTGGTTTAATGACGACATGACGGCGTGAGAGCGCGTCGATCGGTCGGAAAAGGTCTGTTCATCCATTCATTTCCTCCCCGACGAGCCGACTGTAACAACAGTTTGTTTTTTAGACGTTGCTCCCTCCGGTTGATCCATCTGGATTCAATCTCCAGTCACAATGAGATGAGAGGAGATCCTCCCCTACAGGAGCTTTGAAGGGACTTAGTTACCACAGACGGACGATATGAATATATTGCCCCTCTGTGGGAGTCCAAAATGCAATAACCCTGCTATCGAGACAGTCTCCCGATAATTCAGTTTTACTGATAATTAATAATGATTAACACATTCGGGTGGAGGCGCAGTGATGTGACTCCGGCGCCTTTTTGAGGCTTGACGATGGAAAGTTTTGACTGTGTGTGTGTGTGTGTGTGTGTGTGTGTGTGTGTGTGTGTGTGTGGAAATCAAGCTGCATGCTTGTACCTGCACCAAACAGAGACGGTGGGACGGTTAACACACTTATTTATTTACGACACACACACACACACACACACACACACACACACACACACACATATCTGTCTTATGTGCGTGTACCGACATGTTCTAAACCTTAAAGCTGCTTCCTGGTAGGTTTCCACTACTCTCTCCCTTTGCCGGTGCCCTTAATTCTTCCCCTTCTTTATACGTTGTCATCATCTCCCTCCATTCATCTCTCTCTCTCTCTCTCTCTCTCTCTCGCCCGCCCATTGACCTACTTCTCAAAGGCTGCTGAGGCTTGCGTGACCACGGTGCCCGGTGCTACGGTGATATGGCATTACGTAAACGCTGCACACATGCAGCTTGCACATAAACATATTTACTGCTGGACACATGTAAGCATGCAGAGTGTGAGCTGCTTCACGGGTTAGACGCCTTTTCTCCGATTCTAAAAGCTCTAGATATGGTTTGCACTCACTCTGTATCATACGCAACGACATGCAACATTTTAAACGCAGTGAATTTCTAACTTGTGTCGGGTTTTTTTAACTCCAATTTATTGGAATGATTCACAGAGTAGAGGCCACAGTAATAAATGAGCACCGAGCCCTGGTGACGGTGTGTGAAACGGTAATAACTCACCATGGCGACTTCTTAACTTCCCCTCTCATGCTCATTTCTGCAGAGGGGAACTCAGACGTCACGTGACTCGACGAGACCGCCGTGCATCCGCCGCTGCCTCCGTTATTTCTGCGGCGGATTTTTGGTCAAAACAACGACTTGCAGTGCCGGTTTTCCTCCGCTGCGACAAACTATTTCGTGTGGGCTTTTCCGATTGTGCAAATGCCGCCCCGGCCCGACGCACACACCAGGGCGCCTGTGACGCAACAGCCGCATCGAAGCAAATTCTTACCTGCTGAGTGTGCGCGTGTGAATGTGTTGTAACATGTGAAACGCAGGTTTTTTTTTCTGCTGTGTTCACGCTGGTGCTCGAGTGCGTCTTGAGTGTGAGTGTGTGTGTGTGTGTGTGTGTGTAAATATGTGCGTGTCCTCCTCCTCCTCCTGCTGTTGGACACTGAATGCTAATGGAGCATCTCGGCAGCTGAGTGTCTGAACACGGCGGTCCCGGTTTTATCAGCATTGGGATGGAAAAAAAACAAAAAAAAGGTCACAGAACGTCTGCGGCTGTAAGTTTGAGTCCGTTAGTAAAAAGTGCTGCGTGCCGAAATCACGATCACCCTTAAAAGGCAGGCCGGCCCCGGCTGGTACGCGGCGGAAGGAGCAAGAAGCCGGCGTTAAAGCCTCTCTCGGCCACACACACACACACACACACACACACACACCTGGGTTTCCTGTCGCCGCACACCTTTCCTTCCCTTTTATTGCACCCTCATCCTCTCACACACACACACACATGCACAACCTCTCTCTCCCGCTTCCTCGCTCTCCCCTCGGCTCGGCTCCCTGCTTCCCTCAGCGGCGCCTTCAACCATCTCCTCCTCTCTTTTCACTTTTCATTTATTCCCTCTCCCATTCGCTCGTTGCCAAAGTCGGTCTCTTCCTCTCCATTTGCCGTATTCAGACCTTTCACCCTTTCACCGATTCATTCGCTTTCTCTTCAGCGTCAGCGCTGCTCTCCTGAACATCGCTGCAGTTTGTAGCTGCCCGGTTTGTGATTAATCGGGTCACACACACACACACGCGTGCGCGCGTTGACATGTGCGAGTGACCACAGGTGAGTGACGGATGTTTCGTCAATCAGACCTGCGATTTTGGATTTCCGCAGCTCACACCAGAAGAGAGAGAGAGAGAGGGAGTCTGGGAGGTCTGATAGCTTATCGATTCCTCTGCAGGTGATTTGGGGAGGAAGCCGATCGGGGCAGGACAAGAGGCGGACAGGTGAGGGCAGAGAGAGGCAGTGACGTGAAGACAGCATCTCGTGTTTCTCTCTTCAGAACGAGATGGGAAGCCAATGACCTTTGTTCTATTCAGCCGCTGCAGAAAACACTTTAGAAAGTTAGAAAGAAAAGGTATTGTTTTGAGGACAGAGAGGAAGGACGCGAGCATCTAAGGGACACCTCTGGTTAGTCCACCAGTGGAAACCAAGCTTATCAGTAAGCCGTGTAAAAAATAACATTTCGCCCTTCAGTAAACTTCCAGGGTGAAAAGTAGCCATTTATGGCTTGAGTTTCTTTTGAAGTTTCAACCGGGCCGATGACTAAGCCTGCGAAGGGCCTTTATGGCCGCCGTAGAGGGAAGTGGAGTGGAGCCTCATCTCCTCCTGCCAAACACCGCGAGCCACCCGGCTCCTGTCTTTAAGAAGTAAGACTTAATTAGCCTGAATAATAAAACACGCTTCTCCCCAGTGTGATGAAGAACAACCGGTGTAGAAATGCAGAAATTCCGCGTGCAAATTTCCTCCCTGAGCCCTTCACCACTTTCAATTTGGGATTTTTTTTACTTCTTTGCAACCTTATTTGACCTTATATGGACCATAACTGACTAAATGCACATCACGCTGTATTGAAGAAGTCTTTAAACTAGAGATTGAGGCCATAAACTCATGTTAACTGAGTCTTTTAGATTTAATTGCCTCACAGGAGTCACCATGAGGGCGAATGCAGGTGTAAGATGCTCCAGTATTGTCTTCTCTCTTGGTTGTTTTGGGCCCCGGCGAGTTAAATGAGCGAGCCTCTGTTGGCCACGCAGTACTAATGGTACTAGTTGAAAGGGCCTTTTCATGCTATTTGATACTCAGGTCGGAGCCGGGTCGGCCTTCTCGCCATTGTGCTTGGATGCCGTTACTGCCGTATTGTGCGCTAATGTAGTGCACCGCCTACTATGCAGGCTGAATGAGCACCCTATCAGTGTGTGTGTGTGTGTGTGTCCTGGTAAGAATAGCAGCTTTGCTTGGATTCATTAGTCCCGTTGCCAGCAGCCGAACGAGGAGCAAACACCTCGGAAACCGGGAGATTCACTTTTCTAGATTTTAAATTTAAAATGTCGAGACGCCGATGCAATGGTGATTGCGTGAGAACACCCTCCAGTCGACAGCGTGCGCACTTCCGCTCCTTGCATTTTGGAAGTGTGTGCGTTTCGAGAGAGAGAGGGAGAGAGAGAGAGAGAGGGAGAGAGAGAGGGGGAGGGAGAGAGAGGGAGAGGGAGAGAGAGAGAGAGAGGGAGAGAGAGGGAGAGGGGGATTTAAAGGTGGTGTCTCCGGGAGGAACTGCTGCGACGCACCGCTCGTCTCAGGCGTCTCAGGCGTCACACATCTTTGACGCACACACAACTCGAGGGTTCGGGTCAAAATGTGTGTGTGTGGGGGGGGGGCGTGGGAGGGAGTGGGAAGGTCAAGGGTTATAGTGCGGGGAGAGAATGAGGCGGCGGCGTGAAGGTCGATCGGCGGCCCGCTATAAACGTGGTCACACACACACACACATAAGCATTCATAACGCACAAGGCCTCGCATCAGCTGTCCGTCCCGCCCTGCCCGTTATTTACTGCAACATCTTCAGAGTGTGTGTGTGTGTGTGCGTGTGTGTGTGTGTGTGTGTGTGCGTGTGGCCAGTTGCAGCCTGCCAGGTGAAGATTTGCTGCAGACGTGGCGACGGAGAAGGACAACTAGCAAAGCAGCTGCTGCCTCAGAGAGAATTAAAGACGTTTTCCTGTCTGAGGAACCGACTCTTCTTAGTATTGAACCGATCATTTCACGGATCAATACTCGATGTCAAGAAATAAAGTTAACAATTTCTTGTTTTTCTGTCATTTTATTGATTAAATGAAACATAAAGGCAAACATAAAAGCGTTAACTCCTCGTCATAGGGTTCTAGTTGCACTTGGCTTTCCTAGTGCAGTAGTAGCACTGCTCATTGTGCGTGTGTGTGTGTGTGTGTTTTGTTCTGTGTGTGTGTTGAAGGATAAACAGCCATGATGGCAAAATAAAGGAGGAATTGATGTGTTTGTGTACAAAGCATTTTGAATGTTCCATCATAACTTATCTTAACACGCGTGTGTTTTGTGTGTGTCTCAGTGCGTGTGTGTGTGTGTGTGTGTGTGTCTCAGTGTGTTTTTTGCAGGCCAGCCAGAACATAATGGCAGAATAAAAGCGTGTGTGTCAGATGAAGAGAGGGAGCAGATCTTTTTGATGGGACAGCTGGGAAGTTCAAAGCTTGATGATGAAACACACACACACACACACACACACACACACATTATGGTTTATGTACTGCACAGCTGCAGTGACACACAAACACGCCGCTCCGAAGCAGGTTCACTTTCTGCAGAGCTGTATTTGGAGATAAACCCGGAGGTCGAAGGTCGTAGTACAAAGTCTATGTCTCTCTCTCTCATGTCTAATATGGCTCTGAGTCTCTCCGCCACGTGTGTTGCCGTGCAGCTGGAGGGACACACACAGACACACACATGGCGTTTCCTGGTACTACCCGGTGTTGCTGCATTGTGTTTTGTTTAGTTGTGTGTCTCCCTGTTGACTCTTTGGTCTCGTTCCCTATTTCGCCCTCTTGTTTCCTCCCGTCTCCTCTCCTCTTCACGCGTCACTGACCTCCTCCACGACGACCTCCATCCTGCTTCCTCTGATCCTCTCCTTTTCATCATCTTCATCTGATTTCTTTCCTTTCCTCTTGTCTCCTCTCCCATGCTGCATATTTTCTGATATCACACATTGTGATTTCCTGCTTCCGTACATTGTTTCTATGCTTTTGTTTGATCGGGTTTTCAAGCCTCCTTTTTGTATCAATGTCTCTGTTTTGTAGGTAAATCTCATGCACTAAACCATCTGAGATCAGTTAAACGGGTCTTCTTCACGCCGCAGCAGCTGTGAAAGTGCTTTTAGAAAACTAGAAAAATATCCGCCACCATGAAAGTGAGTCAGAATTGAAGTCTGTTATTTCCGTGTCATCAAACTAATTAACAGAGAAAACATTTAACATTTACAAAAAGAAAAAAACTAGCTCTTCTTTTTCTTTACTGGAGGCTGTGAAGTCTACATTTTCAGCATTATAACTTGTGCGTTCGTGCAGAAAACTATTGTTTGAATGAAAAGCGCAGTGAGTGTTTCTGCCGTTGGACGGAAGTCGCCGACCTCCTGCGCGAAGGAGCCGGTGGGAATAAACCTGCGTGCGTTAAGCCACTAAGCCCCGTTATCCTAAGCAGCCTACTCAGAATAGTGCTGCGCGGCCGGCGACCAGCCCCGAACGCTTCTTCTGTCCTCCCCGCCATCGGGTTGTCTGTGTCGGCCCCCCGACAATACTGTCATTGTCAGACGTTTACTGTGAACGGCGAAAATATCGAACTTCCAAAAAGATATAAGGGAGGAAACAAATGGACAAAGATGCAACGTTGAATCATTATCACATATTTATCCTCCAATCATGTCCGTGGTGAACATCAGCTTTTCTAATATAATACTGTTCACATTGTGTGTGTGTGTGTGTCTGTGTGGCCTCAGCGGCGGCGTGTCTGCCCCCCCCCCCTCCTCCCCCCCGGTCTCCCTCGCTCGGCTCAAGGGCGCCGTTGCTGATTGCATCGGCCGCCCTCCACTGCCTCCGCGTGCGTCTGAGTGATGTGCGTAACAAGGTGTGTGTGTGCGTGAGGTGACTAAGTGGCGGTCTACGGCGTGTGTTCGGGGGGGAGGTCAAGGGTCACAGATATACGAGCAGATCCATCACTCGATACAGGTCTGTGTGTGTGTGCGTGTGCGTGTGTGTGTGTGTGTGTGTTGAAGACATCAACCTCTCATCACAATGGGAGGGCGGACACTTTATCATAGCAACGATCGCCACCAGCATGCACGGCTCTCTGGTTGTGTGTGCGTGTGTGTGCCTCCCCCATCCCCCCCCCCGTCGTGCATGCAGAGGGCAGCGCGTGCTCACCGCTCAGTCTTGGCGTCAGCATGGCGCTGCGCACAGGTGTGACCTCCGGTTTCTCCCGCCCATGTCGGAGGGTCCGGCACGTTAGCCCTCGGTTAGCGAATAAAACCTGATGGTGCTTATAATTGATCAGCCAGCTGACGATTCCTCCTGCTGAGCTCACCGTAATCCCCTCCTGCTCTGCTTCACCGAGCGTTGTCACGGGATTACTTCCATGGAGGGTGTTCTTTTTGAAAATGAACGAGTCATCATATTTCCCCTATTTAAAAGACGTTTTTTACCTTGATGTTGGGGAAAGGTTATTTCTTTCTTTCTTTATTTTTTTTTAAATGGGGTACATCCATCTTTCAATGGATGGTGGATAGGAGGCATTCGTAAAACCCTCTGACAGGTGGTTTGACACCAGGGCGCCGCTGGTTCCTCTGCTGGAGCGCCAGGCCTTTTCTTTAGCACCTTTCTTCGTGTGAACCTGCTTCAACACACGCTGCTTTCCGGGCAGCTCCCCCTCGACAGGAAAGCCACAGCGGTTAATAACCAATAACACGCCGTGGCGAACATCTCCAGCTGCCAGTGTTCCGCTAAAAAATCTGCGCCGCGGTCGCTCCCGGACGGCCATGGAAGTCCGAGCGACGGCGTCTGACTGACGTGCCCTTTTGGCAAGGCCTCTCGCTGGCCAACTGCCCCATCCCCGCGGCGGTGCACGCGGCATTTTTTTCGGAGACCTTAATCTCTCCACTTTATGTCAACTTGCCTGTTTCTAGAAAGGGGGAGGTAGGAGAGGTCAAAGGTCAACCCCCCCCCCCCATGCTCCCTAAATGCTCCAGTTGCTCTCAGCCGTAAAAGCTGCTGTTGGTGGATTTGTTGATGCTCCCCTTCCCAGCGTTTCCACACGCATGTGACGACTCGTGTGTGTGTGTGTGTGTTTCTGTCCACCTGTGATTCACAGGACATGCGGCTACTGCAGAGGAAGGGCTGCGTCTGCTCCCACCTCTCTGCGCACACACACACACACACACACACACGCACACGCATGAAAGCGCAACATATTAATAGCTGTGTGCCTAAAATAGTCTTTTCTATTTCAGCGTCAGAGCACTCGCTGTGCCTCTGGTAGAGGACGTGCTAAAAAAGCCCCCGTGACCGCCCGCACGTGAGGCCTGCGCGCGCACGCACGTGAGGCCTGCGCGCGCACACACGTAAGGCCTGCGCCAGAGGGCGAGAGGTTCACGCGATGAAATCCGATCGAAGGTTGCTCGAAGGAAAAGCGAAAACGCTCCGGCGTCCTCGCCGTCGCTTCTCTGGTTCAGCGTTTCACTTCAGCAGCTCCCGTCCACGTGTGTGTGTGTGTGTGTGCGTGTGTGCGTGTGTGCATGTGTGTGTGTGTGTGCGTGTGTGCGCGTGTGTGCATGAGAGAGGAAAGTTTTGTTTTTTCGGAGGCCAGTTTGAATTCTGCATTCTGAGAGAAGCCGCCTGATTAAAACGGGCTCGGCCGGAAATTGGATGTTAATGTGGAGAATATTGTCGTCATTTAGAGTGACAGCGCGTTAAGTTCTCTCTACGTCTAGTTTACATTTTGTGCAATGATGGTGAGGTGCGTTCCGCACGTAATTGGATTTGTTTAATTTACACCTTTAAGGTGAGACACGGTTTTGCTTTGAGTTGTCGACTTATCATTGATCATTTCATTGGCTGACGAGCTAATAATGTTTCCAAAAGGAGCTTATGTTCTCGGTTTGTTCAGTTATTTACCTGTTTGTCTGCAGGATTATAGATAAGCTGCTTTTCATAAAATATAAAAGGATCTGAATTTACTAAAATATACTTTCTCACACAAACAAACTGAATTGTCAGTTACGTCTTCTTGTCGTGGACCAGACGACTCCACGGTCCCTGTGGATGGGTTAAAACCCAGTACTTCTCCCAGCAGACGTCGGCTCGGCCCCCTGGGAGACGTTTTGTAGCATCAATGATATTTTTCACAAAACTAAAGAAAACAAAAAACGTTTTTTTTTCGCTAAGCGCTAGTTGTGAGTGAAAATGTGTTTTCTTCTCAACGGGATT
Source organism: Gasterosteus aculeatus (assembly GCF_964276395.1). Lineage (NCBI taxonomy): Eukaryota > Metazoa > Chordata > Actinopteri > Perciformes > Gasterosteidae > Gasterosteus > Gasterosteus aculeatus. Next base: position 4,187,326 of record NC_135691.1, read on the forward strand.
CAGGGCGGATTTTGGGGTTTATGGGAACATGATCTTGCAGCAGACGGGATAGTAATGTTGACAAAATACCTCCTGTAGGTATGATCACACAAGTGTAAAAGATATCTGATGCAGGATCTCCGTCCTGCTTCTTATGGCCACAATGCCATTTGAAAGCCGCAGGTGCCACATTTGGATGTGCTTGTTTCCATCAATGGAAATACTCTTTTTAGGAGGAATTGCTTGAAAACACACTTTTCCCAAGAAGCCCTTGAATGTGGACTTTCACCGCCGCATTGTCCCCTCCGCTGGTGTCACAGCAGCGCTCTCGCTGGAGGTGAGTCCTCGCGTCTATCTGGGCCAAGTGCGGCGTTCTGGAGCCCAGGGGAAGAGAAACACTTCCTTAGCTGCCAGACCTCGGTAGAAAATAGAGCCACTGTGAAAGTGGGTTCAGATAAAAGCCCGTTAATGCTCTTGATGTGCATTTGGTTTTGACTTGCATGGAAACTGCCTCAATGGACCGGAAACGTCTCCATGTGCAGCTAAATCCGGGTGCTGGAAACGAAATAATGGGATATTTAGCGGCGTAAGGTTTTCACACACACGCGTGCGGCTCCTCTACTGGCAGCTGCTCGCATTTTATTGAATAAATCGGGACTCGACTGCAACATTTGTCATGAATGCAGGTTGTTTTTCTTTTGGATTCTTTCTAGACCAGATATCCATGAATAGCTCTATTGAAGTGAGGAGACACTGCGGATAAAAATACATGAAAAGCACGTTTTTTTTTTTCTTCAAGCAGGCAAAAGCTCATCTGTTTACTCTGTAAATGACTGAAGGAAACAGCTCGATCTTAAACAAGACAACAAACACAATTTTTGTTCAACAACTCATTAAAATGAATCAATTCAATTACACTGCAGTACGAGTTTAATGGCCACAACTCACTGTAGAAAAACAGTCAAATCGTATTAGTTTTGGGTGGAAAAAGCCTCACATGTGCAGCTAAACGCATCGACTTTCGCACACGCGTGACCCCGAATGGTGTCGACGGCCACGCGTTTGAGCGGTTTTAGACGTCCTGTCAGATGACGACGTGTGAGGCACGCGGGATCCTCATCCCCGGCACGACCTTCTCCTACCGCTGAAGGTCACCGGGCTTCTCACAGCTCGTCACGTTTTAATGGCGAGAAAGTCATCTCACTCAAAAGGCCGCCGGACTTCACTGTCCTTCCCGAGGCCGACCGCCCCCCCCCCCCCCCTCCTCCCCCCCTCATACAGGTAGAACCCAGTTGTGGATCACTAGCCGCCGCTTCCTCCTCGCGGATGTCGAGTAGATAAAAGACGGACGGAGAGGGGGGGGGGGAAGGGGTCGCGCTGCTTCACGCTGGATCCGATCATTTGCAGCTGTGACGGTGTAGTTGTGATCCCTCACCCGCAGGTACTGCAGAGGGAGCGCCGGGAAAGGGAGGAAGGAGTCACCCGACTGCGCGCTGTATTTATAGCTGCACTGTTTCCATGCTGCACTCTCGTGTTGCGCTGCATCCAGCGTCCTCCATGAAGGGCGGCAAGCCACCTTCACGACTGCTGCACATCAGCAGATAGGGCCAGCGTGGAGGGAGTGGGGGGAGGGGGGGGAGGGCATGGGGGTGACTCATGGAAAAAAATAAGAGGAGGGAGAGAAGGGGAGGGGGGGGGGGAGAAGAGAAGTGAGGCTCTCCTCACAGACGACCAATTTGCAATGATGTCAGATGGTCAGTTTGGGAAAGGTGAAGAACTTGTCGTACATGGTGACCCCCCCGCCACCCCCCCCTCCCCCTCTCCCACTCGGCCCCTAAAGGAGGGAGGAAGGAAAAGGGAAACAAGACGTCACATTAGTTGTGATGACGACAGGAAGTGAAGGTGGAAATAGGAGCAAAAGATGGAGGAAAGGTCTGAGGAGAGGAGATGCGCTGCGTACAGGGATGCTGAGTTGAGGAAAAAGAGGTGAGGAAAAAGAGGTGAGGAAAGGAGTGTAAGAGGAAAGAAGGGAGGTGGGAGTGTGAAGAAGAGGAAATGTGACGTAAAAGGACCCTAAATGCGTTTTCTTCTTCTGTGAAATTCTGCCTCAGTTTGCATTTGAATGCCTTTATTCAAACACTTGGCCTCAGAAACCACCTCTTTCTCTCTCCCTTCCTCTCCCTCGTCCTCATGCAGGGTCCCTGTGTGTGTGTGTGTGTGTGTGTGTGTGTACGTCCACGTATGAGTGTGTGTCTCAGTGGTCGTCTGAGGGCGACGTGTCCTGCAAGTGTCATATCCTGTCTCCTTGTTCTTCTTCGCCACTTAGGCTGCTGAAACAGAGAGTGGAGATAATTAACAGTGTGTGTCTGTGTTTGTGTCTCAGTGTCTGTGTGTGTGTGTGCGTGTGTGTGTGTGCAGTGCTCGCCGTCTCCAAGGAGATGCAGGAGGCGAGAGAAGCAGCCAGCGTGTGTAGTAAACCCCAGAAATGTCACTGTGTGTTTCACAATGCAAGTGTGTGTGTGTGTGTGTGTGTGTGTGTGTGTCGGACGGGGGTGTGAAAGTCAACTCTTTACCTGCTTGTTTGTTGCCTAGCAACCCTGTGTATGTGTCCGTCCATTGGGGCCGTCCAGATCGCTTGATCGCAGGTGGCCCATTTCTGCCCTCTTGCGTCCTTCCCTCGTCGCCTCTCTCATCGACGGACACTTCATTCCTTCCCGTAGACTTTTGTTTCCTTCCTCGCTCGCTTCCCACCTTCCCTCTCTTTTCTTCTCCCTGCCTTGCTCGTGGTTGTGTTGAGCCGGCGGCGACGCGCTCTCCTCAGGTGTTTCCCGCCTCAGACGCTGTTCGGGCCGATCGGGTTTCCACAGGCGTCCAGGTCAGCAGCGGCACGGTGAGGTTGCCGCGGTAACGCCGGCCCGTCTCAGGTTAATGGGATGTCGATTGGGATCCAAACTCCCGTCGTCGGCGCCGTTGTCGTTGTTGCTGTTTGTCGTCATTAAAACGATGAGCGAATTAGAAAGAAATTGAGTCCGGACCGAACAAAAGGAGCGGGGGGAGAGCAAAAAGAATGAAGGGGAGTTTATAGATTTCCTCCGCTGCTCAGTTTGTTTTATGTCATCACAATGGAGCCAAATTAGTAATCAGACAACAGGGTTCCCCACATTAGCGCTCTGAAATGCCATAATTAAACAGCGAGTGTGTGTGTGTGTGTGTGTGTGTGGAAGGTTTGTGTTGGCTGACGGCCAGCCGTGGGAATTACAGGTTATTTGTCAGAGTAACGCTGTTAGTTGACTGGAGAAGTGTGAGAAGCCGAACTGGGTGGCTT